>NC_084735.1:49884267-50202600 GCF_033978785.1 Entelurus aequoreus | reverse complement strand
CAAAAATATTTTTTCTTAGTGGAATATTTGATGTGAAGTAATCGGAACCTTTGATAAGTCAATAATTCATAATAACATTGATTTTGATTATTATTATTGTTATGATTTGAGCAATGACAGTTTGAAAGAAAAAAACACACTTTTGTTTTATTAGTCAACATTGCAACTGTTTCTAAATGACATTTCACCTGTAAGCTTTTTTATTTCACTTTTGTTATGTTTTTGTTTATTTTAATAGTATTTTTAGAATGTGCCGTGGGCTTTTAAAACATTAGCTGTGGGCCTAAAAAGGTAATATAAAAAAAATCTGCTTCCTTTCTGATTTCAATGCGTTAAAAAGACACAAAAAGTGTGTTAACGCCAACACTGCTTGACAGTATAACAAAATAAGTCACACTTATATTCTGTAATATTCACAGTTTTGGAAAAAAAGTGCAGAGGTAGAAATATTCAAAATAACCTCTTGTATATAATCTAAACATAAATAATGCCTCAAAAGAAGTTAATTACATTTAAACAAAAAACAGCAGACGAGCTCTCGCCCTGCACAGCTGTTTTGTGCTTTGTAGTGTCGATATGGGCTTGTAGATCTTTGGCCCCTTTATTTGCCACAGATATACACATTCCTGCTTTGCACACAGTGTATTCTGCTTCCCATGCGTCATGGCCAGGACCAAAACACAAATACTTTTTCCACAAATCATCCGTGAAGTTGCATTTACTTTTCGGCATTTCTTGTTTTCATGTCTGTCTCCACTCACTAGCTCTCTCGCTTGGTGTCTCTGCCCCTCCCTCACGAATGTTTCTGCATGCGCACCTTCACAGTTTGTTTTGTTTACCCCTTCTTAACTTAACTGGACGTACATTGAAAATACACGCAACCCTAACTCAAAATGCCGGACATTTGAGGCATTTAAGAAACCCGCCCTTAAAAGAGGACGTATGGTCAGCCTAACTAACTTAATCCTCCCAATAAGCCTGTCGCTCCCTTCCCTTGCTACTTCTTCAAGTGTGCAAGACAGGGACAACATTAAGGAATTGTTCTTTTTTTAAATTACCGTTTCTTTTAATTCTCATATTTATTATTATTTGTTATTCTTATTATTGTATTTTATACATTTATACATTTGTTGTAGGTATAGTCTAAGTGACTTAATTTAAGATATAAATTGAGCTTAAAGTTTGATTTCCAACTAGGTGTGTCCCAATTTGATATTGATGTAGGTTATCAGTCTGATATGTACAGTATCAGTTTACATCTTATACTTGTGCCAAACTAGACAGCCAGTTAAAATCTAAATGTCCTTCAATAAGCGCACAAGATTAGTCTTTTCTTGGTTTTTACTCATTTACAAAAGGTAAACATGATAGGCTATAGGCTACGAGGAGCTAGCAGCTGTACAATAGCTAAGCACACAATAGCACACAAGCTCGACATGGGGCTGTGAATCTTTAGGGAACCACACGATTCAATTTGATTCTTGGGGATAACGATTCAATTCAGAATCGATTCTGGATTCCAAATGAATCTCGATTCAAAATCAATACTTTTTAATAACAATGGCTGCCAGTTCTTTAATAACTACATTCCTTAGTAAAAACTGGTTTTGTTTAATACAATTCTACCCAAACATTTAATAAAGTCAAATACAAACAAGAGAAGTATCACACACTTTTCTTTTCTTAAATAGATCTGTACAGCAGATATGGGCACCTACATCAACAATATGACTTTCATGACTTGCTGCACAGGACAGATTAAAAAAAGGTTTTTATTTTTTTGAATGGATGAAAGGGTCTGTTTGCAACATTTACACAGATGTTTGGTGAGTGCTAACTTTCCAATGTACAGTATTTTACGAAGTCTATCCCGCCCTCTTCCAGCTTCTAGGATGTAATGACATGTGTTGTTAGCTAATAATAGCGTTTTAGACCGCTAGTGTTAGCTGTCATTGAATGTATATTGTAACATAACAACAGTATTACTGCAAATTGTTCATTGTTTCACTTGGACTGCTTTTGTATGTGTGCACGCCTTCTCTGTGCGTACGTATGGACAAAACAAGGTGAGTGAATGCCGTAAACACCAATCATTTCATTCGGGCCGGTAAAATTTTTTATTACGCAAACTTAGTAATTGAGAAAAATATAGACTGTTTTATTAAAAATTCTTCTTCTGTTAAACCACTAATGGTAACACAAGCTAGTCAATGGTCTTCTTGTTATATTTTTTGCTTAGAAAAATGTAACTTTGAGCAAGTTTCATACAGCCCCTTTAGGAATCGTTACAAATTAAAATCACAAATCATTCGAAAATGTCCTCAAATGGCTTGTATTTATATAGCGCTTTACTATACCTGGAATGATACCCAAAGCGCTTTACATTATACATCACATTCACCCATTCACACACATTCAGAAGCTTCGGAAGTTTCTATGCAGGCGTGAACCACGACCCATCAGCAGCAAAGTGGGTGAAGTGTCTTGCCCAAGGACACAATGGTAAGATGGCGGATTGAACCTAGAATTGAACCTGGAAACCTGGAAAAAAAAGTTGCTGGCACGGTCGCTCTACCATCTGCGCCACACCACCGCTTCCTTAATTGAACAATATTGCAGTCTAAAACAGCACATTTGCCAAAATAAAAAAGTATTACATCATTATAGTTGCATATTACTTACACATACTGTACAAAGTGTCAAAGGCAAAAGCGTATTAGAACGTATTAAGTAACAAGCGTGTTCGCATCATTCAACTTACTGAATTTACATGAGCTGTACAATAAATGGATTATTGTGGCCACTAGGTGTCACCTAAAAAAACAATACCACTCTACTTTAACTTAAAGACAGTCGGCTGCACCTACTAAACATATCAATAAGTCAAAGTGTGTGGGCTCAGCTCACCGAGCATCGGTGAAAAGAAGACCTCAGAGGTGGGACTTGTTTTCCTCCACTTATACAAAGGAATTGGCTTCCCACTGCTGGACTTGCAGCTCAGAGTCACGTTCCCTTTCACCACTGGTTTCCCTGACAAGCTGCACTTTGGAACAGCAGGGGGCACTTAAGGATGGAGAGAGTGGTCATGGTGTTATTAGCATGTTGTCACATTGTACAATAAACTCTTGTCATTCAAGCCTAGTGCGTCTCACCCTTGACATCCAGACTGAGCTCAGCGGTGAGGCCAGGGTTGTCTGGACTGATGACCTGGCAGAGGTAGCGTCCTGAATCAGACTCCTGGGTGTTGTTGATGTACAGCGACACGTCACTTGAGGGCATGCTAGAGGTGAACCCAACCCGGCCCTTAAACTGGGAACTCCCCACGCTCATCGAGCCTTTTGTGTAAGAGATAATCTGAAACAAGAAACATGTAAATATTTCAGTTTTTTGTGGGTTTATGACCTGACAGAAAAAAAGTTGCATTGGACTTGTTTGTGTTCCTCAGGTAGAATCACTTCAAGCATAATTCCACTGAATCCGTCATTTGCATCCACTGGAAATAAAATGTATAAATGGGCAATAAAATTAACTGTAAAAAATAAAAAGTGTCCTGCACTTTGATGTAATTTTATTTTATTTTATAAATACCATTTAAAACATTCATTGAAACCACTTTAAGCATTTGTTGCCTGTCCCCACTTCCTAAAATGAGACTTTACCATGAAATGTATTAATAATTAGGGATTTCAATACCGATCATACATGAGTTAGATCGGCCGATACCAATACCGATCAATACCAATCACATGTATTGAATGTACATTTTTCTATGCATTTTTGGTGAGTGCTCTAGAGAGTTCAACAATATCACAATATTTAAACTTCCTTATACAAACAATTGTTCAGCAAAACAAAGTAAATGGTACACAATAACCAAACAAAATAAAAAACAACTATGTAGTACCCTTCTGATATAAAGAATATTGAGTAATAGCAGTAGTACCCACAACACCACTGGATGACAGTAAAGCTATGCAAACACCCTCCTTTTCAATTTACGTGTTTCATGGCTTATTTTCCAAATCAATTTGATTTCGATTCATAAGATTGTAAATTAAATAATCACAATTCAATTGGATATGTACTTAAAGATTAAACGTGCCTCCAATTTTTTACAAAATACACGTATACTTTGCTTTTTCTCTTCACCATTAACAACTTTGGACTTTCTCAAAAGTCTTAAAAGTGCAATTTTGAAATCGTAAGTACAAATGTACTTGTATAGCAACATTTCTATTACTATGCATTGCATTAATCAAAGGGTCTCCAACATTTTCCAGGCCAAATACCCCCAAACTGATGGAGAGATGGATTGGGGACCCCTACTTGTATATACTGTACACAATTGTGTTTTAAATCATTCTGGTCATTAATGTACTTTGTTATTGTGCAATAGTAACATATTCAAATAATACAGCATAATGCCGCTAATTGCTTGGATTTTACCGACGTCACGTCTGTCTCACTTCCTGGCCATAAATATGTGTGGTGGTCAAGCTTGCTCTGTTCTCAATGGGTACTAGGCACCCATTTAGCATTTCTCAAAGAGAAAATGCCCTATGCTTGTGATGTTTTCGGCTGTATGAATCGTTCAAATCACGAAAAGGATAAACGCTTCTTGAGAGTTCCTCGAGCCACAATTAAAATGAGCGGAAGAGTGCAAGATTTTACAAAACAACGACTAGCAAAGCAGCACACACTCCAGTCCAAGGGAGCAGAGTGTGCAGTGATCACTTTGTTAAAGGTTAATTTGATATACTTGTAAAGTTTATTACTTCCTATTTAAGTATTATCCTAATGTTTTTGTATTTCTTAAACACATGTTTGGTACAAGTGTTTCGAAAAGCACCAACTCGGCGTGTCTAAATAAAATAAATCAAAAGTGAGCAAAACTTAAAAGAGTGAAGCTTTTACTAAAGGCAACAGTCATAAATGAATCTTTCAGCACATGCACAATGTTGACATCTATAATTATATTTTGATAAAGACGGGGTAAAACACGCTACTTGTAAACAGCGCGTGCAACAGCAACAAACATGGCTCTAGACGTGAAGTTAAATCATGTAATGCAACCTTACCCGAGCAAAAATTATGCATGTTTATCCTGGAGAGTTTTGATACCAATTTCCTTGACCCGGCCACACAAAGAAGTTGGAGACCTCCATGCTTTTCCAAGTTTTCATCTGTTTTGTCATGTAGAATGGCGTCTGGAGCACAATCAATCGATATGTCTGGGAAGGCGACCGACGTATAATCCTTGATATCACTCGCCAAATCTTTTTTTGCTAAAGTAGAGGGATCTATTCCATTGCATAGTTAATCTTTTTTTGCAGGAATATTTAAGCCTGTTTTTTACTCAGATAGTTTGCGCGCTGCTTACTGTACACATCAGCCATCTTAGTTTGGTTGACCCCCACTGGTTTTCACTTCCGGAAAAAAGTCACGTGTCTGAATACAAGCAATAGCGAGCTGACAGCTAGCATGCTAATTGCTAGCTGACGCTTGGTGCGCTAATCCCTAGCTAACAACTGGTGCGCGAATCGCTAGCTGGCACTTAGGGCCTGATCTACTAAAATTCGAATACCACGCGCTAAACAGTGTGTGCAAACTGTGTACTATTAGTGGGCGTGTTGCATGTTTTTTAAAAAAACTTTTAAGGCACATTACGTATGGTGTCCTTGCCACTACTATTTCTGAACTACATTACAATGCTTAAATTTGTGGAAAAACTGCCTGGGGAACATAAAAAAACCCATTTAAAATAAAGCGTAATCAACCAACCATTCCACAACTTCTCTGCAGTACCTCTATTTAAGACCATTGCATTAAAGGGGAACTGTACTTTTTTGGGGGGAAGTTTGCCTATCGTTCACAATCATTATGAGACAAGTAGACCATTTTTTTTCTTTTTTCGTTGTAGGTGGCTAGCAATGCAGCTAATGAGAGCAATCAATTCTACCTCTAAATCACTTTAAAAATGCATTCAAAAACCGTCAACAATACTTCATTTACATTCCGTAACCCGTATAATAACCAAGCTGTAGCGACATTGTTATAGTAAGAGCGAACACTGAGGAACTCTTTTTGTAGCATAGTAACACATCAGCGTGCTTCAGTATTAGCTATAAAATCTATTTACGGCAAGAGATAAGCTAACTTCTACGTCAGCACGAAACACGTTGGATTTTGTAATGCACAACACTGCAATAGAACTTTAATTTGTACTGACTAAAAAACATGAACAATCATTTTCCAGTATCTGTGAAGTATTAGCCCACATTTCATGTTTTGTTTGTACACAGCTGAGGTAGCCAGACATAATATGTACTGTAGTTATAATAACACGCATGGCGTGCTGCATGTATCATGGTCAACATAAAGTGTGACTCACTCGATGTCCTGTTGATTTTGGGTGAAGACGCCATTTATGTCGAAATAGCTTGTGTCCAAAATCCACATTTGCAGCTTAGAGTGACTTTCACCTCACTCTGTGGGCTTCCGTCTGTTCCAACATCTCACCCTCTTCTTTGTGCTCGCTTCTATAAGCAGTAGTTCATCCTCAATATATTTAGCTTCAAAAACATAAGGTTGTGAATCCTCATTTGTCCAAAGATAGTCATCTTCGTTGTCTGTTAAAATACCATGATTAGAACACACGTGCGTGTTTGATTCCGGAAGTAGGAACACACATTTGTTGCCAGAAGTCAGACGTGTGCTGCTATGGAAACAGAAATCAATGCACGAAAGAAATCAGTCCTGGAAATGATTAAAATAACTATCCATCCATCCATTTTCTACCGCTTGTTCCTTTCAGGGTCGCGGGGGGTGCTGGAGCCTATCTCAGCTGCATTCGGGCGGAAGGAGGGGTACACCCTGGACAAGTCGCCACCTCATCGCGGGCCCAACACCGATAGACAGACAACATTCACACTCACATTCACACATTACGGCCAATTTAGTGTTGCCAAAATAACTAAAATACGGTAAATATTAAACATATTACATATTGCTATGAATGTGTCTGTTACTACATTATATATAGACTTGCAGTATGTATATAAAACGTTGATGGAGGGTTTTGAAGTTGTTTTAGAGGGCTTTGAAGGATACAACGGTGACTCCCACTAGCCAAATTTTCTAAGCATTTTTTTTTTTTAAATCATCTTTGAAATCCTAAAAAAAAAGACTTGTGTTCTTGTCTCTCATAATTATTGTGTATGATAGGCAAAATTCCAAAAAAGTGCAGTTCCCCTTTAAGGTATTGTTTCTTCATGTGCAAAATAATAACAGTACATTTGTAAGCTATGCTTCTGGGACTCTTATTTTGTTAGCGCTGTCAGACAGGCTGTAACAAACAGCAAATTTGATATGCTTGTTTTTTCTTGACAGTGGTCCGGGTAGATTTGTGAACAAAATCGATATTATGCCTTGTGAATAGATATTGCAAAATAAAATAAAAAATCTATCCATAAACGTTTAAATTGATTACAGTATTTTACTCAGACTTAGTGAGAAGTTTTACTTAACTTTAGGTTGAATTTACAAAGAAAGATTGTGTTTAACTTTGGTGGTTCGTCAAAATTCAATGTGAGCAATTTGCTTCCTTACCAGCTGAGTGTTGTCGGTCACAAGATTCCAGAGAATGGTGTTGGTGCTCAAGTCACTAAACGGTGCTGAGTTGTATGAGGCCTTCAGAACCACCATCTGTCCCTGAATCACATCCATGTTGGGCTGAGGCATCACGATCTGTGCCCATATGCCTGAAAGCACATGGAGGAGAAATTGCACTTGTTACAGATAATCATTGAATTCTTCTTGCCTAAATTTGGTTTTGTCACATGAATGCACAAAAGGCTCGTTAATGCTTTATTATGAACATAATTATGAAAGATGACTATATATATATATATATATATATATATATATATATATATATATATATATATATATATATATATATATATATATACATATGTATATACACAAAGTACATTATGTGCACTTCTGCCTGTGTCCACACTTCAGGCCAGGAAGGGGCAGCACAGACCTACAAACACAGCCCCTATTCAGCCCCTATTCCACCTTTTTATGTTGTGGTTGTTTTTTCATATGAAATAAGGGTAACACTTTAGTACGGGGAACATATTCACCATTAATTAGTTGCTTATTAAGGTAACAAATACTTAATATAGACTTATTTGGATTAGGGTTAGGGTTATTAATAAGCAATAATTCTGAGGTTATTGAGGGAAGACTCTTAGTTAATGGCTTACTGATTGCATAATAAGGCCATGCAGAATAAGGCATTAATAAGTACTAAATAATGACTAATTAAGAGCCAATACGTTAATAATTTGCATGTTAATAAGCAACTAATTAATGGTGAATATGTGTTCCCCATACTAAAGTGTTACCGAAATAAGTCTTTAATATTGCATTATTTCACAATCTTGTCAGTTAATTGTTATTATTTAAAAAAGTACTTCTGCACTGAGCGCTTCTGCTTATTGTTGTTTTGAGTGCTGTTACTACAGTGTTTGTGAATCTTATATCAATCTTATCAAATATATTCTGCTCTTACAAGGCAAATCAAATGATGTTTGATTGAAAGTCACGTAATTAGAACTTTTGAATTGCAGTCAACACAGAGTATATGTATACACATGGCTGTGTAATTATGTATGCATGCAATTGATTATAGGTGTGTGTGTTAATAGGTTGTTATGCATTTTAATAGGGCAAATGCTAATACAGTAGATGTCAATCTAGCTAGCTCTCATCATCTTATACTGCACTGCAAAATAGTGATACTTGACATTTGAGAACATGCACTGTGCATACTTAATTAGCCTGCCTATTTGCAATTAGGGAGGCCACTGCTGGGAATGGTTTGCTACTGACAGAAATGTTGCAATCATGTGTAAGTTGCAAACTACAATCCAAAAGGGTGTCACTTATGCTAATTAGGTCAAAGGTCAAATCAATCATATTGTCATTTTCAATGGATAAGCACATACCCAGCTGAAGCAGCTAAATACAAATACTGTACATCTGCTCTTAAATCCATATATAGTATGAGTGCATGTACACATCTTTAATGGATTTTTAAAGATGCGAGACACCCTGCATACACCATTATTACTTAAAAGTCAGATGACTAATACATGTACTGTTACATGTGTTCTTACGTTTGCAAAGGCCAAGACACTATTAATAACCGATCAGTCAATAAACAAACGGAGTGCGTCACCCTTGATGTAATACCTTGACTGACGCCACGAGAGGCGGCAATGTGACACCCTGATGGAAAACTACGGATACATTATCCACTAGCACCTTTGAATAATGAGGATAATATCAAAAGTTATTTGATATTTTCTTAATTTTGTCACTAGTGGTTGGCTTGCCTGACTTCCATTGCATGCAGCGTGGGTTGAGTCCGCACCCAGTGAGCGTGTTAGTGTGAGTCTGGACTGTGTTTGTCTATATGTGTCCTGGAATTGGCCGGGCGACTTGCCCAGGGCATCGTTTGCCTTTTGTCTGAAGTCAGCTGCCATCTACCTCCAACCCCCAACAGGATAAGCGTTGACCCCAGGGAACATGCTTTATCAGTATCATATTTCAAACCCTGCTTTTGAAAAAGCTGTGCCCTACAAAGTGTGCTCATTGTAGCCATTCATTCTGACTTCCACATTCTGATTAAAAAACAGCACAAATTGTTTTATTACTTTTTGTTTTGTGGGTTAAAATGTTTCATATATTGTGCTCCTGAGTTAATGTTGTTAAAAAAAATTGAATTTATTGTTTTTTATTGAGTTTGTTCAATTTTATTTTTCAGTATCAAATGGTTCAAGTTGTCGGGGGACGTGAAATGTTTTCTTTTTTCTGTGGGGGCGTAATAGAAATTAATTGAGAAGCACTGCGCGAGGCGGTGAGCATGCTAGTTAATGTTTGTTTGTTTGGCCACCGTCTTCTTCAGTTAGCGTTTAGGCACAGGGGAGTTTGGGCTTCCATACTGAGACTGCTGCCCCTGCAAATCGAACCCAGAAAAGCAGAAAAAATGGATAAATGGCATTAGTCGGGGTAAATTTTAGTGACACCAGATAATCGGAATTTTCTGATTTTGGCGAGAAGAAGGGAATTGGGCTCAAAATCGTCCGATTATCTTTATGGATGAAATGACTTCTTTAAGTAATCATCCATTTTCTACCGCTTGTCCCTTTTGGAGTCGCTATAAGCGGCAGTAGTCTTGATGTTGTGTAAGCCAGTGGTCCCCAACCACCGGGGATACAGTCCGTAAGCACACATGATTGTATTTCTTTATGAAAAAAAAAAAAAAAGTTTTAAATAAACCCCCCCCCCGGTCCGTGGGACAAATTTTCAAGCATTGACCGGTCCGCAGCTACAAAAAGGTTGGGGACCACTGGTGTAAGCCAGCACCAAAGTGGGGACCACACACATTTTGTTTAAATTATTGATTATTGATAAATTGTAAAGGATCAAATAGTTTTTCATTCCATTATTATGTATACCCATCCATCCATCTTCTTCCGCTTATCCGAGGTCGAGTCGCGGGTGCAGCAGCCTTAGTAAAGAAGCCCAGACTTCCCTCTCCCCAGCCACTTCGTCCAGCTCCTCCGAGGGGATCCCAAGGAAACAGCTTGGAGACATTAAGCCCTTTTTCCACCAAAAGTTCAGGAACTTTTGGTTCCTGTAGAGGTCTGTGGTTTATGTTTCCACCGCATTGCATTGCATGGTTAGGGGTAGTTAATACAAATCAGCCTGATGCCGTATGGAGGAGTGGTTTAGTATATTTCCATATTAATACCATGTAAATAAACAGACAATATTAGGTCACAGTTCTTTTACTAAAAAGTAAGTAAATGAAATACAAAGCAAAAATTTACAAAACAATATGATTTAGAAAATAAAGTGTACAGAATTGTTCATAAAAAATCTGGCTTTTGTCCGCAATGTCCAACAGTCAGAATGTCTTCGTCTCAGTAAATAATGAATTCATGAGGGTCAGGCTTTTGGTCCATTTCGGCTGCAACTAATGATATATAAATAATAAGTGTCAATGTTTATCTCACGCCGACAACACAAGCACATCGGATTTAGCATTAGCTTGTTAGAATTAGCATTCTGTTCACTCGGACTGAGGTTAATAACTACACATATGGAGTGTCACCGACTACTTTTACAACATGTAATAAAGTAAATAGTTAAAATTTGATGTCATTCATCTTCATTCCACCAGTGTGCTGCATCCTTTATTTCACATTTATCCAAAGAAGTCTCAGTGTAGTAAGCAGCTGAGGTCTTTACTTCAGGTCTGGCTTCATACGCTTCTATAAATACGTTTAAAAGAGTCCGTCCACTTCTCGTAGCTTAACGTATAGAAATTAAGTTTGTAAAAAATATTAAACAACAATAAACTGCATGGAGTTTGATGACTACAGCTGAGTAAAAAACTGCAAGATAGTTCCACTGATACGCGTTCTTCAGCACAAAGATGTCCCACACAAGTTGCTGCAAGCCAAAGGTCTTTTAGTTTTTCTTTCTCTTCATTGTCAAGTCTGTTGTAATAGAAAAACATAAGAAATAAGAAATAAACAAGTCGTCTAGCATTCTGTAATGAAAAGTCGTGTGTTCGAAAAATAAGTTTTAGGAACGCGCCCAAATGTGTTTGACAGCACAGCCCGCCCCAGATAAGGTTTCAGGAACCTTCCAAAAACCCCACCTACTCCGAACTCCAAAAACATCCTGAAGAACTAAATCAACTAAATAAATTTTTGGTGGAAACACAGGGGTAACTTTAATTACCCGAGGAAAGTTCCCGTAAAAGTTCCTGCGGTGAAAAGGGGCTTATAGTCGTGTCCTGGGTCTTCCCGTGGATTCCTACTGTTCGTACGTGCCCCAAACACCTCCCTGGGGCATTCTGACCAGATCCCTGGACCACTTCATCTGGCTCCTCTCGATGTGGAGGAGCAGCGACTATTCTCTGAGCTCCTCCTGAATGACAGAACTTTTCAACCTATCTCTAAGGGAAAGTCCCGCCACCTGACGTAAAAACATAATTTTGGCCGCTTGTACCTCTGATCTTGTCCTTTTCGGTCACAACCCAAAACTCATGACCACAGGTTAGGATAGGAATGTAAATCGACCGATAAAGTGAGAGCTTTGCCTTATGACACAGCTACTTCTTCACCATGACGGAACAATCCACATCGCTGCAGACACCACACTGAACTGCCTAGTTGATTTCCCGATTCACTCTTTCATCACTCGTGAACAATGCCCTGAGGTACTCAAACTCTACTTGGAGCAGGATCTTGTTCGCAACCCAGAGATGGCACTCCACCCTTTTCCGAGCAAGAACCATGGACTCTGACTTGGAGGTGCTGATATTCATCCTAGTCGCTTCACATTCAGCTGCCAACCGATCCAGTAAGAGCTGAAGATTCTGCTCCGGATGAAGCCAGCAGGACTACATCATCTGCAAAAAGCAAAGACCTAATGCCCTCAATCCAAACCGGATGCTCTAAATGCCTGGACTGCACTTACAAATTGGGTCCATAAAAATTATGAACAGAATCGGTGACAAAAGGGAACTATGGCGGAGTCCAACCCTCCCCGGAAAAAGTGTCCGACCTAATGCCGGCGAACCAACCTCTGACACTGATCATACATAGAAAGGCCTGAACAATCAGGCGGTTTGATAACCTATACTCTATGAGCTCTCCCCACAGGACTTCCAGAGGGACATAGTCAAATGCCTTCTCCAAGTCCAAAAAGCACATGTAGACTGCTCCTCCTGAATCTGAGGTTAGAGTATCCGGCTGTATAATTAATAGAAATTGGTGCTCCACGTGTCTCTAATTGCTCCTTTAAATGGTGAAAGTACAGCAACAATGCTCATGGAACAAGATCTGAAGTGCGTAGGTGTACCTATCAGTTTCCTTGCCACTGTGGAGACAAATGAAGCAGATCAGTGTCGGTAAAGAGCGAATGTGTAGGCTAAACTCCCTTGATAATTGCATTAATTAAGTGCAAAGCTCATGAAAACAAAATAGAGCGTTTGAAACTAAATGTTCTGCGGGGGAAGATGCTTTAAAAAAATAATTAAAACAGAAAGACGCATGTGATCGATTGCTGTTTGGACCCTGAGGGGAGTGAGAGGCAGAACTCAAGTCTGGTGTTTGACTGACGGATGGGAAGTTGGGAGTTTGGACCAGCGGACACGTAAAGATGACAGAAGGAGGTTTAAGAATAAATGTAATGAGTCACAGTGGAAAGGCTTTTCAACGATTGCAGTAAGGAGGCTCTTTGGAGGAAAAGTCAGAGAGAATGTGTCAAACATTCAAAGGATAGGAAGTACTGTTTTAAGTGACCTTGCAAATAACTCAAAATGTTCTCAATTCAGATTTACATCCTGCTTTTGATTAGATTAAGAGTTTCTATATTTTTCAATGGTCATGCTAATTAGCTCATGAATATGGTGATGATCTGAAGCATCAATGAGGTGATAATTTCAAATTGGTGCTTTTTACGTCAAGTCCCGTAACAAGATTATTAACATCATATCTAATAAAAATATAAATGGGAATATAGCACCCTCTGTAGCTTAGCTACATTGAATGAAGAGTAACTTGTAGCTACATTTTCCTAGTAGCTTGCCCATCACTGTTGATAACACACAGCTAAGTATCCCTCTGCTGCTTTTACTGTGAGCTGGCCGCGATGTACTGCTGCTCACGCATCATTGCGTCTCAGCTCGTCAAAGTTATACTAGATTATAAATACGCCTCTCATCTGGATATTAGGAGGATTTAGCCATCAATCTTGAAATTGTTCATCTGTGACATTCAATGTATGCCCGGAGATGGGGACAAACACACACATTTCGTGTGCATCATGATTAATTGTTCATCTAAACAGGAAGATATGGACATCCTATCAGTCGTCACCACAGCGAGAGCAAACATTGTACAGTAAGCTATCGTTTTATTATATTTGTGGTTTGTATTTATTGTTTAGCACTTAGCAATACTGCTACATGATGCTTAGTGTTTCATTAACACGCGAAGTCCCAGAGAAGGGTCAATTGACACTTTTACCTAGAAAACACACAAGAGGGTCATTTGACCCCTAGTCCCCCCTGTGGACACTCCTTTTGTTATGAAAATGTGGCTGTTAGTGGCACACGGCAGGGGGCCACTTGAGCCTGTGTGGGGGAGGGGACCTTACAGCTCAAGCTTTAGTTCTGAGGTAGGTTGTGTGTGTTTTTGCAAGGATCAACAGAATGAAGGGATCAACACTCTGACATTTATTGTTAAAAAAAATACAAAACAAAACATATTTACAAAGAATGAAAAAGCAACTGTTTTCCCAGTTTTGGTGTGGAGGGTTGTTGCAGAAGCAATTGTTATTTTTGTGTGCCAAAAATAGTTAAAAAAAAAAATTTACAAAGAAAAAAGCATATTTACAAAGAATGAAAAACCATGTCCATGTAAACGTGACTGACATACATTTGAGCAGTCACTCACAATCCTGGCACTGCCATTGCTCCTTTCGGCATTTCCCACATGTATCATTTTTCTGTCTACCTAGACAAACTGCCCCTAACAGCCTCATTACCATAACAAAATGAGTGATTAGTGTATTCGGGAAAAGCGTCGGGCCAAATGACCCCTCTCTGGGTCTTCTAGGTAGACAGAAAAATGCTGGGACTTCTAGTGTTAAAGCTGGATTTGTTTAGCAGAGCTTCTAAAACTTGAAATCCTCCTCCTTATATTCAGGATCAACAATTTAAGTGTCTGGATCATATTTTTTCCCAAAGTAATCGTTGTTGGCTCTCACAATGTCTGCATTGTTGTAGGTGGGGAAGGGATCTGCGGTTCCTACCTCTATGTCACACGATCGATCACGTGTCTGGCAAGCTCATTTTCTCTTGAAATGGCTCATAGAAATCTCTGTGAGATTTATACTATTTTGATCATATCTATTTACTCGCAAACTTTGCAAGTCTTTCGGTGTCATTCATCAGATGTATTTGATAATAACTTTAATATAAAGACAACTTGTTTTTCCACTCTATTGGTACTTTAACTTCATTTACCCAGGAAAGTCCCATGCATATTGAGAATCTTTTTTTCAGGGAAGTCCTGCACACAACGGGAGTAACTAGGATAGGGGAAGCTGGAATTGAACCGAGATCCCTCATGTGGCGGGCAGGGCTGCTCTACCAACTGAACCATGCCGCCCCAAATGGTAAATGGAAGCAACTAGGAAGTGGAACGAAAAATAAGAGCACTGCAAAGGAAATAATACACAATACAAGACACCAATGATAACTGTCATGTGAGATCATGACAGTTAAGCGGCCTTTGTCATTTTATTGTAGCTTAGCAATTTCTTTGGTGGGTAACATCAGTGTAGTGAAGCTTAATGTAGCTTACCCAACACTGATGTTAACTTCTGACCTCCATGTGTGATGATGGTCCTAAAAATACCCAAGATCAAATAAAAAGATGTGGGAGGCAGTCAGAGAGATTATTTGATTCAAACAGAGTGCAAAAATGCTAAGCAAACAATAATATGCTTCCTGCCTGCAGGTGAAAAGGTGAGCATAAATAAAAAATAAGCTTGGTAGGTTGTCCTTTGCAGTTTCAACAATCAATGATTATGGATCTCAGGCTATGTTCACACTGCAGAAAACAACTGCGGTATTATGATTTTAATCTCATTATTGTTTTAGTATTATTCACATCTATAGGGATGTGCATAATTCTCAAATCTAAATATCAATACTTTGATACATCAGTCATTTGAGGTCATGTATATCATTAACAGAAAAAAAGCTTTTCTAAATGATACCTGGTTGTGGGAATTATGCTTTCTATTACCTAGGTAAGTGCCTATTGCGTTAACGTAGTGGATCATGTCTAGAGCTATTTTAGCTCCAAAAAAAGCCAAGACGCTGCATGATATTTGTCAAAAATCAGTCGGGAACAAACATTGATGAACCCCTCGTGTTGCACTACAATACCAATACTATGGGTTGGACAATTCAATCCAAATGTTAATTGTACCAAAACCATTGATACTAGTTTGATGTAATCAATACTTATGTTGCAGTTTCTCAACATTATTCACCGAGCAAATTACTGGTGCTAGATTTTTCTCAGAGTTTGTGTTTTGCATTCACCTTTGGTAAGTTTTTTTTCTTCATATATCAAAAATAAATAGAGACACTTTAGAAAACCTACTATTTTGCTTGTTTTGTGTTTCTTATGCTTCACTAATGGTGTTTTAGTCCTAGTAGTTTATCTTAGTAGTCTATTCTTCCGGTTCCGGTTCACCGTGCTCGCCGTCTGTTCGCTGTTGCGTAAAAGGCTAAGTATCGCTCTATCTGTGTGCTTTTAATTGTTCTACAGCTTTCTTTATCACTTCTCAAACATATTTAGTGGTACTATTTAACTTGCAAATCACCCGATCTCTGTCCCACCACCCTTTCCTCAGCTAGCTAGCTGCTAAGCTAGCGCGGAGAAAGGCAGCGCCGGTCAGAAGGTAAGTAGGAAGCTACTCCCGCAGACCGCGACCACTACCCTGAGGACAGCAGGAACTTCACTCGGTGACAGAAAACACTGTGAGTAATGGCTTCCTGCGCGTCTTGCACCATACTCACGGAGAGGTTGGCTCTGCTAGAGGGCCGTGTCCGCCAGTTAGTGCAGAGTAATGTCGTAACTTTAGATGTTGCGGACACATCTGCTAGCGTTAGCTGTAGCGAGCTAACTAGCCCAACTTATAGCAGTCCTAAGCGGCCTACAAGCTACGGTGTACCGGTTGAGACGCATAATAGATTTAGCTCTTTAGTTAGTCCTACACCCTAGTCTACCGGGCACCACACCTTAGTCATAGGGGACTCCATCACCCGAAACATAAAGCTTAGCAAACCAGCCACAATAAAGTGTATCCCCGGGGCCAGAGCACCTGACATTGAAGCTAATCTTAGGGAGCTAACTCGCAACAGGCCTAGTAAACACGTACCACAGGCTAATCGCACCACTAATTATGCGAATATAGTTGTACACGTTGGCTCCAATGACACTAGAATGAGACAGTCAGAGATTACAAAGAGAAACATAGCCAGGACTTGTGATCTCGCCAGAAAGATGTCCAGGCATCGAGTAATTGTCTCTGGCCCCCTGCCTGCGAGAGGCAATGATGAGAGATATAGCAGATTAGTCTCGCTTAACAAGTGGCTGTCTATCCTCTGTAGACAACAGGGACTAACGTTTATTGATAACTGGCCCTCTTTCTGGGGCAAACCAGGCTTGCTGATGAGAGACGGCCTTCACCCTAACCAGGAAGGCGCCATCATCCTGTCTAGAAACATAGACTACTATTTAAGTCTCACTTGACTGACTACACTAGAGCAAGCCCGGTCACAGGCAATTACAATGTCTGTTAGTCCGGCTGAGGAGTCAGTTAAGCTAGAACTAGCCAGCGCCAGGCTGGATAATCCATGTACGCATAGCAATTCTCTTAGAATAATACACAATTCACATAATGTTTTTTCTGTTGTGTCTGTGTCAGAGGTGGACATGCATTCTACTGAGGTGGCAAATTATGATATGTACAGTCTATTGCAGCACCAAGCAAACAATCGGAAAATTCCCGTCATATCAATTCCTAGATATGGTCGAAACTATTTAAAGTGCACTACGCATAATAAACGCAACATTGTTAATATTGCTACTACGGATAATCTTAACAAAAACTCGTCAAAACAGCCCAATACCTATAATATGGGCTTTTTAAACATAAGATCATTGTCTCCCAAGGCGTTATTAGTTAATGAGGTCTCTAGAGACAACAATCTTAACGTACTTGGTCTTAGCGAAACCTGGCTCAAACCAGACAAATTTTTTGCGCTCAATGAGGCATCTCCTCCTAACTATACGAATGTGCATGTTGCCCGTCCTCTTAAAAGGGGAGGGGGTGTCGCACTAATATACAATGAAAATTTCAACCTTACCCCTAACCTAAATAATAAATATAAATCGTTTGAGGTGCTTACTATGAGGTCTGTCACACCACTACCTCTCGACCTGGCTGTTATCTACCGCCCCCCTGGGCCCTATTCGGACTTTATCAGTGAATTCTCAGAGTTCGTTGCTGATCTAGTGACGCACGCCGACAATATAATCATAATGGGGGACTTTAATATCCATATGAATACCCCATCGGACCCTCAGTGCGTGGCGCTCCAAACCATAATTGATAGCTGTGGTCTTACACAAATAATACATGAACCCACGCATCGCAACGGTAATACAATAGATCTAGTGCTTGTCAGGGGTGTCACCACCTCCAAAGTTATGATACTTCCATATACTAAAGTAATGTCCGATCATTACCTTATAAAATTTGAAGTTTTGACTCATTGTCAACAAGCTAATAATAATAATAACTGCTATAGCGGCCGCAACATTAATGCTGCCACAACGATGACTCTTGCTGACCTACTGCCTTCGGTAATGGCACCATTCCCAAATTATGTCGGCTCTATTGATAACCTCACTAACAACTTTGACGATGCCTCGCGCGAAATTATTGATAGTATAGCACAGCTAAAGCAAAAAAGGGCCCCTAAAAGGCGCACCCCATGGTTTACAGAAGAAATTAGAGCTCATAAATGATCATGTAGAAAACTGGAACGCAAAACTTGAGGTTTTCCATCAAGCATGGAGTGATAGTTTAATAACTTATAAACGCATGCTTACCTTAGCTAAAGCTAAATACTACTCAAATCTCATCCGCCTCAACAAAAACGATCCTAAATTTCTGTTTAGTACAGTAGCATCGCTAACCCAACAAGGGACTCCTCCCAGTAGCTCCACCCACTCGGCAGATGATTTTATGAATTTCTTTAATAAGAAAATTGAACTCATTAGAAAGGAGATTAAAGACAACGCATCCCAGCTACAACTGGGTTCTATTAACACAAATACGACTGTATATACGACGGACACTGCCCTCCAAAATAGTCTCTCTATTTTTGATGAAATAACATTAGAGGAATTATTACAGCGTGTAAGTGGGATAAAACAAACAACATGTTTACTTGACCCACTTCCTGGGAAACTTATCAAGGAACTGTTTGTATTATTAGGTCCATCAGTGTTAAATATTATAAACTTATCACTTTCCTCCGGCACTGTTCCCCTAGCATTCAAAAAAGAGGTTATTCATCCTCTGCTCAAAAGACCTAACCTCGATCCTGACCTCATGGTAAACTACCGACCGGTCTCCCACCTTCCGTTTATTTCCAAAATTCTCGAAAAAATTGTTGCACAGCAGCTAAATGAACACTTAGTGACTAACAATCTCTGTGAACCTTTTCAATCCGGTTTCAGGGCAAATCACTCTACGGAGACAGCCCTCGCAAAAATGACTAATGATCTATTGCTAACGATGGATTCTGATGCGTCATCTATGTTGCTGCTTCTTGATCTTAGCGCCGCTTTCGATACCGTCGATCATAATATTTTATTAGAGCGTATCAAAACACGTATTGGTATGTCAGACTTAGCCTTGTCTTGGTTTAACTCTTATCTTATTGACAGGATGCAGTGCGTCTCCCATAACAATGTGACCTCGGATTATGTCAAGGTAACGTGCGGAGTTCCCCAGGGTTCGGTTCTTGACCCTGCACTCTTTAGTATTTACATGCTGCCGCTGGGTGACATCATACGCAAGTACGGTGTTAGCTTTCACTGTTATGCTGATGACACTCAACTCTACATGCCCCTAAAGCTGACCAACACGCCAGATTGTAGTCAGCTGGAGGCGTGTCTTAATGAAATTAAACAATGGATGTCCGCTAACTTTTTGCAACTCAACGTTAAGAAAACGGAAATGCTGATTATCGGTCCTGCTAGACACCGACATCTATTTAATAATACCACCTTAACATTTGACAACCAAACAATTACACAAGGCGTCTCGGTAAAGAATCTGGGTATTATCTTCGACCCAACTCTCTCGTTTGAGTCACACATTAAGAGTGTTACTAAAACGGCCTTCTTTCATCTCCGTAATATCGCTAAAATTCGTTCCATCTTGTCCACTAGCGACGCTGAGATCATTATTCATGCGTTCGTTACGTCTCGTCTCGATTACTGTAACGTATTATTTTCGGGTCTCCCTATGTCTAGCATTAAAAGATTACAGTTGGTACAAAATGCGGCTGCAAGACTTTTGACAAAAACAAGAAAGTTTGATCATATTACGCCTATACTGGCTCACCTGCACTGGCTTCCTGTGCACTTAAGATGCGACTTTAAGGTTTTACTACTTACGTATAAAATACTACACGGTTTAGCTCTAGCCTATCTCGCCGATTGTATTGTACCATATGTCCCGACAAGAAATCTGCGTTCAAAGAACTCCGGCTTATTAGTGATTCCCAGAGCCAGAAAAAAGTCTGCGGGCTATAGAGCGTTTTCTATTCGGGCTCCAGTACTCTGGAATGCCCTCCCGGTAACAGTTAGAGATGCTACCTCAGTAGAAGCATTTAAGTCCCATCTAAAAACTCATTTGTATAATCTAGCCTTTAAATAGACCCCCCTTTTTTAGCCCAGTTGATCTGCCGTTTCTTTTCTTCTCTCCCCTTTTCCCCTGTCCCTTGCGAGGGGGAGTTGCATAGGTCCTGTGGCCATGGATGAAGTGCTGGCTGTCCAGAGTCGGGACCCCGGGTGGACCACTAGCCTGTGCATCGGTTGGGGACATCTCTGCGCTGCTGACCCGTCTCCGATCGGGATGGTTTCCTGCTGGCCCCACTATGGATTGGGCTCTCGCTGATGTGTTGGATCCACTGTGGACTGGACTTTCACAATATTATGTCAGACCCACTCGACATCCATTGCTTCCGGTCTCCCCTAGAGGGGGGGGTGGGGGTTACCCACATATGCGGTCCTCTCCAAGGTTTCTCATAGTCATTCACCGACGTCCCACTGGGGTGAGTTTTTCCTTGCCCGTATGTGGGCTCTGTACCGAGGATGTCGTTGTGGCTTGTGCAGCCCTTTGAGACACTTGTGATTTAGGGCTATATAAATAAACATTGATTGATTGATTGATCTGTTTTAATGGCTAACATGTTATTGTTTTAAATATTTGTTTGTACTGTGAATGAAAAGTGCCTGAAAAAATTAATCTAATATTATTTATTATTTCTCGCGTTGTTTCCTGTTCTGTTCAGCGCTCCTTAGTCGCACCCCTGCCTCATATTCCTTGGAGTATAGAATGATCACTCTGGTCTAAGAGAGCACTGCTTGTAAGTTCAATGTGCAAAACTGAATTTCCAATTGCTCCGACAGCAATGTGTTCATAAACGTTTAGATTAGGGTATGTTGTTTCTTAATAGAGAAAGACAATAACGTCTCTTGTTTTCATGTTAGCATTTAAAGTTAAAAGTTAAAGTGCCAGTGATACTCTGCATTTGACCCATCCCCACAGGGGAGCACTGAGGAGCAGCGGTGGCCGCGCCCGGGAATCATTTGGTGATTTAACCCCCAATTCCAACCCTTGATGCTAAGTGCCAAGCAGGGAGGTAATGGGTCCCATTTTTATAGTCTTTGGTATGACTCGGCCGGGGTTTGAACTGATGACCTACCGATCTCAGGGCGTACAGTCTAACCACAAGGCCACTGAGCCACTAAACGAGCAAGCTGGCACCAGTCAGTTTATGAGTTTATAAAAGTGCAGTTATCAATCACGATTATTCCATCATTTTAATTTAAAACAATAATACTAGTCGGGAGTTTTATTGCGGTTATCAATAATACCGTTTATCGTTACATCCCTCGTCTATAGTTTGTTGTTTGAATTGGAATCCCCTAAATACCTTATTCACGGACATTTTACAAGCTCTACCAGGTTAAAACCTGTAAAACTATTTTCTGTTTTGACAGATTGGCCTGTCATTATACTAGGAATTTTACAATTAATGATAAACTGCAATAAAAAAAATATACTGTTTAAAAAAAAAATACCGTAAAACAATAATTGATTACCACACTTTGATCAACATACGGACCGGTGATACTGCTCATTTTCTGGAGACCCAAGCTAATAGCTAGCTAGCTTAAATGCTACCATGAAAGAGACAGGAACATCTTTCCCCATTAAAAATGTCATACCCCAATTTAAATTTGTAAAAAAAACATTGTCACACAATACAATACAATACAATACAATTGGACACAAGATATGTTTCCTTTTAAAATGTGCTTTTAATATCATTAGGGACACGCGGTAGAAATGGATGTTTTTTTTCTTACAAATGACAATATTAAATTGTAGATGCTATTTTTTTTCTCTATGAATTGTGTCGATGAAGAGTATTACTGTTTTTTTGTGTGCAGTATAAATACCCAGTAAAGAAATTAATATATAAATTGCTATTTGAGCAACTAAGATATTCAATTGTGCCAGTCAACCTGCTCTCTTGTTGATAGCTCTGAAGGTCTATACCAGGGGTCACCAACGCGGTGCCCGCGGGCACCAGGTAGCCCGCTGGCCTGTTCTGAAAATAGATCAAAAAGCAGCACTTACTAGTGAGCTGCCTCTATTTTTAAAATTGTATTTATTTACTAGCAAGCTGGTCTCGCTTTGCTCGACATTTTTAATTCTAAGACAGACAAAACTCAAATAGAATTTGAAAATCCAAGAAAATATTTTAAAGACTTGGTCTTCACTAACTGACAAAGAAACAGATAACAGATTTGGTGTCCAGTTCAAAGTGTGACATGATTTATTTAAAAATTTGAGAGTTGACTTTTGTATTTTACATGACTTATTATTTGTACAAACATGGTGCAAAGTAATTCATGGTTTGTTAAGAAATGTTAGTGGCTAGCTAGTTAAAATGGGATATTGTGATTTCCCAAGACTGTCTTGGAAGTGATCATTTAAAAATGTTCAATTTGAAAAATGTACACTTAGAGAAAATATTTTAAAAAAGTGTTGCATATTGATATTTATTTGTTTCTATATATATTTATTGTGAGAAATCATTAAGATGATCAGTGTTTACACAAAGATAAATATCATTAATTATTAATAATAACATAGAGTTAAAGGTACTCAGTGGCCTAGTGGTTAGAGTGTCCGCCCTGAGATCGGTAGGTTGTGAGTTCAAACCCCGGCCGAGTCATACCAAAGACTATAAAAAAATGGGACCCATTACCTCCCTGCTTGGCACTCAGCATCAAGGGTTGGAATTGGGGGTTAAAACACCAAAATGATTCCCGGGCGCGGCACCGCTGCTGCCCACTGCTCCCCTCACCTCCCAGGGGGTGAACAAGGGGATGGGTCAAATGCAGAGGACAAATTTCACCACACCTAGTGTGTGTGTGACAATCATTGGTACTTTAACTTTAACTTTAAATTGAGCAAATTGGCTATTTCTGGCAATTTATTTAAGTGTGTATCAAACTGGTAGCCCTTCGCATTAATCAGTACCCAAGAAGTAGCTCTTTGTTTCAAAAAGTTGGTGACACCTGGTCTATACAGTACCTGGACATGTCTATTATGCAAAAAAAACAAACATGTGTCATTCAAACCCTAACAAATCAAAACGGAAGAAGATAAACAAAATAATAATATTTTTCATTAAATTAGTATTTCTTACACAAATAAACATATATTGTGTGTAATCATTACATTTTTTAAACAGAACTTTAAAAAATATTTTTAGTCTGTGCATAATTACTTTTTGTGTACATTCAACAATACAGTGATATTAATGATAACCATGATCATTTTTGGTCACACTCCTACATGTTATACCTAAACACTTGCAGAACTACAAAACAACTGCCAGATGTTGAAATTACTAAGGAACTCAAGCACATAATTTTTTGAACTTTTGAAGTCTGTGCACCCCTGGGATAGTGCATAGCCTCAGAAAAAAACAATACCTCAGTTCATTTTTAACTGTTTACAGTTCATTACCTTGAGTACAAAACCCCACTAACTATCTTGTAAGAACATGCACTGCTTTGAGTATCTTTAAGAAATGCTGTGTGACACAAACACTGACGGCATCTGAATAAACTGTGAACAGCACGCACTGACATAGACATGAGAATTGGACTGTTTCTGGTGTAACTCTCATTAAATAATAACCAACAATGGTTGTTTAACAGCAGGAGGTAGAGTACCGACACATAAAATAGTCATGAGCGTCAAATCAAGACAGAATCGTATTTCTTATGTTGGACGTTTTGTGTGTTTGAAAAGTTATTCCTAATACATTTGAACGTATTCTGTACAAACCTAATGTTTGATTTAACGTACTTATAAACTTATGTGAAATACTAAAATTTAAACTTGGAATGTACTGTATAGTTGTTCATATACAATGACAGGCCATGCAACGTTACTTAAACAATTTATGATATATTTTAAAAGTTATGCTTTCACAAAATAACTAGACAAAACACAGACCACCACCAGGCTATGCCTCTAAATAGTAAAACCACTCCTGAATCCATCAGGTGATTGCGATCAACCCCAAACTGTAACCACTTAATCCTTATCAGTGTTTATGGATCTCACTAAAGCATTTGACACAATTAATCATAATATATTAATTACAAAATTAGAACGATATAGCATCAGAGGCCTGGTCTTAAACTGGAAAATAAGCTGATTAACCAACAGGAAGCAGTGCGTGAAGCTCAGTGAAAATATATCAACAGAGCTAGAGTTATCTTGCGGTGTACCCGAGGGATCAATACTGGGACCAAAATTGTTTAATCTTTATATAAAAGATATTTGTGAAGTTACAAAGGACCTAAAGTTAGTATTATTATGCAGACGACACAACTGCATTTTGTTCAGGAGAGAACAAACAGAAGCTAATACAAATAATAATAAGATAAATGAACAAAAAAAAGATGGTTTGACAAAAATTTGTCTATCCTTAAACCTCAATAAAACTAAAATATTGCTATTTGTTAACTGTAGAAGAGAAAGTCAAACACATTTACAAATAGACGGAGTAAATATTGAAGGAGTAAAAAAAATAACATTTTGGGACGTAATAATAGATGATAAAATTAACTGGAAATCTCAAATAAAAATATAAGGTGGCAGGATGTATTCCTATAATGAATAAAGTAAAATATGTTTTCGACCAAAATTTGCTTCATATTCTTTATTGCTCGCTAGTGTTACCATACCATAGAGTTATTGTGTAGAAATATGGGGAAATAACTACAAAATTACACTTCATTCACTAACTGTGTTACAAAAAATTTCAGTCAGAATAATACATAATGTTGGATATAGAGAAGATACAAACAATGTATTCATCAAATCCAAAATATTGAATTTCAATGATTTGGTGCATTTGCAAACAGCTAAAATGATGTACGAAGCAAACTATAACCTGCTATCCAAACATATACAACAATTCTTCTCAACAAAAGAGGAGAAATATAACCTTAGAGAAACATATAACTTAAAACATCTGTATGGACGTACAACACTTAAAACTTTAGCATATCACTATGTGGAATTAAATTATGGAATGGATTAAGTAAATAAATCAAACATTGTGTCATGATACATTGCCCGGGTCATGGATTGATTTATGTTTTGTGTTTTTTTTCTCTCTCTATATTAGTCTTTTTCCGTGCTCTACACGCTTTCCTTTCGTTTACTTTTGGTTTCCATGGACACTAATTCTCCACACCTGCCCTTGTTTAGTAATTTGTGTTCTCACCAGCTGTTTTGGTTAATCACTCACCTTCATATTTTTCAGTCACCCAGCACAAGTCGCTTGGTCAATGCTCGCTCTATGCTCGCTCCATGCGACATTTACGTTTAGTCTTGTTTTCACCACGCTTAAGTCTTTTCCTTGTCATAGACTTTCTCGCTGTTCACCTTTGGCGACTATTTTGGTTTTTGGCTCCAAGCTTTATTAGCATCTGAGTTTTTGTATTTTTGTCCTGCCTGAAAGAATTAAAACACACTTCTACCCGCACGCTGCTCCTGCTTGTCCTTCTGCATTTGAGAGAACACAACCATCGCAGCCATGCGTTCAAAACGTATCACAATGTACTAATAGGATCTAGTTTAAAAGGCGGTTCAAACTACAAGTGTTTACAAAGTACAAAGAAGAAGAATCATGATGAACGTCATGAATTTATTAAAAATGTAATATTATCCATCTCATCAAGCAAATCATAACTGATTTAACTACTTATGAGAAGAACTGATGTATTGAGAACACAATGTAAATTGAGTACACATTGAGATCAGAACGTATGTGTTAGTAATTGCTATGAAGAGAAAAACGGGGAGGATTAGAAAAGGCTTGCTTTATCCTACTCTGTTTTGGACATATTGTAAAGAAAACATGTAAAATATGTGATATATCATATTGATACTGTATACATGTTAGAGAAAATTTTCAACCAACCAACAACCAAAGCTGGTAACGTAAACATGGGGTAACATAGTAGCAATGATCGAGAGCAGCACAAAAATGTAATGAATTTGGAAATGTTCTGAAAGTTTCACAAAAATGTTTTCATAACATTTCGAGTTATTTTGTTGAGTAAAAGACAGGCGGACAAACTAACGGCAACAATTTCAAAAAGTCTTGGCAGTATTGCTCAATTCTGATTGACATAGTCAGAGGTATTAATTTACACTAACTGAGGCGTCATTGACCCATCACTAGTTATCAGTATGATCTAGGGTAGTCAAAAGTATCGATATTTTGATACCAACGCACAAAAAATATATTGAAACAGACATTTTGAGTACCGTCAGCACCGAATAACTTTTTCCTTGGCGAGCTGCATCCTCCACATCGTGAGGAGCCAGATGAGGTGGTTCGGGCATTCTCCCGGACGCTTCCGTAGGAGATACTTAGGTATGTACTGTATACAAATATGTATGAATGTGTGTATTTATATATATATATATATATATATATATATATATATATATATATATATATATATATATATATATATATATATATATATATATATATATATATATATATATATATACACTACCGTTCAAAATTTTGGGGTCACATTGAAATGTCCTTACAGGAAAAGCTCTGTACTTTTCAATGAAGATAACTTTAAACTAGTCTTGACTATTCTAGCTGCAAATGTCTGGTTTTTGGTGCAATATCTACATAGGTGTATAGAGACCCTTTTCCAGCAACTATCACTCCAGTGTTCTAATGGTACAATGTGTTTGCATTGAAGTTCAACTGGTGTGCTCGCTGGCAAACTTCACTCCAAAATATAGCCTGAAAGGACTTTGGATAAAATTGTTACCAAGTTACCAAATAAATGACTTGCATTCAAGTAAAATGTTAAAAAAGTTCCTAGATGACCTTCTGACCATAAAATTGCATCTGTGTACAAATATAGGGGTCTTTTTTTTAAAGGAGGACCTGCAGTTTTCTGTCCTCCATCCTTCTGAGAGACATCAACACATATGTTTGTTAGTTTTTTTGCATTATTATTTGTAATACCTGGCTTGTTCTAGGTGGCTAGCAATGGTGCTGACTGGAGCAATCCATTCTGCCTCTAAATCACTCTAAAATGCATCCAAAAACCGACAACAATACTTAATTTACGTTCCGTAACCTGTATATTATCTAAGCTGTAGCAAGATTGTTATTATAAGAGTGAACACTGACAAACGGAGTAACAAATGGTCTTGCGACGACATGCTACGGCACTAGCCGTAACCTAGTTATGCGTCATCAGCTGAATGGCTTTTGAGTTTGTAATGCACAACACAATGCGATAAGACACCAATCTGTACTGACTGAAAAACGATCATATTACAGTATGTGTGAAGTATTAGCCCACATTTCATGTTTTGTGTGTACACAGCAAGCTTGACAGTGTATGTACTGTAGTTGTACTAACAAACATGATGTGCTGCATGTACCATGATCAATATTATAGTGACTTACTTAATGGACAGTTGTCCGTTTGGTCAAGCTGGCTGGAGACATTTCCAGTTGGTTTTGTATAAGCACTACATTTATGTCGGCATAGCTTGTTTACAAGCTCCACATTTAAACCATCACGGCGGTCCTGACTCTCTCAGCTTTTGTCTGCTCCAGCGTTTCACCCTCTCTTTGCTTCTATAACCAGCAGTTTATCCTATGTATATTCAGCTTCAAAAAGATAAGGTTGCGAATCCTTATTTGTCCAAAAATAGCCATCTTCGTCATCTATTACCAAATCTGCCATGATTAGAAAACACACGTGTTTGTTGCCAGAAGTACGAACAAACACACTTTTGTTGCCGGAAGTCAGAAGTGCGCTGCTATGGGCCCAGGAAATAAGTTCCGGTAAAGCTTAAAATAACCAAAATACAGTAAATATTGTACATATTACAAACATACTTGCAGTGTGTATATAAAACTTTGAAGGAGTGTTTTGAAGTTGTTTTAGAGGCAAGATAGCGGACTCCATTAGCCGCATCTTGCAAGTGTTTTTTTTAAATCTTCGGAATACTAAAAAAAAAAAAAAAAAGATGTTTGTTTTCGTCTCTCATATTGATTGTGAATGATAGGCAAAATTCCAAAGAAATGTCCCCAATAAGCAAGTTTTAAATATGCAAGTAATCACCCGTGATTATCCATGATAAATGCAAATTCCAAAATGTGATTAATCTGATTAAAAAAATAATAATTTGACAGCCCTAGTATTTATTATTTTGTTTTTAGTGTGACCCTAATGCTCCATCTTAATGTGTAAATGACACCATGGGCCAATTTAAAGAAGACAAAATTGGACCCTGTGCCAGTCTTTGACTCTTCGGATTTAGGTGGATCCATTATTTTTAATTCCTTTATAAGTATGAACATGAACGTAACCACAACATATATGCAGTGTTTATATACTATGTATAAAAAGGCATGAAACACAAACTGGTAACTCAGTAAAGTTGAATTTAGTTGTGGTTGTTATGTGGTGGTAATGAGGACAGTACAATTGTTAGGAAAGGACATGAGGCGGCACATCAGCACTGAGAATGAGATTAAACTGTCATTCCATTCCTCTGTTCAGTGAATAAAGTCCACAGCCAACTGTGTATTGTACACACGACTCGCTTGGCGCTCTCCGAGCAACAATGGAGGCATAAACAGAGAGCATTCTTCACCTTGATGAAAACTGTTTACTGGGTGTGTACTGTGTGCATACAGTATGTGTTCCTGATACACCAAGCTCATGATTACAGGGAGCACATCCGACCGAGCCTGTTTACTTCTAAGAGGTCCATGATAGCATCGTTGGAAGGAGATGATGGCGTCGGTGTCTTTTAAACCTTAACGATGGGTGGAGTGGGTTGGACTTCCTCTGAGAATGCCACCAGCAATTTTACTCAACTAAAGTGAGTTGCTACCCTGGAAGAACTGGGCTGATACATTTGGGTAACGTGGTAACGTCTTTGCATCTTAAAAAAAAAAAAGACTTTGTACAGTATGTGGAATGTAGCTATATGTGGTAGAATGAGAAGCAATGGGAGGAAACCTGATAATGATAATGAGAAATGTGGTGGTGTTTACATGTCCTCAGTTTTACTCAATCCTCTGGTCGCAGAAGCCTCTGTTGTTAGCATTAATTTAAAAAACGCATCACAACGTTTGCTTTTTTTTCTTCATCACTGATTATTACTCACTGCAGACTTCATGAGCGCCAACAAACATAATAAAACATTACTTATTGTACAAGGCCTGCTGTCATAAGGATGCCGACTGCTAGGATGAAGAACGTCTCATAATCCTCACGAAAAAACGGGCTGGTGGTCTTTTCGTGTCGTCCCAGCCAGTTTCAAATCTTGAATGGCTGTCAAAGTGTAACAACTCGTCGGAATACCTACTCAGACGTTTCATGTCCAGGTAATATGCATGATTTATGATCTAGAATAAACTTACAGGCAGCAAGGAAGCGAGGAAACAGCACGGCCCTGCTATTAATAGTTTGTCTGCGTTAGCGCTTATAATAACAACATCACTAATACTTGGTTAATATTCAAGTCATGAAATCTAACTGGAGTATTGCTGGCGGTTTTTAAATGGTTATTTATTGGATTTTATGGGCGAAATATTGGAGCTCCCATTGGCTCCGCTGTAAGCGAACTTTTATTTATGTTTATTTAATATTTACAATGCATTAAAAAATCCATCTGTCATCTCTTTCATAATGATTGTGAACGACAGGCAAAATTCCAAAAAAGTGCAGTTCCCCTTTAAGTCTGCTTCTGCATCTTTTTCCAGAAAAGTCCGGTTTCATTACAACTACAAACTTGTTGTGGGACAAGGCTCCCTACGTCGTCAATCTCTTCAATACATGCACGCACAACATGGCTGCCAGCGATACACAAAATTAGTGATTTAGGGCTATATAAATAAACATTGATTGATTGATTGATTGAATGAAGCATTTGTACACATCGACATGGTTCGCACACAGAGGCATATTTGGCTCGATCTAATAGTTCGCAAATAAAAAAGTTAGCAAAAAGAGGGGATCGTAAATTTAGGTTTCACTGTACTAGATTCAGTTTAACGGCAAAGACGACTCCCTTGCTTGGTAACACACCGCAGTCTATACACTACTGTCATCTAATGTCTTGGAATTGCAACTGCATACACAGTCTACTAGATAATACAAATAAGAAACACAAGTGTAAGAACACACTTTACAACAGTTAAAGAGCACAGTTATAATCATCAGTTCACTGCCAAATATTTTTTTAAAGATTTCATTGTTCAACACATTTGTTGTCAAATTAACACACACAGAAGTACCAAAATATCCAGGTACTATGAATTGGTACTATATTGATTAAAATGTGAAAGGTACCCATCCTTAGCTGTAATATATATCGGAATATAGATTTTAGGCCATATCGCCCATCCCTCAAACAAACCAATTGTAGAAAAAACTGAATACAATCCAAACCACAAACACTTAAACAAATTAGGCAAATGCTGAAAACAAGCAAACAGTCAGAGACAAGCTTATGTTGTGAATAATTTCATAAAACAAAACACTAACTTAGCACCTTTTGAAAGCTGACACTTAGCCCTTCGAAAGGGTTAATATTATTTCTCTAAAACTTACTAAACAAGAAGCTTTCTTTCACATTTTCATACCTACAGTAACAACCAAAATCTTCTCTTTACTTTCATACCAAGCCTTGTACACGCAAATGTTTCTAACCGCTACGTTTTTTATTACGCTTTGCACCCTGGGGCTTATAAAACGGTAGGGGTGTGGGAAAAAATCGATTCGAATTCGAATCGCGATTCTCACGTTGTGCGATTCAGAATCGATTCTCATTTTTAAAAAATCGATTATTATTATTATTTTTTTTAAATAATTAAATCCAACTAAACAATACACAGCAATATCATAACAATGCAAACCAATTCCAAAACCAAACCCGACCCAGCAACACTCAGAACTGCAATAAACAGAGCAATTGAGAGGAGACACAAACACAAGACAGAAAAAAACAAAAGTAGTGAAACAAAAATGAATATTATCAACAACAGTATCAATATTAGTTACAATTTCAACATAGCAGTGATTAAAAATCCCTCATTGACATTATCATTAGACATTTATAAAAAAAAAAAAAAAGAACAATAGTGTCACAGTGGCTTACACTTGCATCGCATCTCATAAGCTTGACAACACACTGTGTCCAATATTTTCACAAAGATAAAATAAGTCATATTTTTGGTTCATTTAATAGTTAAAACAAATTTACATTATTGCAATCAGTTGATAAAACATTGTCCTTTACAATTTTAAAAGCTTTTTACAAAAATCTACTACTCTGCTTGAATGTCAGCAGACTGGGGTAGATCCTACTGAAAGCCTATGTATTGAATGAATAGAAAATCCTTTTGAATCGGGAACAAATCGTTTTTGAATCGAGAATCGTGTTAAATTGAAAAAAAAAAATCGATTTTGAATCGAATCGTGACCCCAAGAATCGATATTGAATCGAATCGTGGGACACCCAAAGATTCACAGCCCTATAAAACGGTGTGGCTATTTTATGTATTTTGCTTTGTTAGGGGCCATAATATTTTGTATTCAACAAATAAAACACAGACAGAGACAATGAAAAGGTGTGTTATTGTTTGTGCTATAGCACCATCTTTTGGACCAGTTCGCTCACTCCAAGTGCTCTGGGTTAAACGTCTACAGCAGGGGTGTCAAACGTATGGCCCGAGGGCCGGATCAGGCCCGTGAACACGTTTTATCCGGCCCGTGGGATGAGTTTGCTAAGTGTAAAAATGAACCTAAAAATTTTTGACTGAAAGAAACAGCTGTTCTAAATGTGTACACTGGATATCAAAATAGCAAAATTTTGTATCTTTGTAGATGATGCTACATATGTACGAAATAAACCACATGATGTTAGTGCATCAGTCGAGGAAAATGATCAAACTGTCAGGACTTGGTTCTCGGGTTTTGTTTCTCCAGAAGGCAACAGAAAATTGGCGCGGGCAAGGCGTGAATTTAAATACATTATTTATTTTAACACTAATAAACTACAAAAAAGGGAAGCAAACAAAAGGCGCGCACAAAGGCGGAAATACAAAACTTGGGTATAAACACAAAACTTGCACAAAGGCAGAAACTATGAACAATAAAACAAAAACACAAACTGTGGCATTAATAAACAAAAACTTACTTGGCAAAGAACATGACATGAAGTAGAGGGATGAAAAAGTGCGAGGTCGCCAGGACGAACAACAGAAACAGACAGATTTAAATAGTGACATGATCAGTGAAAACAGGTGCGTGACTCAAAACGTGAAGCAGGTGCGTGACAGGACAGGTGAAAACTAATAAGTTGCTATGGAAACGAACAAACAAGGAAGTGCAACCAGGAACTAAAAAGAGTCCAAAAAACAAACACATGGCCAAAACAAAAACATGAACAGACATGACACAAACTGCATAAATAACATACTGTAATTTGATTTTGATATAATTTTTGTATCTTGATAGATTGAAAATTAACACCTATGAGTTGACTGATGAACATTATCACATCATTTATTCAGAAAATATAAATAACAACAAATAAAGATAGAATACTATTAACCGCAACATGTAAGTATAACAAAAAACAACAACATTATGATTTGTCCATTTTCAGAATGTGATTGTTCTATTTTCAAACAAAGAAAACAGTCTGAAGTTGTCTTTATTTTTAAGTTATCGTGCCGTGATTTTACCAGTCCGGCCCACGTTGGAGTAGATTTTTCTCAATGTGGCCCCCGATCTAAAATGAGTTTGACACCCCTGGTCTACAGTATTTCCTTCTGTTTAGTTAGTGCCTTGAACTGGAAGAAAAAGTGCCGTTCCGCCAACTAGTCGTCCATAGCGTTTTTACTCGTATGGTTTCTTAATTCATCACTCCAAGCCATGTTTGTAAGTTTAACAATATAACTAAAACAATTCATACTCACTAAACCGTCACATGTTTGATAGTAGTTTTTTTAATGCATATTTGTAAATTGTACTTTAATTTGTAATGTAATCGAGGTAGCGTCGTTAGCATATGCAAACACGTTTACAAGTGTCTGTGTTAGTATTATTAACTTACAATGGCATTTTTTCTCGTATTGTTTCAGTTTAAAAAATTTACCAAGACTTCACCGTGGAGTTATTGAGTCTGTTTAGCTGATTGGAGAGCTAGCTTTTACAGTTACTGGGTCTATGTCGATGACTTCTGTTTTGTTTGATAAACCATTTTACTGCCATGTTACAGGCACTGTTTGGAAACGATTAACGTATGTAAATAAACATTTACTAATTATTTCTGTGTAAATAACTAATTTCACCATGTACATATCTGCGACTTATAGTCCGGTGCGGCTCATTATCCATCCATCCATCCATTTTCTACCGCTTGTCCCTTTTGGGGTCGTGGGGGGTGCTGGAGCCTCGGGCAGAAGGCGGGTACACCCTGGACAAGTCGCCACCTCATCACAGGGCCAACACAGATAGACAGACAACATTCACACTCATATTCACACACTAGGGCAAATTTAGTGTTGCCAATCAACCTATCCCCAGGTGCATGTTTTTCGAGGTGGAAGGAAGCCGGAGTACCCGGAGGGAACCCACGCAGTCACGGGGAGAACATGCAAACTCCACACAGAAAGATCCCGAGCCCGGGATTGAACTCAGGACCTTCGTATTGTGAGGCACATGAACAAACCCGTGTCCACCGTGCTGCCGCGGCTCAATATTGATAAAATATTTTTTCCTTTAAGATTTAGTGGGTGCGGCTTATCTACCAGTGCGCTCTGTAGTCCGGAAAATATGATAATGTATTTTTACTAGCACGCCTCTAAAGCCCAGGGTTTAAAAGATTATTTAATGATTAAAATGTATATCTTGTGTCAGAACATTAACCTGCTATTTCTTTATATTACAAATTGAAATAACAGTCAGTCTTATTCATCATGACTTGAAGCTGCTTAGTTCTGCAAAGTTACTCTTTTTTTTCTCAAAGTGCATCATTAGCAACAACATTTCAATAGAACAGAACAAAGGTATTTCATCATAAGGCAGCACTGAGGGTGCTAAGCTGTCCCAATCTCCATGCTAAGGAGCTGGCAGCCATGAAGCTTTTATATCTACCCCAATGTTACACTTCAGAGATTTTAATTAAGCTTGGGCCATGTCTACATCGACCCGTTGCAGCTCCTTAGGGCAAAAGCAAGCTCGGTCCCTAACTCGCATACTTGCCAACCCTCCCGTTTTTAGCGGGAGAATCCCGGTATTCAGCGCCTCTCCCGACAACCTCCCTTCTCCCGACAAACTCCCGGTATTCAGCCGGAGCTGGAGGCCACGGCCCCTCCAGCTCAATGCGGACCTGAGAGGGGACAGCCGTTCTCACGTCCGCTTTCCCAGCAGCTTGCCTGCCCAATGATGTCATAACATCTACGGCTTTTAGAGAGTAGAGTGCACAACAAGCAGAGAGAGTTCTTGGTTTCTTATGTGGGTTTATTGTTAGGCAGTTTCATTAACGTCCTCCCAGCGCGGTAACAACACACAACTACTGCAGTCACGTTTAGTCTACTGTAAAGCAGTTCGTCTGCCGTAAACAGCAATGTTGTGACACTCTTAAACAGGACAATACTGCCACCTACCGGATAGCCTGAAGAACACTGAAATTCAAGTATGTCTTTTATTTATATGTATAATAAAATTAAAATAAAATATATATATAGCTAGAATTCACTGAAAGTCAAGTATTTCATATATATATATACATATATATATATATATATATATATATATATATATATATATATATATATATATATATATATATATATATATATATATATATGTGTGAAATACTTGATTTGGTGAATTCTAGCTGTAAATATACTCTCCTCTTAACCACGCTCTTGGCCACGCCCCAACCACGCCCCCCGCCCCTAACACGCCCCCCCCCCCGGTCCCCCCGCCCACGCCACCCCCCCACCTCCCGATATTGGAGGTCTCAAGGTTGGCAAGTATGCTAACTCGTGACCTAACTTTCCCAAACAATGAGCTCATCGTCGTTCCTCACGTACAAGATGCAGAGTTATTCACATTATAGCGACTGCTCACTTCGGATGCTTTTCTAAATTATTGCTTTGTTGGCCAAAGAAGTATAAAAAATATACACAGCACAGAGGGATCGGGGATTGAAACCAAGGCAGAGCTCAACTTCTGATAAGTATGCGTGTGATTGTGTGCCTGCCGGAAAGGAGAGACAGAGCAGCAGCCATCTTCGGAAAAAAAGAGTGAGTCAATTAAAATTCAAACTGCAGTACCAGCCACTCATCAAGAGGCTACACCGGGCAAAGACTTCAGCTTGTGGGCCCTTTTCGTATGTTTTTAATCGGGCCAGTCCAACTTTTCCAAATTATCGGCAGCCAAAGGATTTACGTTGCTATTTTTAAACTACCGTAAGTCTTGTACAAATTATTCAAACCTTGTGGGGGTTTGTTTACAAAGAAGTGTGAGCTTGTGTGGCGCAAAGGTAGGCTTGGGCAATATATCGATTTGATCAATAAGTGCTATTTTTGTTGTTGCAGATGATTTAAAAAATTTAAAAATCTATGTTTTTCTCCTCTTAATTTTTATATTTTTTCCCCAGGAGCATCCGTAGCCCAAAACATGGCTAATGCTAATGCTAACAAGAGCGAGACATTTTTTCCAAAGAAAAGAAAAGTGTTGTCAGTGCTTTATATTTGCTGCAACAGGCGTGAAACAAGTGACTGCACTCTGCAAAGTTTCTTTTTTTTTAAAAAGCAGCAGCACAACAAACGTATTACTTATGACTTTGCTTTTATCTTTATTTTTATTTGTTATAATTTATTTTCCATTTTCTACACTTGTTTTTACTACGTCTTTACTTAATAATTTATTTTACTGCTGTGAAGCACTTTGAGCTGCAATTATTGTATGAAAGGTGCTATACAAATAAAGTTTATTATTATTATTATTACAGCATCTGAAACAGCATGGAGCCGAGTTCGAAAGTGCAACTCTTTACGAGACAAAAAAAAACTCAACAACCAAATCCACCTAATAAGGGGTGGAATCATTTACACACGGTACCATGTATGACAACACCGTGTATGATGAGAAAAAAGAACAACGCACATAGTGATCACTAAAGCAGTCGCATTGTGCATCCAAACTGAACAGCTTGTACCGTGTGTACTGCTGCAAAACTATCGTGGAATTATAATGCATTAAATCATCAATATAGTGAAATATTACATGTGCAATGAAGTGTAAAGGTATTTATGTTGTTCTGTTGGCTGTAATAAGTGAGTTATTTTAATTAATTACACATTGGTCTGTACGGTTGCATTTAGTTACAAGAAACTTTTAAATTATGTAGTTTACTAATTTATTGCGGTTAATTACGATACATCCACATTTAAAAGTGTGTTTAATCTGATATATTATACACACACACACATATATATATATATATATATATATATATATATATATATATATATATATATATATATATATATATATATATATATATATATATATATATATATATATATATATATATATATATACAGTATATCATATACTGTATATACATATATATATATATATATATATATATATATATATATATATATATATATATATATATATATATATATATATATATATATATATATATATATATATATATATATATATATATATTAATCCTTTGACAGCACCAGACATTCATCCATGCCATTATTAATTCTTTTCTTTAACTGTTTATCTTGCTGAGCCTATACCAGCTGACCAACTATTTCCATTACAGTGACGGCCGACTGTTCTTTTAAAGCCCAGACAAAAGGGAACAAAAAAGGTATATAGGAGAGTTATGTTCAAGACCATATCATTAATATCACTGTACTGGCTGCTCGGTAACATTTTGGAATGTTCACAATGAAGAGAGTTGCAATCACTTGTTTCTGGCATAACATCGACTAATCCACTTTGCTCACGCATATGCCCACAATTAAGGAAAACAGAGCCAAGCTGCTTCGTTTCTTATGCAAATTAGCCACATTGTCCTTGCTGTTCAATATGGCTAGCCAGTTCAATCAGATTTATTTTGAGTTTGTAGGCTTTACTATATTTCATCATTCTCTGTAAAAATTGCCCTGGAGTATATTTGTGGCTTTGTAACACCATATGTATCATTAAGGAAGGATACCTTTCACATTTGGACCAATACGGTAACAATTCCCAGTAACTGGGAATCAATACTGGTACTCAGCGGTAAAGTTTTCGATGTTCATGTGACGATAAATGGGAATTTGTTTAATAAAAAAATATTTGTTTTATTTAACATTTTTGTAACACTGAGCTGATTATGATAACTGTGCTGTTATTATGAACCGGTACGGTATTGATTCCTGGTACCTGAGAATTAATCAAATCTATTATTGTTTATTATTTCTGGTGGGCGTTTTACTCTTTGGTGGTCCTACTCTTTTCAGCGGTCATTGAACGCACCGTAAAACCACCTTGGTCTCGTAGTTCTCCCTCCGATTGGTAATGCTGTGCCATAACAGCACAGCTTTTAGGTTCTATGTGCACAATGAATTATCTTAATTGTTCAAACAGCAAAGTGTTTATATAAGTTTAGATTTATGTATGTGCTTTCTTAATGTGGAAAGAAGTCAATGTTTTCATGTTAGCATTTAACAGTGTAAAACAGATCATATATTTTTTCAATGCACTCGTAAATAAACGTGAATGAAAGTCCACTTGTAATTGAGTCAATGGTAGGCCTCAGTCTATGAAGTTATCAATGTGCAGTTCTCAACCACAGTTTTTCACTTATTTCAATTTAAAACATTAATACCAACAATTGTCGAGAGTTTTACTGAGGTTATCTTTAAAGACGTTTATCGCTACATTCCTTGTTAGAGCTGAGTCACATGCAACTCAGGTCCAAAAACAAGGCATCGTCGGATTTTGCGTGAATCGATGCCCGGGAGGACCGGCGGGATTTGGTCAGTGCCAAAATGGTACGGGAATCGATGCCCATCCCTAGCTGTTATATCTTGTTTTCTTACAGTTCTGAGTCTCAGTTGCAACTATTATATACAGTAGTAAATATTGCATGCAGTTGCCATTCCAAGATATTAGATAACAATAGTAGATTAACTTGTTCTCGGTGTGTTGCTGTAGTCAGGAAGTAGTCTTTGAATGTGCCAATCTTGTTTTACAATAGTGTTTATACTTTAAGTATTATACTCATTACACACTAGCTTTTTGATTGTAACATGCATCTTTGTGTTGCCAATTTTTGAGGTGTTGAAATTGCCATGTAAAGTTTTAATGCTAATCTGTAGCATGTATAATGCATATCCAACGTAAATTAGCATTGAGCTAGCGCATTTAAAAAATTGGGGCCTTGCTTTTGAGCAATTTATATCAGGCATACCTGTTTAGTTGACATGAAAAATAGCAACATTATATTGACAAAGCCCATTACAAATACGCCTGTTCGCCCGCCAGTAAGTATATCCATCCATCCATTTCCTACCGGTTATCCTTCTTGGGATCGCGGGGGGTGCTGGAGCCTATCCCAGCTGCATTCGGGTAGAAGGCGAGGTACACCCTGGACAAGTTGCCAGCTCAATATTGCAGATAAAAATCCTAACTAAATACAGTATCCTTTAAACTGTAACTTTTCTATCTTAGATGGTTTTAAAACATGTACAATCTGTAAGTAATGAGACATCATTTGTACATGTTTCTATTGTCTGTATGTTTTGTAAGAAGGGAATTACATTAGAATTGCAATGAGATGCTTGATGGCTTCCCAGTACTTCTCAAAAGAGGATGGGTAAAATGCAGAGACTACATTTCACTGTACATACATTGTACACATGACAATAAAGATATTCTTCTTCTTCTTCTATCTAGCTACCATTAGTCTGAATAGTTTCTGAATGATGTCAGTTGTTGCTTTGTTGCTGTCCACGTTCCCAAAAAATACACTAAACACGTGCTTCTGCACGCTGTCACTTCCTTTGCTTTGTGCTCAACAAGATGACGACGAGGAGGAAAAAGCTGGGCCTCCTGATATAGTTGTTGTACTTAAATCCATGCTGCCCATTACAAGGCACACATTAACACTTCAATCCTGAAAAAGCTGCCATCTGGACCATTAGGTGATAAACACGCCACCTTGGTCTGACCTGTCGCTTGCTGTGCCTCCCCGGGTTAATCTGTCACATTCCCACAAAAGCACAACCACGTCGCAGAATTTTCAGCCTTTATTTACAATCAGATAGGCGGGGTGAGCGTCTCCTGTCAACAATGCACACTAGAGGTGTGACGTTACGCCAGAATCACGGTTTGGTAGGTGCTTCTGTTTTAAAGGGAAACTGCACTTTTTTTTGGAATTTTGCCAATCATTCACAATCATTGTGTAAGACAAGAAGACAGATCATGTATTTTTTTCAATGCACTCGTAAATAAACGTAAATTAAAGTCCACTTATAATGGATGCAATGGGAGGCCTCTATTTCACCTATAAAGCCTTCTAAATAACCATACATGTTTTTTTTAAGCGCTTTACAGGCAGAATAGAGCGGCTCCCATAAGATCCATTGTAAGCAGACATTTGCTCACATTTTTTCACTTTTTAGAATGCATTAAAAAAAAGAAAAACACAGATGTGCTTGTGATACATCAGGATTGTGAATGATAGGCAAAATTACAAAAAAATGCAGTTCTCTTTAAAGGTCACAATTGGGTTCACTTTAGGTAAAGTAAGGGTACAAAAACATTTAGCTTTTGGGCAAACAGCTTTCATATTTTTTTTTTTCTACAATGAAACATAGTAAAACTGCTTTCATGTAATTATGGAGGGTCTAATGAGACAACGTTGAATAAATAAAAACATCTGTATAATAATTACCTAAAAAAGTAATTTATTAATTACATATAAATGTATAAATGTGTTATTAAATGTGTCATTCATTTATTTAATGTAAATGTACATTTATTATTTTAATTAATTATTAATTGCACTATTTCATGATTTAATTATTCATTGCATGATTTATTGAAATACTTCATGAACGTGGGTATCAGCCCTTCTTTATTATTAATTTTATTTGTCAAACTCAGCCGTAAAAATCAGCTGGCGGGGCCTAAAATCTGATTGGTTACCCAGCCTTCCACTTGTCTATGGAACTTCAACCAGAGAAGTGGAGGTATTGGTCGATATCTTGGCCTGAGTGTGGGGAAATAATTCTGACAACTTGAATTAATTCCACATGTTCTGAGTCAGCAGGTCTTGCTTCCATAAGGTCTAAAATATAAATCCCCAAAAAGGTACGAGTATGGCACCGCAGATGGCCGCCACGTTACTGTGCGCTCTCGTAGTTGTTGCGTTTAACTTTTTGTTTCTTGCTTTGAACACAATCTACCAAGTCAAATTTCTTGTGTGTTAAATATTAAATATACATGGCCGATAAATCTGATTCTGATATCCTCTTTAGTCGCCATGTTATAAGACTTACAAAGTTCCAGGTTCAGATCAAAGCAATGACTTGTGTTGATGGATAAAATTAATTCATGGAGCTCTGAAACACAAGCACATGATATAATTAAATAAGCTGTGAAATAATGAATTCAATTATTGAATATTAATTAAATATTTTTTTAATCGTGAAATATTGAACTCAATAATGAATTATTAAATAATTAATTAAACATTGAAATAAGGCATTAAATTATTCAACAATTACATGTCATATTTTATTAAATTCATTAATGACATTTAATAGGACATTAGGAATGTAATTGTAATTCCAAATTATTAATGACAAATTTAAGTAATTATATATTTTATGTTTATCTAATTAATTTTGTCCCATTAGTGTGACCCTCCATAAGTAATTACCAAATGAATAAAATTATCAAATAAAGCATAAAAAATTAGTGCTGTCAATTATTTTTTTAATCAGAACAATCCCAATTTTGACTTACTTGCATATTAAATGAACTTAAATTGCTGTGTAAATACGTGATTAATGTGAGATTTTTGTGATTAATTACTTGAGTTAACTCAGTTTTTTTGACAGCCCTAAGTAAAATATAAAACGGTGTAAAACAGGGATACAACTTTTTCCACCGACACATACACTATATTGCCAAAAGTATCTGGCCACCCATCCAAATGATGAGAATCAGGTGTCCTAATCACTTGGCCCGGTGTATAAAATCAAGCACTCAGGCATGGAGACTGTTTCTACAAACATTTGTGAAAGAATGGGCCGCTCTCAGTGATTTCCAGCGTCAAATTGTCATAGGATGCCACCTGTGCAACAAATCCAGTCTTGCTCCTAAATATTCCAAAGTCAACTTAATTATAAGAAAAGTGAAGAGTTTGGGAACAACAGCAGGTCAGCCACCAAGTGGTAGGCCACGTAAACTGACAGAGGGGTCGGCGGATGCTGAAGCGCATTGTGCAAAGACTTTCTGCACAGTCAGTTGCTACAGAGCTCCAAACTTCATGTGACCTTCCAATTAGCCCACGTACAGTATGCAGAGAGCTTCATGGATCGGATTTCCATGGCCGAGCAGCTGCATCTAAGCCATACATCACCAAGTCCAATGCAAAGCGAGTCGGATGCAGTGGTGTAAAGCACGTCGCCACTGGACTCTAGAGCAGTGGAGACGCCTTATCTGGACTGATGAGTCATCAGCTTTTTCATCTGGCAATCTGATGGACCAGTCTGGGTTTGGAGGTTGCCAGGAGAACGCTACATTTCGGACTACATTGTGCCGAGTGGGAAATTTGGTGGAGGAGGAATTATGTTGTGGGGTTGGTTTTTCAGGAGTTGGGCTTGGCCCCTTAGTTCCAGTGAAAGGAACTTTGAATGCTCCAGGATACTGTTGGAAGCATATCCATATTTAAGTGTTACTTCTTTCTAAACTCCTATAGTCATATAAAGAATAGCTAGTATTCTTCCTTCTTTTGAGTCTCATAGTAAGGTGTTGGCCTTCTAGATTGGAATGTGTCAGAGTAGAGATAACTCGGAGTAGTCTAAACAAAGAGAGTGGGGGCGAGGGACAGACGGAAGATCACGGGACTTCCGGGGGGTTTGAGCTAGACCGAGCTAGACCGAGCTAGACCGATCTGGACCGGGCTAGGGAACGCTTGGGTGCTGGGTTGGTCTCAGGTTTGTCCTCTAAGCTTTGAGAATAAACTACAAAATACCAACTATTGCCTGGAGATTGAATATAAACATCAGCGTATTGCCATAAAAAGAATCTGGGAGAGACTAGCAATTTGAATTCCCCATTGGAGGAATGCTGGTGGATGCAAAACATGTTGGACAATTCCATGGGATGGCACTTCAAGTTCATATGTGAGTAAAAGCAGGTGGCCAAATACTTTTGCAATATAGTGTAAGTGCAACAGTAACAGTTGGAAGTATGTGAACGATTAGTGAGTATTGTTTATTTTAATTGGGGACAGTGCAGGAACAAAAGTTGAAGGTGCAAACAAAAGGGGAATGCACAAAGCCACAATGGACAATGAACAAGCCCTGAAGAAGAGGACAAGATGGAAGTAAATATAAGTCATTAACAATGAAGGGCACGTGCGTGCTAGCAGGACATGGTGCAGAAAGTAAAGGTGCTACAAAACACAGACACCAAACAGGAAATATAGCCAAAATAAGAGCACCAGGACAGGAACTAAACAGAGGAGAATAACAAAGTCCAAAAAAGTCACATGTGATAATGACAACCCCAATTTTGTCTTATCTACTTTGTCCCTTCACATAGGCCATGTGTTCCCAAACAGGGAAACATACTTTCAAGCTCTGTTGTCTTCTTGGCACTAGCTTGGCAAAGACTCCTGCTAGCCAAAGACTGAGCTGCATTTGTTTACAGAGTAGACACAAGATGCAATAAACACTCCCTGTCCCTCTTTTAATGTGGGAATTAGAACGCCTGTCTATTGCACCCCTATTGCACACGCTCCCGTATGACAAGAGACAGGCAGGCCATGTTTATGTGTCCGTGGGAGACGGAGTGGAAAGTAATGAACCAGCTTTTTCACACACTGATGCTCGGTGAAGGGAGCGATATGTCTTTAGTAGTTTGCTCGAGGCTAGTTTGACTCTGTCAGTCTTAGGAGAAGCAGGGGATCCGACCAACACTATTCCAATTGCTAGAAGGCCAGTCTACCACCTGAGCCATGCTGCCCTATGGCAATTGAAACATTAAAAAATATGAGAACTGAAGCTGGATTTGCAATGCATGTCTCAGTTTTACTATTCTGATTTAGTGCATGTGTCCTAATTTTGTAACTTGTAAGCGACTCATATCCAATTTCACTATGTTCACAATTACACATTAGTCACAACAATGAGGGAAAGCCGTTTCTGTAGAAACTATCTTTCGATAAGGTTTTCATGCTGCTGATTCCGATACCGATCATCCATGAGTGAGATCGGCCGATACTGACCACATCTATTAACTATAATTTAAAAAAAGATATGTATTGTGAGTGCCGTTGACAGTGTAACAATATCGACATCATATTTAAACTAGTTCCTTATTCTCTTTTATTTCATACAATTGTTTGAGCAAAACAAAGTCAATAGTACACAATTACAAAACAAAAGCAAAAGCTACTATCTACCATCAAAGTCAGAGGATTTATTCCCTAAATGGTAAACATTAACAAAAACGACAAAAAAACTGTTTTGTGAAAATACAAATATTGATTTAATTACTCTAGCATTGCTCATACACTGATATTACACCATTGGTATCAACCCCATCGATTTATGGATCGATCGGACCTCCTCTTACGCGTTGTGTACGCCTGGCCGCTACATACCAACAGGTGTTGTTATATTATCCTTTCTCTAACTCTTGTTAATCTACTTGTCATTTTCCTGTTAACGTCTGCTTGATTACACTTCTTAAACTTTACTAAGCACTTATTTCTTGTGTTGTTTCAAGCTAGCTTAGCGGCTAGTTTAATAATTAGCATGCCTGCTACTGGCCTTTTGCTCTGTGTGTAATATGTTTAGTCTCATCCTCCAGTGATAATGGGACATAATACTGATATTTAAAGTAATAACAAATGCAATTGATTATATTTAACTTCAACTTTGTATAAACCGCTTTGGTCCTCCTTTTTTCATCTACGTTTTTCTTTCTTTACCTACAAACCCAAGTCCACGTAAAACTAGTGGACAGATTTGCAAAAAATAAGATTATACGGCCATTATACATTTTGTCCATTGTGCAATAGTGCACAAATTTGAAAATTGGAAAAACGATTCGTTCTCCATTTTTTTCTGTCATTGGTCTGGAAAAAAAAAAAAAAAAAAAAAAAGTTTTTATTTGGTTTTTGGTTTTACATTGAAAAATGAATTAACAAATGCTACACGGATTCAAGCTTCGTATCCAATGGGCGATACAGTATGGAACAGGGTCGGTCATGCTCCTCTATATCTTGTGTTATGTTACTTAATCACACAAATATGTTAGTGTTAACAGTAATTTATTATGTTTGTGTTCTCTTTAATGACAGGCATGAAAAACACTAACCAATGTATTATTAACTGTCTGGAATGGACTAAGGCTGTCTTTAAGTTGAAGTGGAATGCTAATTGATTTTGGCAACACCTAGTGGTCACAATATGTAGTTAAGTTAAGCTCATGATGTAGTAAGTTGAATGATGCAGATACAGTTATTACTAGATACTTTCTAATAGCCTTCTGCTTTGGATACTTTATATGTCTAGGTAATATGCGACTATAATTATTTGATACTTGTTTATATTTACACGTGCTGTTGTAGATTGCAATATTGTTCAATGAAGGGCACTTAGTACGTATGCCTACCTTGTGGGGTATTGTGAGCTTAACTGTTGTGTAGCTGCTAGCTCCTAGTAGCCTGTAGTGTACGATGTACACCTTTTGAAAATGACTTGACTAAAATAATAGAAAATACCAACCTTGTGATCTTAATGAAGGACGTTAAGTAGCTGTCCAGCTTTGCACAAGTAAAGACGCTGCAGGACTCAAAGGTTGTCATGTGATGTTTACTTCCGTCAGGGGAAGTGGATTGAACTTTGTCAGGCCTCTAGCTTCACACTTGTACAACATGAGTGTCCCACCTGAAGACTAATCTCCTGCTGACAGATTTTAACCACAATCGGGCGTCAATCTCTCAGGAGGGGTAATAAAAAACAAAAGTAAAATACATTTAAAAAAGTATCCTTCATCCACATTTTATCAACCATCATATTTATTTTAACTTAATGGCCACATTCTTAAACTGATTTTAACCTACAATAGGACTTCAAACACAATAGTCAATATTTACCAGACTCGAAAGTACTGTATTCTTATTAATAAAACAAAAACAATCTTCTCAAAGTAACATCAGGTCAGCTGCATCATGCCTCAAACTGTATTCTCCACTAATTTAGACAGAAAAACTTAACAGCACTGCCTACACTCTACACTTTTTTTCAAATTGTGTTTTACTGTACCAACTAACAAACAGTACCCTATGTTCTTTTGAATTATATTTATTTCGTTGTGTGCTCTGACCGCTCAGACAGCGTGAGGAATTTTACATTGACGCAAATATTGGTAGCCTACGTACTCATTTTTAATCACCATTTCAACAAGAAAAGCAACAGACTGCTTTCGACAGAACACCTTCCGGTACCAGTGGAGTGGAAAAACAAGTTGCCTCTAAATTGAAGCTATTATCATTTATGTCTGATTTATGACACCAAAAGACTTCCAAAGTTTGAGAATAAATAGATATTATCAAAACAGTATCAATCTCACAGAGATTCAAGAGCCATTTTGAGAAATAATGAGGAAGCCAGTCACGTGATCGCATGACATCGCACTAAGAACCAAAGATCCCTTCCCCATCAACAACAGTGCTAATCATGCAGACTTTGTGAGAGCCAACAACTTTTACTTTTTGTAAAAATTGTGATCCAGGTCTTTATACTTTTGAGCCCGAACACAAAGAGGATGAGCAATATCTTTTAGTAGCCGAGTGATGGATATAGTTTCATTGTGACACTAGCATCCGCAGCATTGCTAGGTGCTAAACATACAAACTAACCATAAAAAACACTGTAAAACAAACACTTACTGTAATAGTTCAACTCTCGCTGGGATGCCGACCCATGGGACGCTCACATAATTCTGTTTAGATGAAGAATCAATCGAAATCCTCACGAAGGGTTAAAAAAAAAGTTCCTGCAGGGAGCGTCTTGTGGGGTTTAATTCAACATTTCGGGGGACGTGAAAGTCAACCAGTCTGCCGGACCATGGCCACATTTGTCTACTACCAGATGAGAGATGCATGAATTATAATCTAGAATTTACTTTTAACCAATTTGAGAATAAGTAGAAGTAGCCGTCGGCTCAGTGTGTCAACAATAATAGCGTATGCTAGCATTAGCTCACTGCTATCAATGCGCCGCTAAAATAGTATGTCCGTATTGGCGCTTATAATAACAATATCACTCATATTTGGTTCATTTTCAGGTCACGACATGTAAATGGAATATTGTTGGCAGTTTCTGGATGTTGTTAGGGATAATGTATAATGAGCGTAAAAAAGAGGACCCTCTATCTGTTGACAATTTTTGGCAATTAATTTACAATTTCGAATGCATAAAAAAGCCAAGCATATGTGTTCTTGTCTTACATAAGGACTGTGAATGACAAACACCGCATCTCTTTCCAATTTTGCGTATTTCCAGTATGACTGATCTGATAACATTGTCAATCTCCGAAAATAGCCAAGGGTATTCAGAGCGCAATATCTAAAATGGCTGACTGAATTTGTGGCATTTTGTGAAGTTTAAACGGTGTTTTCACATACTTTGCGGATTGTAAATACAATTGGATATGGTTTAATGGATACAATGAAACACAAAAAAGCATGTAAAGTCAACTTGTTTTTCCACTCTACTGGTACTTTAAGCAGCAAATACACACAGCTTTAACCTACAGTCTGTAGATTTCACAATGGATGACTCGCCTGCTGATGGCATCATATAGCGTCAAAATTAAAATGTGTCCTCTTCACGTTATCCCAGTTGTTGACATAATATGAGTACAACACGTTAAATCCACACTTATTTGTTTTGGCGCTTCTTCTTTTTCTTCGTTGTTTTATGGTGGTCGCCACCCTCCGGATGTGAATTATCTTTTACCAATAGCTTACAATCTAAATGTGTACACCATTATACATTATTTCAAAAGTAAATATATCATCATTATACATGTATATATATATTGAATTTTTTTGGTTTCCAGAAATTCGAAACAAACACACATCTTGGTATATATATATAAAAAAATGTCAATAAAAAAACATCTGCAACAAATGAATACTCCTGTTTTCCGAAATGTTGCGTTTTTCTCTCTATCAATCAATCAATCAATCAAAGTTTACTTATTTAGCCCTAAATCACGAGTGTCACAAAGGGCTGCATAAGCCACAACGACATCCTCGGCTCAGATCCCACATCAGGACAAGAAAAAACTCAACCCAATGGGATGACAATGAGAAACCTTGGAGGGGACCGCAGATGTTGTTTTTCTTGCCTCATAGTCTCTGTGGCCAACACTGAGTGCTCCACCACAATTTACACACTTTTCCTGCAATCCTGCTCCTCCACATCTCCCTTTACAATAAGCCGCTATATGTCCATACTTCTGGCATTTGGAACACGCGTAGAGTTGGTGGTACAAACAACCTCACTTTATACCTCAAGTACCCTACAAATTTAGAAATAATTTCCTATTGAAATTCCACTAATATTCATTTATTAAGGATCATTTCGTTTATTAAGGATCCCCATTAGTCTACACCGCAGTGGAGACTATTCTTCCTGGGGTCCAGGAAGAATATTGACAGGCTATACACTTTTTCTCTTCCTCCTCTCCATGCTTGTAATCTCCTCATGTTGAATACTTTCCCTCCTTTAATTATCTCCTTCATTTTGTTTTTGTCCAAATCGTCACTCACTGGAATACCATATATTACTCCTTTTGTTGGTCACCTAGATTCTACCTTTCTCCCAAGGAACTGTCGCGGTTTACAAAGAGTACAATATCAGCCGCCACTTTGCTACCAGGCATGCTAACTACGCCAGCAAGCAGTCAACGCAAGAGCGAACAGCCTCTACTGTGTTTATTCTCAATCAAATGAAATTAATGCATTTGAAAAAAAAAACTGTACAGTGAGCCTTGCTGCCTACTCATGATATGTTACATGTTTGTAGGCCAAATCCTCTCACGTAATGCTTTTACATGTAATTTATATTATTTCACACAAACACTCCATCCATCTGTTCCTGGCCCGGCCCCCCTGTCAAATCTTAGAACCCAATGTGGCCCTCCTGGCAAAAAGTTTGCCCACCCCTGCCATAACCTCTTCCCGTGTAATCGTTCCTCACTCCGACTCAAAAACCCTTTTCGACCTTACCACCGTATTGACCATCTCAACTCGATTTTGAACTCTTTTGCGGCCTCACATGTTTTAGTGCTGACAGTGAGACGTTTAACTTGAACATTCTCATCTCAGAAGGAAAACCATTTGATTGGCCCACCTTCTTTGCTAACTCCCATCCTCTGTCACATTGTACGCTATTAAGGAACTGTGATTGAAAATATTCTGAACTTGTCCCACCCATTTGCGTGCCAAAATAGATATGATTGGATTTTGTTTCTGACACCTATTAGTCTCGTTTTTAATTCGTCAACACTGGTTTACTGAGGGCTGTAGTGTGTTTGGGTGTGTATGCAATACACACCCAATGATATATCCAATTTGTATTTATATTAAAATGTCCTTTTTCAACTTCAAACATTTGGATTTGAGGGGGCAAGACATTTATATGAGGGGGCCCTGAGCCAACCCTATTTTGCGCTGCAATCGGGTTCAAATGTTTTATAATAACAATGATGGATTCATTTGCATTAACCTACTAATGTTAACACTTTTGGATTTAGTGTCCAGATGACCCAAACTTTCCTAACATGTTCTATTTATTTATTTCTTGCTCCTGAAAATAAATCTGACAGTCATATGACGCTCCATCTTGGTGGAAATGGAGACAGTGTGGATAAAGGTATTTAAAAATACTATTTTGATCACTTGGTTGCATGTTTTTGTCGGCCTGGTCCATTATTACTTCAAATTAATATAGTTAACATTATGAGCTATACATAAACATAAAGAAAATTGCCATTTCTGGACTTCCCTGCTCTTCCAACTCCTCTTCTATAGACACCATAACCTGTGTTTCCTCAAACTCTTTCAGCTTTTCGTCAAAAGAATATCAGTAGAAGAGGACGCAAAATAGAATACTAGCGGCTTACCATCTTTTTCTCTCATTTGTGAGCGTCTGGTCTGCTCTTCTTTCTCTGTTATTCTGCACATTCTGACATAGGCGTTCTCCCCTCAAGGGTGCTCTTTAATTCAGTCTTTTCAAACTTTTCCATCTAAACTCTGACCAATTCTGCGTCAGTCAATTTGACTGGCGAGGTTCTTACTTTCCTCGCATTGCAAACATTTGGAAATGTATGCAGGCTGACCCCTTCTTTAGCTGTATTGCTACAACCTGCAACAGGAATATTTGATAATTCCTTCAAATTCTGTGTGAAAATACTGTGATTTGGGCTAAGAATGCTACCAAAACACTTACCCATTTCCATTCAGTCTTCTATAGCTCCTGTCAGCAGGTTGATGCAGACCAGCCCACATTTTGGAGCTAAAAGTGGGCGTTCCAAATGTGTTTGTTAGAAAATTAGCATAAAACATGAGTGTGTCTGTTTTGGGGGGAATTTTACCGGTACACATATTTTTAGGTCTCGAACTATGAAATAAGTGCCAGTGTTGTTAGCATTAGAGGGGCCCTTTAAAATATTTTTTTTAGAAAGAAGTGTTGTGGTTGGAGTATAGAATGAAATCTAATATTATTCACAGCACGAAAAAAAAACAGGGTATTTTCACATCTGGCAAAACACTTAAGTGACTATTAACAGCAATTTACACGACGCAACAGCAACACAACACGGAACACTTGCTCAAATGGAACCCTGACAAACATACCAAGTGGTTATGAAGATGGCTACCAGCGAACTTTCAGAGCGTACTTGTGAGGATTTATGGTGCAGCCCAGTCAAGGTCAACATGAAAAGTATTCATCATGCCTTCAAATCATTCATTTGACATTGGAGGGAATTCACTTCTGCTCACTTGCACAAAAGATCAATAACATTCAGACGTTTAGGTTTGCAGTTATGTTCAACTATGGTGGCTTGCATTTCCTTTACAGATGCAGGTTTTCCAAAACTGTATGATCCATGTGACAACCAAGTAACTTCTTACAGAAAGAGGTAACAGGGAGTGGGGCAGTTTTAAAGAAAAGTATCCATGAAAAACATAAACTAAAGGTTATAAATTGTGTTTGATTGAGTGAATTAAGTATTTGATCCCCTACCAACAATCATCCCTCATCCCCAAATTGTAGACTTGCACAAGACTGTTTTGCGTTCAAGGGGTGTGGCTTGAAGGGGATGTAGTTTAATGGGATTAGATGCATGCTTGAAGTAATGTGAATAGGAAACAAATTGTTCAATAATTATTTTTTTTGTACTAAATAACAAAATGAACAAAATTAAATAAATCATTTTACTTTTGTATTTCAAACTCACATTAAGATTTGGTTTAATGTTTACTTTGTATGTCCTGGCTGGGAATCGAACCATGTCCGCTGAAACAAAAGACTGATACTTAAGACATTGCGCTACCAGAAATCACAAACACTTTGGCTTGAGTTCGCATTATTTTTGCTTTTTGTTGCAACAGACAAACCATAACAAATGTGGATTTTTTATATCCTTACAATGTCATAAACTGTTAGATTATTAGGATGTTTTTCTCAATCCTTTGATAACATACTTTCTTCGAACTAAATATGTGTCATCAAATCCAAATTAGAAGTCACAGAAACCCAGTGCAACAACATACAAAACACCGAATATCAAATAAAGTTCACTGTCCCTGTAGGAAATACAAAAGTAGTTATGTGTCTCATGACAAACTCTCAAGGGCCACTTGTGGGTGGGTTATTCAAAGGGACATCCGTTTCTGATAACATTAAATCTCACCCTCAGGAATTGTTTATGGAAAGCAGATTTGTTCGAAAAAGAAAGGAAATACTCTTGGATCAAAAATAGCAGCACTTTTTAAAATAATAAGCATTTTTAAAGGGGGACTGCACTTTCTTTTAAAATGTTGCCTATCGTTCGCAATCATTATGAAAGACAAGACGACGGATAGATTTTTTAAATGCATTTTAAGTCCGCTTACAATGGAGCCAATGGGATGTCCTCTATTTCGCTCATAAAACCCAATAAAAAACCTTCCAGAAAGCACCAAAAATACTACCTTTTTACATTTGGTAACTTGAATATTAACTAAGTATTAGTGGTATTATTATTATAAGCGTTAATGCAGACAAACTATTACTAGCGGCGCCATGATCACAAGCTTGTGTGCCTATGGTGTCATCTCCGGTTGGTGAGCTGCCTCCTCGTCTCGGTAATGGTGAAAATGTATTCTTAATCGTCATTAATGCCACTCACCTTGATAGGAGAAGGATGAGGACATAATCTGACAAGTTGGTACACTTTGACAGCCAATTTAGACTCGGAAATGGCGGTAACAACACAAAAAGACGCTTGGTTCCACCCCCCTTTATTATGAGGATTATGTGTCATTCTTCATCTAAACGGAAATATAACAAGATTCTATCAGTCGACATCCTAATGACAGCAGACATCGTACAGTACAGGATGTTTATGTTTGTTGGCTCTCATAAAGTCTGCAGTCAGTAATAATCAGTGATATTGTCGAAAAAAAAGTGAAAGTCGTGATGCATTTTGAAATTAATGCATATGCTTAAAATTTGCAAAATACGTAAATATTACATCTTATTATAAATATGCCTGCTACTACATTACATATATACTTACAGCATGTATATAAAAACCTTAATGGAGGTGTTTAGATGTTTTTAAGGGCTTTGTTGTCAGAATAGAGCTATTCCCATTGGCTTCATTGTAAGCAGACTTTTGATTGCATGTATTTACTATTATGAATGCATAGAAAAAAATCCCATATGTGTGCTTGTCTTACATAAGGTTTGTGGATAATAGGCAACATTCCAAAAAAGGTGCAGTTCCCCTTTAATGCATATTGTATGATTTATTCACCTTACAGATTGAATAACGTTTGTTATGATTTAGTTTTCTTTAGGTTTGCAAATAACATATTGTATACTTAATCATTTGTTCTTCCACAAATGTGTTTGTATTACCTGTATGCTCAAAGTCTAGCGTATTTTGAGCAGCAGCAACTGAGGCTCATAAAGAATCAGTTTGACAGGTCATGAGACAATACCGTGTATGAAAAAAAAGAATTCAACATGACAATTATGTCTCATAATTACATGGTTGTATATAGGTGGTGGGAGGTGGTGGGGGATTAGGTCTCGGCTATAACGGGCTGTTGTGAATACTGTACGTTGTCGAATGGACCCCTGGGTACACAAACCATTGTCTATGTGTAATTACTATCATTGTAGAGTGATTATAATTATCCCACTGCAGCCTGTATCACAGGAAATGAAAATTCTGGACTGCAATAACAGATGAAGCCGATGTAGTCACAACGTTTATATTTATTTTATATGTTAAATTACAGTATAGCAGCCAATTGGATTAAACATCCTTTAGTGATAGTGAGCTCAGTAACATGTGCTCCTCATAAATACAGACAATACGTTTGATATCATGAGTTTCTGTTTAACGCTAGTCGTTACATGGTAAAGATACTGCAGTGTACACCTATGTATAAGCCACATAAATACCTTGACATATACTGTATGACCAAGGCCTATACATATAGTCAATGATCTTACTTCGTACTAAGGACACACTGCTCGATCGGCCTCCCATCAGTTTTAGCCAATTTTTGTGAAAAAGTACGTAATTGCCATTGCAAATAAATGCCTTTCAATGCCGATCACAAACAGCAATCACCTTTGGCTGAAATTATCTTTATTTTTGGTCCCTCTGTTTAGTAATTGTATATCTCCATACACCATACATCATACTACTACTACTACTACTGGCATCCGTAAGTCTCGGAAGACAATGGATTAGCGCCCCTTGGATATGATTTAGTTGGTCATGCAGCGTCTGCTGTGGCTGTACAGACCCACACGGGAGTGACAGTCTCTGTTGCACTTGGTGCATTTATAAGTCAAGTCAGCGACAGGATGTAGTTGCTTGCTCTTTCTCTGAGCTCGCTTCTCATCTGCAAGCTGGCGGAGTTTTGCCTCACCAGCTTTCAGTCCAGTGTTCACGGTGTGTCTCCAGCTGGATCTGTCCTGAGCAAGCTCTTCCCAGGTGTTCAGGTCCATGTCGAGCGCTTTCAAGTCACGCTTGCAGACATCCTTGAAGCGGAGATGTGGCCGTCCCGTTGTCCTCTTGCCGGAGGCAAGCTCTGCGTAGAGGATGTCTTTGGGGATCCGGCCATCGTCCATTCGACGCACATGGCCCAGCCATCGAAGGCGACGCTGACGGAGCAGAGTGACCATGCTGGGAATCTTGGCTTGCATCAGCACCTCGTTGTTTGTCACACGATCGCTCCATATAATCCCGAGTATGCGACGGAGGCAGCGCACGTGAAAGGCACTTAGCCTCTTCTCCTGCGAGGAGTACAGAGTCCAGGATTCGCTGGCGTACAAGAGAGTACTTAGCACGCAGGCACGATACACAGCGATCTTGGTGTTGATTGTCAGCATGCTGTTGTTCCACACTCTTTGTGACAACCTGGCCAAGGTTGTGGAAGCCTTGCCAATCCTCTTGTTGATCTCTGCTTCCAGTGAGAGGTTGTCAGTGATGGTGGAACCAAGGTATGTGACCTGGCTGACGACCTCTAGTCCAGTTCGTTGATGGTGATACAGGGTGGTTCAGCATCTTGGGCCATCACATTTGTCTTCTTCAGACTGATAGTCAGGCTGAACTCTTCGCATGCCTTTGCAAAGCGGTCCATCAGGCTCTGTAGCTCTTCTTCTGTGTGGGTGGCCAGAGCAGCGTCATCTGCAAACAGCATGTCTCTGATGGTTACCTTCCGGACCTTGCTCTTTGCTTTTAGGCGAGCCAGGTTGAACAGTCGGCCGTCTGACCGAGTGTGGAGGTAAACACCCTCGGTCGACGATCCGAAGGCATGCTTCAGCAGAACGGCAAAGAAGATGCCTAAGAGAGTGGGAGCGAGGACACAGCCCTGCTTGACGCCACTGCGGATGTCGAAAGCATCTGACGTCGAGCCGTCATATTGAACTGTGCCTTTCATGCCGTCATGGAACGACTTGATCATGCTCAGGAGTCTCGGTGGGCAGCCAATCTTCGCTAGGACTGTGAAGAGCCCATCCCTGCTGACAAGGTCAAACGCTTTGGTCAGATCTATGAAGGCCAGAAAGAGGGGCTTGTGCTGCTCTCTGCACTTTTCTTGCAGTTGCCTGATGGTGAAGACCATGTCAATGGTTGGTCTTTCCGAGCGGAACCCGCACTGTGACTCTGGGTATACTCTATCAGCAAGCTTCTGCAGTCTGTTCAGGTGGACGCGTGCAAAGACTTTGCCTACGATGCTTAGGAGAGATATTCCTATGTAGTTGTTACAATCGCTTCTATCACCCTTGTTCTTGTACAGGGTAACAATGGTGGCGCCTCTCATGTCCTGAGGTACTGCTCCTTCCTCCCAGCACTGACAGAGGAGGTCGTAAAGATGTTCCCTCAGTGTGCTGTCGCCGCACTTGATGACTTCTGGTGGTATGCCATCCTTCCCAGGCGCTTTCCCTGAGGACAGGCTCTCAATGGCCTTCTTCAGTTTAGCCACAGTGGATTTCTCGTCCAGTTCAGCCATGAGAGGGAGGCTTTCAATGACTGCAAGGGCATCGGATGTGACTTGATTCTGTCTGGAGTACAGTTCGGAATAGTGTTCCACCCATCTCTCTATCTGCTTGCCTTTGTCCTGGATGGTCTCGCCCGTGGCAGACTTCAGTGGTGCTGTAACCTTCTTGGTGGGGCCCATGGCTTTCTTGATGCCTTCGTACATGCCCCTGATGTTTCCAGTATCAGCCGCTAACTGGATGCTCGGGCAGAGCTGGAGCCAGTATTCGTTAGCACATTGCCTTGCTAGTCTCTGTACTTTGCTCTTGGCAGATCTGTACATCTGCAGGGTCCTCTGGCTGGGGGATCGCTTGTATTCCAGGTGAGCTCTGCGGCGCTCTTCTACGGCTGGAGTGAGTATAGAGGAGTTGGCCTCAAACCAGTCGTTGTTCTTTGTCTGCTTCTTTCCAAAGACCATCATGGCAGTGCTGTGTACTGACTCTCTAATGCGGTCCCATCTCTCTGTGGCTGAGCCACCAGGAGGATCTGAGTCAAGCACCTCGGAGAGAGATTGGGTGAATTCCGCTACCTTGTCAGGATGTGCGGTCTTGCTCACATCTATGCAGGGTTTGCCCTGGGGCCTGGAGCGATGGATCTTCTTAGGCAGAAGTCTCATCTTGGTGTACACCAGCGAGTGATCAGTATTGCAGTCAGCGCTGTGAAAGGTGCGGGTAAGGAGGACGCACTTCAACGCAGATCGCCTGGTGATGATCAGGTCTAGCTGGTGCCAGTGTTTGGAGCGAGGGTGTCTCCAAGACACTTTGTGCTGGGGCTTTGTCTGGAAGAAGGAGTTGGTGATGCTGAGGTCATGGTATGAGCACAATTCCAGGAGTCGTTGCCCATTCTCATTCATCTTTCCAACGCCAAACTTTCCAAGACAGGAGGGCCAAGAGTCGTGGTCAGCGCCCACTCTGGCGTTGAAGTCACCTATCAGTATCAGATGCTCTTCTTTTGGGATCCTGTCGATAAGAGAGTCTAGCTGGCTGTAGAATTCGTCCTTGGTATCCCTGGTGGCGCTGAGTGTTGGTGCATATACACTGATCAGGTTGACGGGCCCAGTGGTGGTGTGGAGACGGAGTGATAGCAGTCTTTCTGTGCCTTGTTGACAGGGTTCTATCATTCCCAGTAGAGCGTTCCGGACAGCAAATCCAACGCTATACTCTCTGGTTTCCTCGGCACTCTTCCCTTGCCAGAAGAACGTAAAGTTATTCTCTCTGAGAGTTCCAGAGTCGGCAAGCCGCGTCTCCTGCAGTGCGGCAATGTCAACCTGCAGTCTCACAAGTTCATCGTTGATGACTGAGGTCTTCCAAGCATCGCTGATGGCCTGGAGGTCGTCGGACAGTCCTGGTGTCATTGTTCTGACATTCCATGTGCCCAGCTTGAGGGGAGAAGTTTTCATTGTTGAATTTAAATTTATTTTGTTTTTGCCTGGTGCAGCAATCGCAGTCCACTTGTCGGATACTTGTACCCTAAGCCCTACGCACCCAGTAAGGCAGGCGGACTGTGGCGGGACAACACCTATTTGGCTGGGGGCTGCCCAGCTTGAGGCGGGCGGTAGTTGTCCAATGAGACGTGGTGTTCTCTCCCACCGACGAAAGCAACCCCTGGCGCCAACTCTACGCCAATCAAGCGGATGGCTTATAACCGGTAACTGTTGCTTCCCGTGTTGTTTCGACGCTTTGTAGCGAAGCTGGAGTGTCCTCTCCAGGGCGCTAGCCTGGGCAAGGTGGTATGGAGAAAAAGCTGCTGCCCATGAAGCAGATCCCCCCTCTCCACGCAGGTGATGGATCCAAGGGAAAGGTAAAACCGATACATCTTGGCACCAGCGGCATCGCAGGAGTTGCCGGAATGACTATGAAGACAAGGTCAGACCGCCTTAGGGACTCCGGCTCCGGATTTGATGTCAGGGTTGACTCCCTTAGCCTTTGGTTATCCAAAACCTGCCCGCAAGGCATACATACATCATACACCATACATTATCACCTCAATTATGACAAAAATTTTAAAAAAAATGTGTATCTTAAGTATCATTATCAAGTATCATATCACTGCGGGACGATTCTAAAAATGTTACACATCAACAGCAAGCCAGGAGTCTGCATGCTAATCACTAAGATGGCTTAACCTACTAGTAGAGTGGAAAAACAAATTTACTTTATATGCTTATTTGTTTTTCATTGTATCCATTAAACCATATGTAATCGTATTTACAATCCACAAAGTATGTAAAAATACCGTCTAAAATGTCACAAATTCAGTAAGCCATTTTGAATATTCCGCTCTGAACACCTTTGGTAATTTCCGTTGATTCTACGCCACTGTAGTAATGCTTTTGCACTTTGACAATGTTATCAGATCAGTCATACTGGAAGTACGCAAAAACTGGATAGAGATTTGGTGTTTATCATTCAAAATCCTTATGTAAGACAAGAACACATATGCTTGGCTTTTTTATGCATTCAAAATCGTAAATAAATAGCTAACAATTGAGTCAACAGATCGAGGATCTTCTATTGCGCTCATTATACCCTCTCTAAAAAAACATCCAGAAACCACCTACACTACTCCATTTCCATGTTGTGACCTGAAAATTAACCAAATATGAGTGATACTGTTATTGTTACCACCAATGCAGACGGACTATTTTTGCAGACCTTCGATATCTTTGAGCTAATGCTAGCTTACGCTACAATTGTTGACACACTGAGCCGGCGGCTGCTTCTACTTTGTTTCAAACTTGCTAAAAGTAAATTCTAGTTTATAATTAATGCATTTCTCACCTGGTAGCAGACAAATGTGGCCATGGTCCGACAGGCTGGTCGACTTTCACGTCTCCGAGGTGACGAAAAAGACACAAAAAGACACTTATTGCAAATTTTTTTTTAAGCCATCGTGAGAAATGTGAATGAATCTTCATCTATACGGAATTATGTCAGTGCCCAGTCGGTCGACATCCAAGCCAGAGTAGAAATATTATAGTAAGTGTTTGTTTTATTATGGTTTGATATGGTTAGTTTGTATGTTTAGCACATCGCAATGCTGCAGATGCTAGTGTCACAATGAACCTGCGTCTATCACTTGGATTATGAAACTTATTGTTAATCCTCTTTGTGCTCGGGCTTAAAAATATAAGGTCCTGGATCATAATTTTTTCCAAAGTAATCGTTGTTGGCTCTCACAAAGTCTGCATGATTAGCACTGTTGTTGATGGGGAAGGGATCTATGGTTCCTAGCATGACGTCAGGCGATCATGTGATTGGCTTCCTTATTATCTCTCAAAATGGCTTGGGAATCTCGCTGAGATTGATACTATCTTGATCATATCTATTTATTCGCAAACTTTGGAAGTTTTTTGGTGTCATAAGTCAGTTATATATGATAATAGCTTCAATATAAAGGAAACTTGTTTTTCCACTCTACTGGAACTTTAAAACAACAGAAGAGATTGGTGCTTAGTAAAGTTTAAGAAGTGTAGATGGAACCACGTTACAGCGGAAAGTAAGCAGATGTTAACAGGAAATGAAAAATTAGAATAATAGGAGTGTAGAGAGAGGATAATATAACAGCAATGGTTGTTGTGTCAGCATTGTCTCGGCCAAGAGTATGCGACACATAAGGGGAGGGCTGATCCATCCATAAATCGGTGGTGTCAATTCAAGATTAGTGTCAGTATATTATCAATACTAGAGTGACTAGTTCGATACTTTTATTTTATCAAAACATTGTTTTTGTTGTTATGTTAATGTTTACAAACTTAGTGGTGAGCCAGAAGGTTTTCCGTTGTTGGCCTAACAAAAATCATGATCATAAACTGATCCATCCCTCCATTTTCTACCGCTTGTCCCTTTCGGGTTCACGGGGGGTGCTGGAGCCTATCCCAGCTACACATGGGCGGAAGGCGGGATACACCGTGGACAAGTCGCCACCTCATCACAGGGCCAACACAGATAGACAGACAACATTCACACTCACATTCACACACTAGGGCCAATTTAGTGTTGCCAATCAACCTATCCCCAGGTGCATGTCTTTGGAGGTGGGAGGAAGCCGGAGTCCCGGAGGGAACCCACGCAGTCACAGGGAGAACATGGAAACTCCACACAGAAAGACCCCGAGCGGGGCTCGAACTCCGCCCAGGGTTTGTCCACTACTTCTAATTGAATCAACCAACTATGATCGATAATCCTGATTTATGGGTTCTGCAAACTGTCAGTTAAAACATTTAATTTCTTTATTTTTTTTAAATTTGATGTGTTTTTACAGATATTATAAACTTTTTATTTAAAGAAGTAGTACAGTCGCCCCTCGCTTTACATTGTGCTTCAAGTCTTGCTGCTTCACCACATTGTAGATTAAAAAAAGACAAAAAAATAATTATATATTAATTATTTAAAAGCATATTCTACATGTTTTTGGCCTAAATTAAGTGTTAATCTGGATATAACATTCAAAACACTTGATTGAATAGCATGTCGTGGTGGTTATTTGGTCAGAATGTTGCATAAATTATGTTTTACAGACCATCGTCAAGCTGCTTTCTAACCGTCTTTTTAGGATGCAATGTTTTGTGGGCTGTCTTATTTATTTGCTTACACTTAAGCGCTTCCATAGCGAGTGTGCTGACGGATATGTTAGAAATCTATGCTACTTCTTTATTAGAAATGGCAACAGCGGAGGATGCATGTGCATGTATGAGCCAGTCTGCTTCACAACAAGAGGATGGAGAAAAAGAAGGAGCTTACTGACAACAGTTTTGACTCAGACTCGCGCAAAGAGTAGTATGAAGATAAACACTGATGTCACAAGTTGGACGCATTGTAAACGGTTCGTTTGGAGGAAGTACGAAGGACGGCAAGATTGTTTAATAGATATCTCCGCCATGCCTCGATGGTTTGATTTCAAATGTTGGGATTCATGCTGATACCAAATCCACAAAAACAGGTAAGAAAAGTTGGTGTGGAGTTTGCATGTTCTCCCCGTAACTGCGTGGGTTCCCTACGGGTACTCCGGCTTCCTCCCACCTCCAAAGACATGCACCTGGGGATAGGTTGATTGGCAACACTAAATTGGCCCTAGTGTGTGAATGTGAGTGTGAATGTTGTCTGTCTATCTGTGTTGGCCCATGTGATGAGGTGGCGACTTGTCCAGGGTGTACCCCGCCTTCCGCCCGAATGCAGCTGAGAGAGGCTCCAGCACCCCCCGCGACCTCAAAAGTGACACGCGGTAGAAAATGGATGGATGGATGGTTTCGAATAATAGGTCCACTTAAAATTAAGTTTTATATATGTATTATATGTATTACAATGCAGTGTTCGTCGCATTTTCCATCAATTATGTTGTTACATTTCCAGGCTAAGGGTTTTACTCCTAACAACATTAGGCGGCTAATTTTGGTGCTACGCTATCTTCACTGTGACAATCTCAAGTTAACTTTTGGCAGAACAACTTTTTGATAGACTTCATCTTAAACTACTGCCTCGTTAATAACACATCACCACATTGGTGAGACTTTGGCACAAGCGAAGTCAGAAGACAACAGCGAAATGTAGCATTGGACGTTGAGCAACACTTCAGACAACTGGAGACTGCTAAAAAATTTCAGTTATCAGAAACTGTCTGGCCAAAGTGAAGATGAACCCTTTTAAAGAACTTCATCTACGACATCAAAAAAACACAGCTTTAACATGATCGACGCAGACACGCAATGCTAACACGGAATGCTAACATCACAGCATCACAGTTGACTGACTTTGTGCAGAACAATTTACGCCTTTGGTTTTAGCACTCAAAGCCCAGTTCCAACTTCTAAGAGAATTACCCATAATGTGACAAAGTATTTCCACATAGTGGCCATGTTGTATATTATCGGCCGATAAATGCTTTAAAATGTAATATCGGAAATTATTAGTATCGGTTTAAAAAAGTTAAATTAATTACTTTTTAAAACGCCGCTGTACGGAGCGGTACATATCCGGTAAAACACGGACGTAGGGAGCAGTACAGACCAGTTGCGTCTTCCAGTCAGCAGCCCCTCCCCTCTCCCCTCTCTCACACACAACACAGGAGTTGACGACTGCAGCATGAGAGGTTTACTGGCGACGCTTGATGACCTCATCAAACCGCCGCGAGCGGAGCATAACAACAACAAGAGTGTGTTGTTGCCGGTGCTGTAGCCGTGGGTAACAAGCAAGCTCGCTCGGTGAATGACTAATGACACCATGTCTATGGTTTGGGATTATTTTAAAGTGTGTCTGACGGATAAAAAACTGGCAATTTGCAATGACTGCAAAAAGTTGGTTATGCGAGGAGGAACCAAGACGTCTTCCTTTAAATACAAGCAATTTGATCTCCCACCTCTTCAAGAATCATAAGGAGATACATGATGAATACAAGCGGAAGATGGATGAAAAGCAAACACCGAAAGCAGCTTGCAGTGAACGGAGGTGCCCTGTCTCAACGCAGCATTTCAGAAGCTCTGACTGACTGGTAGGCCACTTCAAGCACTCACCACTAGCTTGCAGCACATTTGTGTTACTCATACAAATACGTTAGAGCAGGGCAGATTGAGCCCAGTTTATAATTTCCTATTATACAGTATGCCAGGCAGTCTACTAAAGAACGACTTTGTTATTGTTTACTTTATTACTCTAGTATACTCTGGACTGAAGCTGTGTGCCTTCATTGTTTTTGTAGCTGTTGTTTTGAGGCATGTTTAAAAAAAATAAAAAATAATGCACTTTGTGAAAGTCAAAGTATAGTATTTCCCATAGTTGTAGTGGGTATTAGGGTTATCTCAGGGAGAGCATGTCCCAAATTCCACGATGCTGTTTTGAGGCATGTTAAAAAAATAATGCACTTTGTGACTTCAATAATAAATATGGCAGTGCCATGTTGGCACTTTTTTCCATAACTTATTTTGTAAAGCCTTTTTACTTTGTTTAATGCATCTAGCGGGGCATCAAAACAAAATTGGGCATAATAATGTGTTAATTCCACAACTGTATATATCGGTATCGGTTGATATTGGAATCGGTAATTAAGAGTTGGATAATATCGGAATATCGGATATCGGCAAAAAAGCCACTATCGGACATCTCTACCCATGACCAATATTTTGGTATTGGTACCCTTACCAAAATGTAATTCGATACTTTTTGATTATTTTCTAAATAAAGGGGACCACAAAAAATGTCAATTAGCTTTATTTTAACAAAAAGTCTTACAGTCTTAAACATGTGGGTTTTTTTTTTCAATTGAAGAACAATTTTGTCCTTAAATAAAATAGTGAACATACGAGACAACTTGTCTTTTAATAGTAAGCAAACAAAGGCTCCTAATTTAGCTGCTGACATATGCAGTAACATACTGTGTCATTTCATATTCTATTATTTTGTCAAAATTATGAGGGACAAGCGGTACAAAATGTATTATTAATCTACTTGTTAATATCTGCTTACTTTCTGTTTTAAAGGCCTACTGAAACCCACTACTACCGACCACGCAGTCTGATAGTTTATATATCAATGATAAAATCTTAACATTGCAACACATGCCAATACGGCCGGGTTAACTTATAAAGTGCAATTTTAAATTTCCCGGGGAACTTCCGGTTGAAAACGTCTATGTATGATGACGTATGTGCGTGACGTCAATGGTTGAAACGGAAGTATTCGGACACATTGTATCACAATACAAACAGCTCTGTTTTTATCGCAAAATTTCACAGTATTCTGGACATCTGTGTTGGTGAAGCTTTTTCAATTTGTTTAATGAACAATGGAGACTGCAAAGAAGAAAGCTGTAGGTGGGATCGGTGTATTAGCGGCTGGCTGCAGCAACACAACCAGGAGGACTTTGGTTTGGATAGCATACGCGCTATCCGACGCTAGCCGCCGACCGCATCGATGATCGGTTGAAGTCCTTCGTCGCGCCGTCGATCGCTGGAACGCAGGTGAGCACGGGTGTTGATGAGCAGATGAGGGCTGGCGTAGGTGGAGCGCTAATGTTTTTATAATAGCTCTGACGAGGTCCCGTAGCTAAGTTAGCTTCAATGGCGTCGTTAGCAACAGCATTGCTAGGCTTCGACAGGCGGCACAGCATTAACCGTGTAGTTACAGGTCCAGTGTTTGGTTCGGTGTCTCCTGATAGTAGTATTGTTGATCTTCTGTCTATCCTTCCAGTCAGGGGCTTATTTCTTTTTTTTCTATCTGTATTTAAGCACGATGCTATCACGTTAGCTCCGTAGCTAAAGTGCTTCACCGATGTATTGTCGTGGAGATAAAAGTCATTGGGAATGTCCATTTCGCGTTCTTGACTCTCATTTTCAAGAGGATATAGTATCCGAGGTGGTTTAAAATACAAATCCGTGATCCACAATAGAAAAAGGAGAAAGTGTGGAATCCAATAAGCCCTTTTACCTAATTTACGGTCATAGCGAAAAAAGATACGTCCTGCACTGCACTCTAGTCCTTCACTCTCACGTTCCTCATCCACGAATCTTTCATCCTCGCTCAAATTAATTGGGTAATCGTCGCTTTCTCGGTCCGAATCGCTCTCGCTGCTGGTGTAAACAATGGGAAAATGTGAGGAGCCTTTCAACCTGTGACGTCACGCTACTTCCGGTACAGGCAAGGCTTTTTTTATCAGCGACCAAAAGTTGCGAACTTTATCGTCGATGTTCTCTACTAAATCCTTTCAGCAAAAATATGGCAATATCGCGAAATGATCAAGTATGACACATAGAATGGATCTGCTATCCCCGTTTAAATAAAAAAAATCATTTCAGTAGGCCTTTAACATGTTCCATTTACACTTCTGTTAAAATGTAATAAACACTTATTCTTCTGTTGATTTACATTAGTTTTGGATGATGCCACACATTTGGGTATCAATCCGATACCAAGTAGTTACAGGATCATACTAAAAGTCCTCATGGGTCCAGGGACATACTTCCTGAGTTTATAAACATGAAATATATATTTTTTGAGGATACAAAATATCGATGTAATCATTGTAGTATCGACTAGATATGTTCTCGTACTTGGTATCATTACAGTGGATGGCATGTGTAGATCCACCCATGGCATTTGTTAGCGGTGAGCTACTGTATCCTCCTACGGTGTGTAGTGAAGCATGTTTAGCTATAAAGGGGATATGGATGCATTTTGGCTTAAATACTAACGATAAAGATGAAGCTAAAACACTAAAACGCCGCTCTACAAGAGGTGCTTTAAACATGGCTATCTGGCTAGCAGCTAACGTCCATCCCTAGTCGGCAGTGTTTAGCTACTTCTAAATCACTAATCCTCGCCTCCATGGCAACAAAGAAAGTATGTTTCTTACAAGTATCATCACTGCAGGTAAAACAAAATGCGTTCATACAGTATGCCTGATCGTGGCGAGATTAGTTATGTGAAAATTACTTTTCATTCAAACATGCCAGCACTATAATAAAGGATACAAAAGACTTTGACTCTCGTTTGAGTACTCAATGTATTTTTACAGTACAGGAGAGGACTGTCATAGCCGTACAGTACGTGAGAGTCGGCCCTAGTCCCTCACATGTTCCCCCGGTCTAGTGTGCCGGCACCTGCTTCTGCCCGCTGGAGTCACAGGACAACATTAGAGCAAAAGGACCGCCTATATAAATTAATAGATGTACTCACAACTATGAATATGAAACATTAAATGCATTGTCGAAAATGTGAATTTTGTATCCTTGCTCAATCTTTTTTACATTGTTAAAATCAAAGGTTCCCAAGCCCGAATGTCCTCCAAGCTACTGGTAAGTATTGTAATCTACAATAGAGGCTACTATATTGAGTGAAAGAAGTGTAAATGTGACTATGTGGGTGTTGTTGTATGTTTAGAGGCCTCTAATAATGTAACAACATGTATTTAGAAGGCTGTTAACATTTTTTCAACATCTACCTTTCAATGTACTTCACGGACTTTCGTTTATCCCAGTCATGTTCGGTTCCATTTAACTGCGATAAACAAGGGACGACTGTAGATAGTAGTTTTTGTTTAGCTATTGTGTACTGCAGTAGGTACCACTGTAATTTTGCCTCATGCTTCCATGAGTGAAGGATGCATGAAGAATGCACTACCGACCTAACCTGACTCTCGCCAGATCCTTGTAGTTTGCTGAGCTCCACACAAGGATCTGGGCTCAAAGGCATTGCAACCTCCTTCAAGATAGCAAAAAATAATGAACCAATCAGGATCGCCGGGCGGGGTTTCATAGATGTGACATTGCGCCGAAGCGACTGTTTGATTCAAACAACAATGGCGGCACGCAGCCCTCGCTGCGTCGTGTGCTGTCATTGATTCTGCTACTGCAACTGTTTTGTCGAATCTATCGAATATTAATTATTTAAAAGATGAACAGAGAACGGTTTTGAAGGCATTTATTGGTGGCAAGGATGTTTTGGCTCTTCTTCCGACCGGGTTTGGATTTCCCAGCGTCGCTCTCATCAGCGTCACGGGTTGATTTGGATGTGAGTGGTTGAAGCACTTCATTCAAGATAACGGACAAGTGGTTTATCCAATCACATACAATGATTTTTTTACAAGGCCCGGCCTTCTGGAATACATCTCCTATCGAGAAGTCCCAGATCCTTGTGTGGAGCTCAGCGAACTACAAGGATCTGGCGAGAGTCAGGTAACTACCGACCTAATAAGACCTGATAAGTCAGGAAGAAAAAGAGATGATACAGTATTATCTGCTCACAGATGGCATCTGGTGGTTGTCTGAGCACATTACAGCTAGCCCTGGATAGTCCCACCCTTTAATGCTTCAGTCACACACTAGATTCTCATGGGATTGAGGCAAAAATACACTACTGTACTGACTTTCTTTTGCTCAAATATGTAATAAAAGAAAATAAGGAACTACTTAAAATACTGTGTTGATAGTATTAAACAGTCAATAGCACTTTCAATTCACATAAATGAGTTGAAACATTTACAGTTAATACATTTGATTGGTGTCGGCTGATCTCACTAATGGTTGATCGGAATTGGAAGCATAAAACCTTGATTGGAATATCTCAACTTTTTACACAAGTTGAATTAATAGTTGGCCGTCAGTCAACTGTGTGATACGCCTGTTCTGTTGCCAGTCTATATAAGTAGTGAGCCAACTGTGAACCAACAGTTTGTCATTTCTCCTACATTGACCGCAAGCTCATCCATAAAGTCGTCTGGTACAGTTCCGCGATATTGTAATCCAAGTACAGTGTCCATTGTTTTTATTACAAATTAGAATGCAAAAAACAAAACAACTTTTGTCTTTTTGTCTCAAATAAGGATTGTGAACTATAGGCAAAATTCCCCAAAAAGTAAAGTTCCCCTTCAAGAGTGCCAATACCACTGCTTGAGCCCTTGTTGACATCTTAAGTACAAAAAATGTGCTCTAATATATCAATTAACGCAGCCATGACTGGATCTTGTTTCCCTATGAAAACTATTTTCTTATTGTAAAGCATATTGGCCTCCACACTTTTGCTGGGTTGAGTTCCTCTTCTGTTTATGCCTTTTGTCTGTGCTCTGAGCATTGTGTGCAAGAATGCAAACATTACTTAGGGTGAGTACTCGAGATATTACATAAAAGCGTGTGGACAAGGTGTTGGCATGGCAGCTTTAGCTCTCATCTCTGCTGCACTCAAACTTGATTGGGTTGGATGGCGAAGCTGCAAGTACTCTGCTATAAGCCTCCCCACTACTAATCCGAGCAGTGTTCAAAGGCAGTGGTGAAAGTATGGCTCCCCAAAGAGGCAAGCACATCTGGTGTTGGGGTGGAGGAACAGTACCAGCAGAAGGTCTGGGAGTGAAACATATACAAACCGGAACATCAAATAATCTGCTAACTTCATTCACTGCTGTAAATTCACTTCAAGTGGTAAACATGACTGTTAATAAGAAATATTGAAAATAATCAAAGTGTACAGTTAACATTGTTTGGTGTGCACCAGAGTTCGGATTGTAACGTTCACAATTGACTCAACTGCACTACAAGCCCTATTGTCTCGTTTGTGCTGAAGTGTTTTTTTTATGCACGTTTCATTTATTCCTGTTCATCCATCCAGTGGACACTGTGGACACGCCAACCCCAGGTATGTCAGGCAAAAGTGTTTAAGTCTGGAATGAAGGCGGGCTAATTACTTGGACTTCGCCAATGAAGCCTTTTTTTTTTATTATGGAGCGTGTAGTTTTACTAATACTTGTGAATGACATTAAAAGCCATCAAAATGATAACATTTAAAATTTAAAAAGGCTTTGAGGCAATCCAGGCACTGTTTGTCGCCATAGTGATGTAGTATGTCTGTACCGATCACCCATGAGTGAGATCGGCCAATACCAATACCGATCCCATGTATTAACTGTACATTTTTAACTTTATTTATGGTGAATGCTATTGTCAATTTAACGATATCAGAACAATATTTATACTTGTTCCTACTATTATTTCAATAGTACACAATAACTAAAAGCAAAAACTAATCATTTAATTCCATTGGTTTTTACCCTCAAAGTCCCCCTATTTTCTGTGTGTTTGTACACATGAAGAAAAAAATGAGATTTAAAACATATTAAATAAATACTAACCTGATCCTTATAGTATCGATCATATACAGATACTACCCTTGGTATCAACAGCGACAACGTATGAATCGTCCCACCCTTCTTGCTGACACACCAAGAGTTGCTGTTATATTATCTTCTTTCTATATTCTTATTGTTAAATTCCTGTTAATATCTGCTTACTTTCTGCTGTAACATGATTCCATCTACACTTCTCAAACTTTACACAGCACTTATTACTTGGTGTTGTTCAAAGCCAGTTTAGTAGTTAGCTTGGCTATTAACATGCCTGCACCTGGTTTCTTTACAGTATTTAATAGGTTTAGTCTTGTCCTAATACAGTACTTTATAATGATACTTGAGATACTAAGAAATGCAGTTTATTGCTCTGAACGTGATTATTATTAGTTTAAGGGAGTCAGCCAAATTTTGTATAGACATACATAATTAGCTGCTAGTCGCTTGTCAGCCACACAATATTGGCGTTTGTGATCGACATTAAAAGGCAATAATCGGCAATGGCCTATCACTTACTTTTTCATGAAAATCGTCTGATACTGATCGGTGGCCCATCGACCGACACATCCCTAATATAAATGTTTGTGAAGCTGTTACGTATCAGAGTGGCTTGCATTTACAATAGTGTGTGTGTGTGTGTGTGTGTGTGTGTGTGTGTGTGTGTGTGTGTGTGTGTGTGTGTGTGTGTGTGTGTGTGTGTGTGTGTGTGTGTGTGTGCACAAGTCGGAGAATGACAGCTGACAGTTTGATGTTACCTGCCTGGCAAAATATGAATGGCCTACTGTAGACACACCCTCAGATAAAGATACAGTCTGCTGTTAGGACGTATGTCGCTACTCTTAGGTTATGTTATTTTTTATTTAATGAGGATTATCCCTTATATATATATATATATATATATATATATATATATATATATATATAATATATATATATATATATATATATATACACTACCGTTCAAAAGTTTGGGGTCACCCAAACAATTTTGTGGAATAGCCTTCATTTCTAAGAACAAGAATAGACTGTCGAGTTTCAGATGAAAGTTCTCTTTTTCTGGCCATTTTGAGCGTTTAATTGACCCCACAAATGTGATGCTCCAGAAACTCAATCTGCTCAAAGGAAGGTCAGTTTTGTAGCTTCTGTAACGAGCTAAACTGTTTTCAGATGTGTGAACATGATTGCACAAGGGTTTTCTAATCATCAATTAGCCTTCTGAGCCAATGAGCAAACACATTGTACCATTAGAACACTGGAGTGATAGTTGCTGGAAATGGGCCTCTATACACCTATGTAGATATTGCACCAAAAACCAGACATTTGCAGCTAGAATACCATAATTTACCACATTAGCAATGTATAGAGTGTATTTCTTTAAAGTTAAGACTAGTTTAAAGTTATCTTCATTGAAAAGTACAGTGCTTTTCCTTCAAAAATAAGGACATTTCAATGTGACCCCAAACTTTTGAACGGTAGTATATATATATATATATATATATATATATATATATATATATATATATATATATATATATATATATATATATATATATATATATATATATATATATATATATATATATATATATATATATATGTATGTAATATAATTTTTGTGCCACATACAAGGCCGACCCCACCATTGAGTCATTAATACCTGCTCCACTTCCCACTACCTTGTAGACAACAAACAATGCGTTGAGAGTCCTGTTACCAGGTTGTATGATCCTGAAGTGGAACAGAAACTAAAGAGTCATTTCAAGCCACAAACGCTCTCTTCATGAGTTTAGCCTCCCCCCATCCCCTTGTCACCAGCGACCATAGCAGGGATCCAGTTGCACGAAGGATGAGTGGAGTGCAGGTCTCAGTTGACAATCCGAGCTCTTTTACTAGAAGACAAGCTAACATTCGGCTTAACAAGCTTCAAGTGTCTCAATATATTATTAACCAGTCCATCCAGGTTTTGCGGCCTTTTTTTAATGAATGCTGCGACCTAAAATGCCTGATTATAAAAAAAAGCTGCGTTAAAAGCTGCAATGTTTTGAGGCTTTTTTTCCATTAACATTCCATTCCATTGTGATTTTATGATTTTTTTAAATCAGTGTTTTAAATGTTTTTGTAACCCCAACCCCCAAAAGCACAGGTGTTCAACACATTTAACACAATATGCTTTATTTAAATCTTAAATTAAACGTTTTTGAACATTGACATCCATTTAACAGTTCCTTCGGGATCTCATGGGCCATTATTGAGATGCCTGAATTTGCAGAAGTTCTTCCCAAAAATTGCAATAGAAAGTGCAGATTTTTTAAAGTGTTTGATGCAATAAAATTGCAAGAGAAAATTAACATTGCATTGTTGTGATTTTCCCTCTGTATTTCGTAGGTTGCGACTTGTCCAGGGTGTTCCCTGCCTTCTTCCCAAGGGCAGCTGGGATAGGCTCCAGCCCCCCGCCACCCCGAGAAGTACAAGCGGTAGAAAATGGATGGGTGAATGGATTTGTAATAGGGACATTTGCTGATGTAAAACTAATTAATAAACTTATAAAAACAAAGACTGAAAAAAGCTTCTGACCAACATGGCACACAAAAATGTGCAAAATAGGCTTTTTTAAGACACAACAAAGTACAGTACATGTGTATTACTGCAAGGAAAAGACTAAAAAATCATAGATCAGCCTTCAAATGAGAAAACAATCCTATCACAGTTAAAGATAATGTATGCTGAAGACGAGTGAACAATATAAATAACCTTAAAGGAAATTACACGTTGTATACCAGCTGTACACTGACTACTCTAAAGTATATCCAAGATTCATTTATAGTATTCTCCCTTGAAATGTTGTACTGTAGTAAAACTGGTTGAAGGGTGCACTCACTTTTCAATATATTCTTTATTCATAAAGTGTAAATTGATATTTTAACCAACAGTGTGCTCCAACTGCTGGCATGTTAACGCATGTGACCAACTCACACACATGCGTGCATAGTTAGTAGGGTTGTACGGCATACCGGCATTAGTATAGTACCGCAATACTAATGAATCATATTCGGTACTATACCGTCTCTGAAAAGTACCGGTCCGCCAGTGCACAATCACAGAGTACTTACAAGCAGACACAGTGTGTAGACAGAAAAGGGAGAACGGACCATGAATTGATTAACGTGGACCCCCCATAAGTTGGAAAACTTATTCGGGTGTTACCATTTAGTGGTCAATTGTATGGAATATGTACTTTACTGTGCAATCTACTAATACAATTCTCAATCAAAATTAAAAAAACGCATTCGGCTTAAAAACTAAAGATAAAGGTGAAGTTATAACACTGAAACGCCCACCGGAAGAGGTGCTTTAAGACATGGCTATCTAGCTAGCGGCTAAAGGCCAGCTCCAGTCTGCAGTGTTTTAGCTACTTCTAAATCACTAATAAAACAAATAAATAAATAAGTAATCAAATAAAGTAAGTTTCTTACAAGTATCATCCCTGCACGGCGTGGAATAGCTAAACATGCTTCACTACACACCGTAGCTCACCGTCGTCAAAATGTAAACAAACGCCATTGGTGGATCTCCACCTAACATCCACTGTAATGATACCAAGTACAGTAGCGTATCTTGTCGATACTACTATGATTACGTCGATATTTTTTGGCATCACAACATCTTCTTTAGTTTTTAAAAAAAATGTATATTATGTTTATAAACTCAGGAAATATGTCCCTGGACACATGAGGACTTTGAATATGACCAATGTATGATCCTGTAACGACTTGGTATCGGATTGATGCCCAAATTTGTGGTATGATCCAAAACTAATGTAAAGTATCAAACAACAGAAGAATAAGTGATTATTACCTTTTAACAGAAGTGTAGATAGAACATGTTGAAAGAGAAAGTAAGCAGATATTAACAATAAATGAACAAGTAGATTAATATTTCATTTTCTACCATTTGTCCTTAATAATTTTGACAAAATAATGGAATGATAAATGACACAATATGTTACTGCATACGTCAGCAGACTAAATCAGGAGTCTTTGTTTGTTTACTTACTACTAAAAGACAAGTTGTCAAGTATGTTCACTATGTACAGGACAAACTTGCAATAAGAAACATTTTTAATGTACTGTAAGATTTTTGTTAAAATAAAGCCAATAATGCAATTTTTTGTGGTCCCCTTTATTTAGATTGTACCGAAAAGTATCAAAATAATTACCAAAATATTGGTATCGGGACAACACTAATAGTTAGTATAAAAAACACCAGCAAAGGCTGTCTTAATAGTAATAATACCAACTTTAATATTATGTCTTATCAATCAATCAATCAATGTTTATTTATATAGCCCTAAATCACAAGTGTCTCAAAGGGCTGTACAAGCCACAACGACATCCTCGGTACAGAGCCCACATACGGGCAAGGAAAACTCACCCCAGTGGGACGTCAATGTGAATGACTATGAGAAACCTTGGAGAGGACCGCATATGTGGGTAACCCCCCCCACCCCCCCCCCCCCCCCTCAAGGGGAGACCGAAAGCAATGGATGTCGAGTGGGTCTGACATAATATTGTGAAAGTCCAACACATCAGCGAAAGTCCAGTCCATGATGCCTGCTCTGTTGACCAGTGGCAGACATTCTTCTGCACATGTTTTGAAAGTTGAAAGTCGATCGTCAACTTTCGTTTATATTTCAACACATTGCACGTAGTTTACCTCCACTTTCTGTGAGGACTGAACAACTGTCGAGAGCGATCTATAGCTGTGTTTTTTTGTTGGTAAAATGAGTGAATGATGAGTAATAAATGAGCGAATGAATGAATCTCTGTCAATGTAAGCAAGGAAGTGAAGATGTGGGGCGAACACCGCAGAGGCCACCACAGTTTATATGTTTTTGTTGTTGTTTTTTTTACTTTTGTGGCTTTGCGTAGAAGTGGCTGTTTGCATCAGCTCTGCTCTTCTAATGTCTTTAATGTACTTTTTGTTCTTTGATGTTTCCCTTTTACACACATGTGTATGTGTGCTATGGCTATGACGTTTTTTTCCTTGGCCTCATTCTGGAACCCCTCTACAGGGGCCCAGGCTTAGACTGAATATTTTTTACCTGTTTACCTGTTTCTCACCTTTTTTGTAAGGGGCGCTGGAAGTTAGCAGACCGTCAGCGATCCTGTTCTGTCTCCCTGTAATGTTTGTCTGCTCTTGAATGGGATTGTGCTGAAAATGTTAATTTCCCCTTGGGGATTATCAAATATTTTCTGATTCTGATTCTGATTCTGATGCAGGGATACATTTGATTGGTTAGACAGCTGCGTTGCGTTTAATTGCTGCTTGGACTAAGGGGTGCATCGCACCGTGCCCCTACAGGGTGGCCCGACCCACTATTTGAGAAGAACTGATTTAAGTTAAGTTAAAGTTAAAGTACCAATGATTGTCACACACACACTAGGTGTGGTGAAATTTGTCCTCTGCATTTGACCCATCCCCTTGATCACCCCCTGGGAGCAGCGGTGCCACGCCCGGGAATCATTTTTGGTGATCTAACCCCCAATTCCAACCCTTGATGCTGAGTGCCAAGCAGGGAGGTAATGGGTCACATCTTTATAGTCTTTGGTATGACTCGGCCGGGGTTTGAACTCACAACTTACCAATCTCAGGGCGGACACTCTAACCACTAGGCTACTGAGTAGGTGGTAGATTTATATTGAAATATTAGATATTTATACTAATAAATACTTTTTCTTTCGTCTCCAACAAAAACGCTGAAGGAACCAGTGATTCACCACACTGGTTTAAATTGGGACGAACAAAGACACAACCTATTTATTTTGCGGGCAACAAAAGTTATCAGCGAGATTGATCACGCGCGGTGATTGGATGGAGGCGAGAGGAACGGCCGGAAGAGGGAATGTTCTGGAAGGCCTTATCTGAGCGCACCAGGCTGCTGTGACGGGAAGTGGAATGTCAAGAGGGAAAGAGGAAGTAGGCTAGGATGTAACACGCAAACACACACAAAAGCTAACATGCATGGATGCACACGTCTGAGGACAGCACACACCAGCACATCACCCTTCCTGCCTAATCTGCAATGGGAGTGAGATAGAGAACTCACATCTTCTTCCTGTCTGAGTGATTTCCCTTTCCTCTATCTCCCAACACCCGTTTTTCAATATGCGCTTTCTCTGTATTCTATTTTGTCTTTATCAACACGCTGAAGACTGAACAAATGGAACGGGTGGCAAGAATGAAAATGCTGCTTAATGGTGCCCAAGGTCTAGATCAGTACTTCTCAACCTTTTTGGTGTGAAGTACCCTCTAACTACAGTGAGTGTCTCAACTTTGTCCACAGAAGAAAACATACAAAAAAATGAAAGACGGAGGGGGCACTTGATACATTTTGTACATAAAGAGACTGATCTACTAAAGGTTTGGGCTTATTAAAACACATGCAAACTTGATAGCTACTAGACTGTGTCTCTTTAAGTGTGCAAAATAAAATTTAAATAATACAAATAAAAAAGTGAGGTAAATATGTACAGAGTGCAATCAATTTAGATATTTGATCAACAAAACCCCCACAATACTTTGAGTAGAAAATGCTCATTTAATTATTTAGCACATGCAGTGTGACTCAGCAATACCAAAACTCAACTGCGGGAGCTGTTTTGTGTTTTTTTTTTAGTACGTCTTGAAAAGACGTGCACACTGGCAGTTGCCCAGAAACAGCAGAGGTGCCGGGAGGGAACCCATGCAGTCACAGGGAGAACATGCAAACTCCACACAGAAAGACCCCAAACCCGGGCATTGAACCCAAGACCTTCTTTTTGTGAGGCACACAAACTTAACCCCTGTTTGAGTTAGTTTGAGTTTATTTCGAACATGCATGCATGCATACAAAATGATACATCACAATTTACAGTTTCTCTATTCAACATGTTCGAAAAGGAGTAGGAAGAGGCAGAGCTTATTTAATCCTACCCCTTTTCCTTTCCATAACAGTTGCTAAAACTTTTGTTCACTTCCTGTTCTCAATTTATTCACAATATACTCCATAAGTAATCACAATAAAAATAAATAAATAAATAATAATTGGTGAAGTAAGTTGTATTTCATATAGTGAGATGAGTAAGATTATCTTGAAAATGAATGGATGGATGAGATAAATTCAGAATGTTTATTATGGTTGTTCTTCTTTGTACTTTGTAAACACTTTAAGTTTGAAGAGTTTCTTGAAGTGGATCATATTAGTACATTGTTTGATTGCTTTGCTTAATCCATTCCATAATTTAATTCCACATGCTGATATACTGAAGGTCTTAAGTATTGTACGTGCGTACACATGTTTTAAATTTTTCTCTAAGATTATATTTTTCCTCTTTTGTTGAGAAGAATTGTTGTATATTCTTGGGTAGCAGATTATAGTTTGCTTTGTGTATAATTTTAGTTGTTTGCAAATTCACTATGTAGTGGAATTTCAGTATTTTTGATTCAATAAATAAAGGGTTTGTATGTTCTCTATATCCAACATTATGTATTATTCTAACTGATGTTTTTTGTAACACCGTTAATGAATGAAGTGTACTTTTGTAGTTTTTCCCCCATATTTCTACACAATAACTCACATATGGTAACACTAGTGAGCAGCAGAGAATATGAAGTGATTTTTGGTCCAGAACATGTTTTGCTTTATTCATTATTGACGTGTTTCTTGCTACTTTATGTTGTATATTTTTTACATGAGATTTCCAGTTCAATTTATCATCAGTCATTATTATACCTAGAAATTTGGTTGTACCATCGTGCTGCACATATATAATGTATCAAAAATAAAAAATATTAGGCAAATTGTCTATTCAGCAATATCATTTTAATAGTTGCTGAATGACTTAACACAAATGCAGGTGGGTTTTGATAACTGCTGGTGTTTTTTTAAATGACTTTTGTTATTTATATATTGCATTTTCTTGCTACTGGAGCTCACCCTCGAAGTTAGTGCCAGCCTCTCCCATAAGTGGGTTCCATTGTGGATGCACTGCAGGACTGCTTCTAAATTGCCAAGGTCAATTTTGTGATTCCGTCCGAATCTTAGCAAACGACAAGTCATAGAACACTAACCTATTAGTTGTCAGGCTTGTCCCTGACAGTTTGGTTAAGTTTTAGTTTTTCCTCTGTGTTTATGACCGACTCAACTGACACTGATTTTATGACCTAGTATATACAATAATATAAACCAAGTCATTGTATTTCATTTAGGATTATTTTATATCTTCATTTAAATAAAAATATATTTTTATCTTTTTTAGATACAATCAATAAATAATGTGAACATGTATCACAACATGGAAATCTAAGAGAACGTGTTGTGAATGAGGATGCTTGTGGACTGGGAATTTTTTATTCATTTATTTATTTTTTTACACATTTTTATTTAAAAAACCCAGTTTTTCCAACTTATAAAATTTTAGACGATTTCTCTTCTTAGTTATTATTTCTCCGGCTGTAGAAAAGAGCCGCTCACATGGTACAGAGGAGGCATCAGTTTGACACAGTTCGCGTATCGGTCACGTGACCGAAACAGCTCATGATTGGTCACGACACAGGGTTTTGCTCTATGAGCTCGACGCATGCGCCGATGCATCGGTGTTGGCGGACCCATCACTACTGTATTCTGTAGCTGTTTGTAGCTTGCTGTCTTTTTGTTCTTCGTCTTCTAGTTCCTGATTTTCTGACATCCTGTTTCCTGTCTCCTAGTTCCTGGTTTGTGTTTTTTCTTTATTGTGGACATTGAATCATGTTTTCCCGCACAAAGCCTGGCTTCTCTGCATCTTGGGGTTTGTCACCAAAACCATGTGACATTAGTGACACAAAGGAAAAGAAAAAATATATAATCCGAACAACACACACGCTCCAAAACGTGTGTTTTGTCATAAACCTCTCCATCCCTATAGTGCCTTTATAGGGGGACGGCGTGGCGTGAATGTGTGTGTGAATGGGTGAATGTGGAAATAGTGTCAAAGCGCTTTGAGTACCTTGAAGGTAGAAAAGCGCTATACAAGTATAACCCATTTACCATGTATTATATAGTTCTCAAAACTGTCTTCCAAAAATGATATGTACAACATTCCTAGCTTTCTTCAGAAAATCTAGGCCTCGTTAAAAAGCCAACTCCAACTTTTTTTTTTTTTTGGAAAATAGCTCATTTTAAGCAGACATATCCTCAAAGGATTTATTTTTAATGACTTGACTAAATCCTGTTCTGTCCAAATGTGGGTTATTTTATTTGGCTGCAAAGGAAGCTGTGTGCTTTGGGCTCTTTACAGCAGTATCAACGGCATAAATCTGAACACACATATTCACACACACGCGCGCGCGCACGCACGCACGCACGCACGCACACACACACACACACACACACACACACACACACACACACACATTATGGGCGCATACACCTTGCTAACACTCCAGCGTCTGTTGGTGTTTGTGTGCTGGCCTGTCACTTGCAGTGTGAAATAATGCATGGGCTCCTGAGTAGGGCCACTTTCCCGCTCTCATTTTCCTGAGTGGCCTAACAGTGCGGGCCCCATTTTGTCACAACAAGCAACAGGACTTTAAAGTCACCATCAGAACAACATCCATACCACTTTGAGGATGGATCCACTTAATGGAAGACAGTGGGTCATTTCTGATGAAATAAAGTGTAGAGGTGGAGCGATGGCTTTTGGGGTAAAGGGGACAGGCGAGACATCGAAACAGCAATCTGTGAACATGTTGCGATTTCTGCTGACGGGGCAGGAACGACAATGACGCCTGACAGCGGCAAATGATAAAAACAACCACCATGCATAATGGAAGACTCTACTCCTTCCACTGGTCCTTCCAAGACATCACTGTCCTTCCTTCGCCAAGGGACTGTTATCATTTAGTCTTGACTCTTTATATTTGTCAGTGCTCATCCCTTGAGAACATTATGTGTAAACATGTGAAGGGGCAATGGTGATAGGATCTCAGATATGTTGCTTGCATTTGATCTGCCCAGAGGATCTCAGATATGTTGCTTGCATTTGATCTGCCCAGTGCCCCTCGGGATGGTCTTAATTACCCTGTCAAATGGCTTGGTATTAAACAAACAAGCAAATTATGCAGATTTAGAGATTCTGCAGCTACAGCCAGAATATGACATCTATACTTTCATAATATATGCTACAGCAAATACAGCAAAGGGCACTAAACACAATTAATCACACCATATACTACACTGCCAAATTTGTTTTTACTAACTTCAGAGCAGAGGTCTTCAACGTTGTCCTGGCCAAAGTCCCCCAAAACTGAGGGAACGATGGAGCAAGGACCACCTACCTGCAGTATGTATTCTGTATAAAATTGTGATTGTCTTTTAAATTAAACTGGTCTTACAGGTACCGTCTTATTGTGCAATACTTACATATTCAAATCACTCCGTATAACGCCGCTAATAGAGAGCTGGCAACTAGTGCGCTAATCGCTAGCCGGCAACTGGCTGGCTCATCGCTAGCTGTCAACTTAAGCGTTAATTGCAAGCTGCCAACTATTGTGCTAATTGCTAGCTGGAGACCAAAGCATTGAGTTTGAGTTGATTTTGAACATGCATGCATACAAAATTATACATCACAATTTCCAGTTTCTCTTTTCAAAATGTTCGAAAAGGAGTAGGAAGAAGCGGAGCTTATTTAATCCTACCCCTTTTCCTTTACATATCAGTTGCTAACACTTTTGTTCACTTCCTGTTCTCAATTTATTCACAATATACTCCATAAGTAACAACATTTTTAAAAAAATTAAAAAATAATTAGTGAAGTTGTATTTCATATGGTGAGATGAATAAGATTATCAATACATTCAGAATGTTTATCATGGTTCTTCTTCTTTGTACTTTGTAAACACTTTACGTTTGAATGGTTTCTTGAAGTGGATCTTATTAGTACACTGTTTGATTTCTTTGCTTAATCCATTCCATAATTTAATTCCACATACTGATATACTAAAGAGCTTAAGTGTTGTACGTGCATACAAATGTCCTCTAAAGTTTTATTTATTTCTTTTGTTGAGAAGAATTGCTTTGGTAGCAGGTTATAGTTTGCTTTGTGCATACTTTTAGCTGTTTGCAAATTCACTATGTCGTGCAATTTCAGTATTTTCAATTCAATAAATAAAAGGTTTGTATGCTCTCTATATCCAACATTATGTATTATTCTAACTGATCTTTTTTGTAACATGGTTAATGAATGAAGTGTACTTTTGTAGTTATTTCCCCATATTTCTGCAAAATAAGTCAGATATGGTAACACTAGCGAGCAGTAGAGAATATGGAGTGATTTTTGGTCCAATGCATATTTAACTTTATTCATTATTAACATGTTTCTTGCCACCTTATGTTGTATATTTCTTATATGAGATTTTTTGTTCATTTAATCATTAATCATTAAACCTAGAAATGTGGTTTTATTTAATCTTTTATTTTCTATTTTGTTTATTCGTATTTGTGTTCGACATTCTCTTTTATTGATACCGAATAGCATTATTTTAGTTTTACTGAGATTCTAAGATAGTCTATTTTTGTAAAACCATCTCTTTAATTTGTTCCTTTCCTCTGTTATTATTTTTATTAGCTTCTGTGTGTTCTCTCCTGAACAAAGCACTGTTGTATCGTCCGTGAATAATACTAACTTTAGGTCTTTTTTAACTGTACAAATGTCATTTATATAAAGATTGAACAATTTTGGTCCCAGTATTGATCCCTGTAGTACGCCACAGGATATATTTAGTGTTGTAGATGTGTGTTTGCCTATCTTCACATATTGCTTCCTGTTTGTTAAGTAGCTTCTTACCCAGTTTAAGATCAACCCTCTGATGCCATACCGTTCTATTTTGTCAATTAAAATATTGTGATTAATTGTGACAAATGCTTTAGTTGTATCCATAAACACTGCTGCTGCACAGTTTACCATCTATTGCATTGGTCATTTCCCTGTTATTTTGATTGAAGCCATCAAAGCTGAAAAGTTAGCTCTGTATCCATATTGGTTCTCAGTGAGTATTCTACATTTGTTCATGAAACTCTCCAATCTGTTATTGAACACTTTTTCAATGATTTCAGAAAATTGTGGAAGTAAAGAGACAGGTCTATAATTTATAAATTTGTGTTCGTCTTCAGTCTTATAAATTGGTACAACTTCAGCTATTTCCATTTTGTTTGGGAATTTGCCTCTTTGAAATGATAGGTTACTAATATACATTAATGGTCCTAAGATCTCTTCAATAACCTTTTTTATCGTTTCCATATCAATTCTATTACAATCGATTGAAGTCTTAGATTTATTTAATTGCAAGTTGACTACTAGCGCACTATTTTCATGCTATTCACTATCTGGCAACTGGCACGTCAAATGCTAGGTGGCAAATATAAATGTTTATCGCTAGATGAAAACTAGCGCGCTAATTACTAGCTGACAGTTAGTGCGGCTAATCTCTAGCTAACAACAACCACGCTAATTGCTAGCTGGCAGCTGGTGCGCCAATTGCTAGCTGCCAATTAGCATGCTAATTTTCTAGCTGGCAAATGGGCAGTTTAACAATCACTAGCTGCCAACTAGAGTGCTAATCGCTACCTAGCAAATGGTGCATAAACCGCATATCTGACAACAAGCGCGCTAATCACCAGCTGGCAGCTTACCCCGGTAAATACTAGCATGCAACAAGCACACTAAACGCTAGCTGCGTCTAACTGTTAACTGCCAGCTTGCGCTGTAAATCACTAAATTTCCCAAATGCAACATGGAATATAGACATATAATGATTTATTCATGTTTTTCTTTTAAACCTGCAAGGTACAATGAGTTGGGTGGCCATGCCACTGCCACTTCTAAACTACACTAATGTGTATTGGACCCAAGTTAATGCATATTTAAAGACATTTACATTTGTGGTAACATTGCAGAGGGATATAAAAATGGTAATAAAATAAAGTCTAATCAAATCATTCGCACTCCACTTAAATTTAAAAGGGCTCCATTATGCAAAACCAACTTTTCTTACTTATTGACACTTGCTGTTGTGCATTTGGGATCTGCGTAAATCCCGAAAAGATCACGAAAATTTGAAATCAAAGCGTGGAGGAATTGCGGTGATATTCATGAAACAATCTTTCCTTTCTATCTACTGTTTGGAATGTGCACAATTGGTGTTGTCAAAAATTGGGAACCCCGTCAGCAGATTATCCATATATAAATGTACCCAAACTGCATAGCAGTTGTAGTCTGCAGGCCAACATGCCCAACATCTGACCCGAAGAACAAAAAGGTTCTGTTATTGGTTTCTATGCAAACCTCCAGTCTCATCTGAAGAAGTAAGAAGTGCCTGGCTAATTTTTTTGTTTTGCGGGGACAACCTTACTGTAAGTATATGTACGGCTTTGGAGGAAAAGGCCAAAGGATTTGGTAGACAGCCAAAGATAGTTTTAATTTTTCTAGTCTTATTTTGCACTTTTGACTTTATTTTGTTCAAACCATTAAGTTTATTCATTAAGTTATTAAGTTTAAAAATTAAATGAAAACACTGTTCTAATATCCTGAAGGTGAACAATTTTTCTGTTGCATCAGCAGCAACAAGCTCATGTATGCAGTGATAAAATAAATATGAGCCACAACACTTTTTGCAGTCTATCTGTCTCCAACCTCCTACATTACAGTCACAAACTTGAAGCAATGGCTAAAAAAAAAAATATGAAAAACATAATTGTATGAGGTTGTTGGCTGGTATGTAGATTGCTTAAGGACCTTAGAAAACTGGAGTGTTGGGTGGTGGAGCGAGGGCACCTTTGTTAGACTTTTTTTTGTAAATTAAAGCTTGGCATACGCCAGACCTGCCAACCTTGAAGACATTTTATTTGTACTTTGTGAGTATGAGAAAATCCAACAATGCAGGTGGACACTTTTTTCTATACTATGTTTGTGTATTTTAAACAAGATAATTACATATATTTACATTTATCGTGAGAATATTCCAATAACCTGTGAAAGTACAGATGGCTATGTGCAAGTATAAACATTGAAAGTGGACATATGTCATAAAATGAGCGTGTTACAGGATGTTTAAAAACATTGATTATAATACATAGACACAATTTATGGTGATTTGTGCCAAAATAACTGTTTATCACAAATAAATGGTATTATATGGTAAATGTGGAGATTATAGTAAAATGATGATGACATAAATGTAAATATAATAATCAAAAATAATTTATCCGCCTTATGGTGACTACTTCCGGATAACGGTTGGCTCTAATGCAACTATCTTAATTCTAACATACAATGGACAAAATTTATGAAAATGTGCATTGTGATTGTTTTCAACTTGAACAAGCATTTACCAAATGAGATTTTGACGGAACAAAATTGACTGAAACAGCAAATGCCACAAGCACTGTGATTAATAAGTACGCTGATTAATCACAAAAAACTATTACATTAATCAAGTACAAATGCAGATTATGGTCAGTGATGAGGTCCATCCATGTGCCAGAGCAAATATGAGGAAGGAGACACCAAATGGTGTGCTTGCTGGCAAATTTCTCTTCAAAATACACCCTGACAGGACTTTAAATAAAACTGCTAGCAAGTTTTGAGCAAATAAATGACGTGTATTCAAATAGAATATTTAGAAAATATTCCTGTATGACATTCTGATAAAACTGCATTTGTGTCCAGATATTTGTTTAGTTTACCTAAATTATGCAATAAGGTAACTTACTGCAATTAATCTTGATTAATTGTGATTAATCAGATTTTCAAAATGAATAATTTGAAAGCACGCAGGGTACACCCTAGACTGGTCGCTAGCCAATCACAGGGCACATTCAGACAAACTCGCATTCATACCTATTGACAATTTAATGTCTTCAGTGTGTATTAACATGCTTATTTTTGGATTGGAAGAAAACTCCAACATGCAAACTTCCTACAGAGATGTCCGAACAGACATTCGATCAGATATGGTACAGACTTTAGATACAATTATGGTTATGGTTTAAGTTTATTTTGAACATGAAATGAAATTAGTTTATTTCAGTAGTATAATCAACCATTTTGTGTGATCAATTTAACAGCACAGATCACACATATTAACAATCATACACATACACACACAAAAAGAAAAAGAATGACCGAAAAAGGAATAGGCTGAAGCCAAGGCTCATATTTGCCTATCCTATACATTCACTGAAAATTAGATTGCCTGGAACATCAGCGTTCAAAAAATCAATGTGATGAAAGAAATCGTTGCTAAATTTGATAATTTTCCATTGTTTCACCTTTCAAGGCTTTCTTAAACCTTAACAAAGAACTGCATGTCTTCAACTCATCACTGAGCTTGTTCCACCATTTAACTCCTAAAACTGAAATACATTTGTATTTTATATTCATTCATACTTTACATATTTCATATATATATTTCATATTGCATACAGTTACAATATAATGCATCAAACATTTTACATATTTCTCATCAATTATCAAAAATGTAAACATACAACAAATATGTCACATAGCCTAAAGCAGGGCTATTCAACTACATAATGAAGTGAGCCGCAGTTTCAATAGTCCAAGAGCTCAGGGGCTGTACATCAAATGTGGATGTTTCGTTATATTCCTTTCAGACTTAGTTTACTTAATTACAAAGTAATTAAGTACACTCGCTACTAAATTCTCTACTAAATTGCAGCGTGTGCAGCTCGATAACAGTGAGAAGAAACAGAAGCTTCAGAAGTTTTGTTGAGGAATGATGTTCCTTCTTTTGAATTACTTTCCTTCCTCAGTTTTATTTCTTTATTTTCTTTTTCATTTATGATTGTAAGGCTGAAACTGTAAACAAAAAATAAACTAGGGGTGTAATGGTACGTGTATTTGTATTGAACCGTTTCGGTACGGGGGGTTCGGTTCGTTTTGGAGGTGTACCGAACGAGTTTCCACACGAACATATTAAGCTAAGCTAAAGTCTTAACAAGCTGCTCCGCTTCCTTCTGCCTGTCTCTGTCAGTACACAGCACCCAGCTTTGTCCCACCCACACAACCATCTGATTGGTTACATACAGAGTGGTAACAGCCAATCAGCAGTGCGTATTCAGAGCGGTAACAGCCAATCAGCAGTGCGTATTCAGAGCACATGTAGTCAGTGCTTAGCAGGTAAGCATCATGCAGCAGACTCTCCCCAAATTATAATAAACACCTCCCAGTCTACATAGATCTACATAGGATAGATCATCATGGCGCCGATGAAGGCTGCCTCGGTGCTCTCGTGCGCCCTGTTTTGTTTGTTTTTGTACATAAATTGTGTTTCTGGGTGCTCTTACACCCGTGAAGAGCTACTGAACATCAGATCCACCATCCCTATGGACTTGTTACCAGTCATCTTAGCGTCAGCTGCGGATTTGGTCCATTCTGTGCTCAAAAGAGGGAAACCGCATCGCCGAGAAAAGAGAGCGGGCGCACTTGTCCGTCTTCGCGGACGGGGATTACGCACGCCTCTACCAGGCATCTTCCTCTCCAAAGTCCGCTCACTTGCCAACAAGATGGATGAGCTAGCGTTGCTGATGAGAAGGAACAAGGACTTCTCCTCATCCTGTGTGTTGTGCTTCACGGAGACTTGGCTGAGCGCAAGTGTCCCGAACAGCGCGCTTCAACTGGAGGGCTTTCATCTCTTCCGCGCGGACCGAGACGCGGCGCTCTCTGGCAAAAAAAGAGGCGGGGGACTATGCTTCTTTATCAACAATAGCTGGTGTACAGACGTGACAGCGATTTTTAGACACTGTTCTTCTTCTCTGGAATATTTATTCATCCACTGTAAGCCCTTTTACTCACCGCGTGAGATTGTTTCATTCATTCTCGTGGCTGTTAACATCCCGCCCGGCGCGGACGTGCGTGACACTCAGCGCGCGCTTGCAGGACAGATCTTACATGTGGAACGGTCTTTTCCTGACTCTCTTGTTATCGTGCTTGGTGACTTTAACAAGGGAAATTTGAGCCAGGAATTACCAAAGTATAGACAGTTTATTAAATGCCCGACCAGAGAGGAGAACACGCTGGATCACTGCTACACTACATTGAGCAAGGCTTTTCATGCAGTCCCGCGCGCTGCTCTTGGACTATCAGATCACGTGATGGTGCACTTAATCTCTTCATACAGACAGAGACTGAAACTGGCTAAACCTGTTATGAGGAACATTAAGTGTTTCACCGCCGAGTCTGTGGACGAGTTGCATGCTTGTTGGGAAACGACAGACTGGGAGGCAATTGGAGCGGCCACGAACAATCTGGACGAGTGTACGGACACTGTGACCTCATACATACAGTTTAATGAGGCGCGCATCATTCCAACGCGCACCAGGGTTTGTTATAACAACGACAAGCCCTGGTTCACACCCAAGCTCCGACAGCTGCGCAAAAAGAAGGAGGCTGCGTGGAGAAGCGGGGACCGAAGTACATACAGAGAAGCGAAGTACCACTTCACCAGGGAAGTGGAGAAAGCTAAATCTGTGTACTCTAACCGTCTACAGGAACAGTTCCGCTCCAATGATTCTGCGGCAGTTTGGAGAGGTCTAAGGACCCTTACGAACTATAAGCCCAAAACCCCCCAGGCCCTGAATGACCGGACTCTCGCTCAGGGCCTCAACACACATTACTGTCGTCATGAACGGCCTTCAGCTCATCAAAGCCATGCTCCCCCACCATCACCCTCCCCACCAATGCCAGCACTTCATTAAAGGAGTTAAAGGACTCAAAGGACTCCAATGACAGCACAGGACTCCAAAAACATCATAAGACTGTAAAGACCCTCTCCATCAAAGAAGAGGATGTACGCCGGAAGTTCTTGAAGCTTAATACGCGGAAGGCCCCCGGGCCGAATGGTGTCTCCCCCTCCACTCTCAGACACTGTGCGGACCAGCTGGCTCCTGTCTTCACTGACATTTTTAACACCTCTCTGGAGCTATGCCGCGTGCCGTCCTGCTTTAAGACCTCTACCATTGTCCCTGTCCCCAAGAAAGCACGGATCACAGGACTAAATGACTACAGGCCGGTCGCGCTGACGTCTGTGGTCATGAAGTCCTTTGAGCGCTTGGTCCTGCCCCACCTCAAGGACATCACCGCCCTCCTCCTGGACCCACTGCAGTTCGCCTACAGAGCCAACAGGTCTGTGGATGATGCAGTGAACCTGGCCCTCCACTTCATCCTGGAGTATCTGGACTCCCCAGGAACCTACGCTAGGATCCTGTTTGTGGACTTCAGCTCTGCCTTCAACACCATCCTCCCTGGACTGCTACGAGACAAGCTCTACCAGCTCAGCGTGCCCGACTCCCTCTGCAGTTGGACTAATGACTTCCTGACAGACCGAAGACAGCACGTACGGCTGGGGAAGATTGTCTCGGACAGTCGAACCACAAACACTGGTACTCCTCAGGGCTGTGTACTCTCCCCCTGGCTCTTCTCCCTGTATACAAACTGCTGCACCTCCAGTCACCAATCCGTAAAACTGCTCAAGTTTGCGGATGACACCACCCTCATCGGGCTCATCTCGAATGGCGATGAGTCCGCCTACAGGAGAGAGGTGGGCCGGCTGCCGTCCTGGTGCAGCCTCGACAACCTGGAGCTGAACGCCCAGAAAACAGTGGAGATGATCATGGACTTCAGGAAAGTCACAGCCCCACCATCCCCCCTCACCCTGATTGACTCTCCCACCCCCGTCCCCATTGTGGACTCCTTCCGTTTCTTGGGCACCATCATCACCCAGGACCTCAAGTGGGAGCTGACCATCAGCTCCCTCATCAAGAAGGCCCAGCAGAGGATGTACTTCCTGCGGCAGCTGAGGAAACTTAAGGTTCCGACCGAGATGCTAGTGCAGTTTTACTCAGCCATCATAGAGTCCATCCTGACCTCCTCCATCACAGTGTGGTTCCCCGGCGCCACAGTCCAGGATAAGAATAGACTGCAGCGCATCGTACGTGCTGCTGAGAAGGTGATTGGCTGCAGCAAGCTCCCATCCCTCCAGGACTTGTTCTCCTCCAGGACCAGGAGGCGTGTGGGTCAGATCATAGCTGACTCTTCTCACCCTGGACACACGCTATTCTCCCCTCTCCCCTCAGGCAGGAGACTACGCTCCATCCAGACCCACACCTCCCGCCATCTGAACAGTTTTTTCCCCTCGGCCATCAGGCAAATGAACAATAACTCCTCTAACAGCAGCTCCTTGAATTCCTTCTAAGTCTATCTGATAGCTCAGTTACAGCTCTTTTTATTACCAAATATGTTATATGTTTTTATGTCGCACGTTTGCACCAAGAAAAATTCCTAGTTTGTGAACCCTTTCTCAAACAATGGCAATAAAACTATTCTGATTCTGATTCTGATTCAGTCAACTACTAGTAACATCACTATGAGCCCGTTGACCTTCTAGAAATATAAACTGCAGCTCAGCTTGCTCGCAGTCCTGGCTTGAGGTGAAGGCTAATTCGCTTTTAGCGTAACGTTAGCTCATTTTGCGGTGTGTGTGTGTGTGCGTGTGTGTGTGTGTGTGTATGTGTGTGTGTGTTACGGAGCCCTGTCTGTCTGTTATTTCACTTTACCATTTTCTGTGTTGATTGAGCTGTGTTGAAGCAGCAAAAAAGGACATTATGTTAAATAAAGAGTTTCTGTCTCTGATAGTTGATATAATAATGTAACTGCATCATTAAGCCTACATGAACTCCATGGTGTTCAGGGATGAATAGTCTCTCCTATTGCTATTGTACTATTTTTTCAGCTATAGTTACATTAATCATTAGTAATGGAGCAGCCTAGTTTTGAATGGCAGGGTCCCTGCTATCACATGTTGATAAAAATTTACATAATAAAAATCAACTACAGGCTTCCCAAATGCTGTAATAAATTAAGCATGATGAGTTGACTTGAAACTGTTTAATGTTGCACTTTTTATATGTAGAAGAAAAGTTTTGTCATTTTATTTAATCTGAGCAACAATTTGAGGCAGTTTAATGTGGATTAACGTAGGCAGAATTATTATAGTGTTCCCAATGTTAAAAGGATAAAGCCATTGTTTACAAATTTGGTAAATAAATAACCAAAAAAATTATATTTTGTTGTTTTCTTACTATACCGAAAATGAACCGAACCATGACCTCTAAACCGAGGTACGTACCAAACCGAAATTTTTGTGTACCGTTACACCCCTAAAATAAACATTAGAAAAGTATAGCGTCCATTGTGTATTTTACATGAATAAAATAGAAGGTTTAGTGTTAATACATTAACACAACTACAGATAAGCTAAAATAAAACTGTATTTGTGTGTATATCCTTCCTAAACTTTTTTTTTTTTTTTAAAGTTGTTTGCCTGGCGGTAAATAAGTTGCACTGGCACATCTTTGAGAAACACAGTGCCTTTGGTGAAGTGTGTGTGTGTGTGTGTGCAGTTGTACGGTAGTTAGTTGTCGTCATACTGCTAGCGAGGACTGCCGAGTGCTGAGGCAGGAAGCGAGCACGGCCACTCTTTGTGCATGTCCTGTGATTCAAATGGACGCATGGCGACTTGAGGGGTGAATCGACTTGAGGCAAAGCAGCAGGGATAAAAGTCCAAGGTGCTGCAACTGGCTATAGATGAGCTCTTACGTAAGCACCTTCAACCTATCTTTTGTAATACCCATCACCCTCTCACACAAACACACACACAGACACACACACATATTCTGATCCACAAGTTTAAGACATGAATAAGACATAAGTCATAGTTTATTTTTTCATTTGCAGCTCTCCGACTTTCAACACCAGTGAACCTGACTTGGCATGAATGTCCGTCTGTCACATTAACTGGTGTTTGACGTGTTACTCAGGTGTGACACTGCATGCGCTTGAGCACATAAGTGTGCACACTGTCATTGTTGGTTACACAACATATGGAAGAAATGGAATGTGGCTGCTTTCACGCTCGCCTGACCTACCTGTTCTGATCAGGCTTCACCTGGGACGCAACATTCACGGACTGCAAGCGCTCATTTTTTTTCAGATGTTTACGGCAAGGTAATTCCCGCTTTCCCAAGGCATTTATATTTTGTTGACCACCAAAAGCAACAAATAACGCAAGGATTTTAGGGCTGCACAATTTTTCAGAAAAAGGGAATCATGATTTTCTTGCTTAGAATTGAGATTACGATTCGTTGTGACAATATTTCACATTCGTGTTCTGGGTCATCGTAAATTGCTATTATTATCATCAATTATTATTTTTTCTTATTATTATAAGGAATGTTACAATCCGATATTAATGTCAGCAGTCCGTATGTTTATGTCAATTTTTACCGACAGTATATATGATGTAATATAATATTCAAAGTAAAAGCACGTAAATGAGTACAGCGGGACCTCGGCTTTGGGACACAAGCTGTCGCTCATCTAATTGCGAGCAAAAAATGAGCTTCCCTGTTATGAGTTGGCAAAGCGAATGTCACAGTGACATTTGGTGTCTCATTCGTTAGCATTTGCTTACAGTAAAATACTACCCAGGAGGCCATAACTTTGTTTTTCCACCCATGAAAAGGAAGAAAGTGGGACAAAACAGATGAATATTCATTGAATTAAATAAATAAATAATTGTAAAACATGATCGATGTAGTTGTTTATTGTACATTCTATTATATTGTTTTTCATACAATAAATTAAGTAGAACTTTGTGTTTCTTATTAAAGAGCATCTTACATGTTAATTGTTAATTGTGGTGTTTTGGGGAGGGGGCAGTACAGAATAATTGAATTACAATTGAGTTTAATGGAGACTATTGATTTAAGATATGTGTACTTTGGGTTACGTGCTTAATCAGAGAATCAAATTAACCCATAAACTAAGCTACCACTGTACTCACATCACATTCCTACACACAAAAAAAAGAGTTTAAATACAGTTAGCAATATTTTACAGTTTTTTTCCACAATGATATTAATGGCAGCAGAGCAAGTGTCGTCTGACACAAACAATTTTGTGTCACCTAATTACGTTTGTGGAACACATTTATTTTATAAATACACACACACACACACACACACACACACACACACACACACACACACACACACACACACACACACACACACACACACACACACACACACACACACACACACACACACACACACACACACACACACACACACACACACACACACATGCTCCTGTCTAGTCAAGTACTTAAGCTTTGTCCGCCTCTCAGATTAAAGCTACCCTGCTAATTTGCTGCTATGTCACAATTCCTACATAATCCTGCTGTAATCCTCCCCGACTCGATTAAACAGCCAAATCTCCAGTTCAGTATCTGCCTCTATCTGATGCACTCTTCATTGGACTTTCTCCTTGTCCTCATTTTCTCTCACAGCATGGTTCCCACTTTTAATTCTTTAGTGCTTATAAAATCGTATGTCCATTCTTCTCAATCGTTTGCTGCATCATTTTTTCTCAGATATAGCGAAAAACAACACATTGCAGCTCAACTCTCACTCAGTAAACTAGGTCATTTTAATAATAGTGTGCTAAATTTGGAGTTTAACATTGCTCCTTGGCACAGGGGTGAGTGCAAGTGCCTCACAACACCAAGGTCATGACTTCAATCCCGGGTTTGGGATCTTTCTGTGTGGAGTTTGCATGTTCTCCTCGTGACTGTGTGGGTTCCCTCCGGGTACTCCGGTTTACCTGGGGATAGGTTGATTGGCAACACTAAATTGGCCCTAGTGTGTGAATGTGAGTGTGAATGTTGTCTGTCTATCTGTGTTGGCCCTGCGATGAGGTGACGTCTTGTCCAGGGTGTACCCCGCCTTCCGTTCGAGTGCAGCTGAAATTGGCTCCAGCACCCCCCGCGACACCATTAGGGACAAGCGGTAGTAAATGGATGGATGGACATTGCTCCTGATTTCGTACTATAACGGAATCCTTTTTGGTCGACGAACCGTAGGCTAGCTGACTCATGTTGACACTAGCAATTGTCGGCATGACAAAACTAGCCATACTTGTCCAACACAGTGGACTGGGACTTTGAGTCAGTCGACTTAAATGGGTTTTTGACATAAAACTGTATAATGTTCTTCTCTGTTAGATGTTGCATAGCACTAAAGCAGAGAGCTAGGCAATTGTATGACTGTGATGCACCTGAGGTTGATCACGATGATCAGCTGTGAGCTTATCAACTCGATTAAACATAGCGGAAATGTCATTGACTCGAAGGATTTGAGTACCCTTTGAGAAAAAAAGAGAAAAATTGAGGAAAAAAAAAATTCCATGTGCACCGCAAACCCCGAAAGAAGAGTTTGGAAATCAAGACTACATTTCCTGCAATTGGGTGCATTTCTATGATCTGTGGTTTCAGTGATCAAAAATTGGATCATTCAATGATCTTGAAAAATATTTAAGTATGAACCGTTACATACACCAATACTGCTACTGGTAGTACTTGGTATTGAATCGATGCCCAAATTTGTAGTATCACCCAAAACGAAAGTAAAGTATCCAAACAACAGAAGAACACATGCTTATCATATCTTAACAGAAGTGTATATGGATCCGCGTTACAGTAGACAGTAACCAGCTACCGACAGTAAATTAGCAAGTAGATTAATAATAGTTTAGAAAAAAATAATACACCTGGAAATTACGCAATATGTTACAGCAGGGGTGCCCACACTTTTTCTACAGGCGACCTACTTTTCAATTGACCAAGTCGAGGAGATCTACCTCATTCATATTTATAATCTATATTTATTTATTTATGAAAGAGACGTTTTTGTTAACAAGTTAAAGGTGTTTAATGATAATACAAGCATGTTTAACACATATAGATTCCTTTCTTTCATGAAGACAAGAATATAAGTTGGTATATTACCTGATTCTGATGACTTGCATTGATTGGAATCAGACAGTAGTGCTGATAACGTCCGCAGTTTCAAATGGAGGAGAAAAAAGTCCTCCTTTCTGTCTAATACCATATGAAAGTGGTTGGTTTTTGGCATCTCATTTGTCTAACTTGCATACTCGTTTTTAAACACTTTATAAGAAATACATTGGCGTCAAACTACGTAGCTTGCTAGCTTGTGCACGCTAGATTTCTGAGACTCTTATTTTGTTAGCGCAGGCAGGATGAAGCAGGTCTTTTATTGTGAAGTCAAGACCTGTGCAGTCGGTCTTTAGAGTTTTGACAGCAGGTACTGCGCGACAGTCTGTTGAAATAAAAAGTGTTTCTCTCCTTCCTGTCAGTGATTTTTTCTTAATAATGAGCTCGCAGCAGCCAGCGTCATCTCACAAGATCCTCGGGTGCCGAGAATGTCAAACAACTGACGAAAGTGAAGTCTTGGTGAAGATTGATGATTGCTAATTTTTACGTCTATTTTTTTAATGCCTGGCTGGGGATCGACTGACACACCCTCCGCGATCGACCGGTAGCTCGCGATCGACGTAGTGAGCACCCCTGTCTTACAGCATACATCAGCAGCCAAATTAGGAGCTTTTATATCCTGTTTTGAAATGGTTATATTGTACTGGTTATCCCTTTTTATCCCATTGGGTTGAGTTTTTTCTTGCCCTGATGTGGGATCTGAGCCGAGGATGTCGTTGTGGCTTGTGCAGCCCTTTGAGACACTCATGATTTAGGGCTATATAAGTAAACATTGATTGATTGATTGATATTTTACATGCCAAATAATATGATGTGATATATACTGTTATCGCAAGAGGTGGCAAAATATATCGCGATATAGATTTTAGGCAACATCAGCCATCCCTTACAAGGTACTGCAGACACAAACAGAATCATATGAATGAATGACTGAATTTCTAAATAAACCAGCAGTGAAATAAATGTTAGCCATGACTTAGAGTTATCTAAGATTTCTATGTTAATGGAATCACGGCATTGGCCAATAAAAATAGAATCTCCTGTTAAAACGCGGAAATTAACGGGAATTAATGGAAAATGATGTGATGTGACTGAATTGTTGACATCGTGAGAAGAAAGAACCTTTGTGTGGGGAAATCCTGTTTATACCTCCATGAGCCAGGTCAGCTGGGGGCCAGGACTATGTGACACAGACCTTGATGCGGTCACTTTAAAACAACCGTAAAATACAAAGCTGAACAGTTCCCAAATAACTTTAACGTATCAGGTTTTTTTTGCTAATTTGCTGTTGCATACTTGCAATGCTGCATCATAAACATCTTCATTGGTAAGTTAATAATAACTTGACAGCTGTGTTAAAATAATTACTGATGCATTCTTGTTTAAGTTAAAGTTAAAGTTAAAGTTAAAGTTAAAGTACCAATGATTGTCACACACACACTAGGTGTGGTGAAATTTGTCCTCTGCATTTGACCCATCCCCTTGTTCACCTCCTGGGAGGTGAGGGGAGCAGTGGGCAGCAGCGGTGCCACGCCCGGGAATAATTTTTGGTGATTTAACCTCCAATTCCAACCCTTGATACTGAGTGCCAAGCAGGGAGGTAATGGGTCCCATGTTTATAGTCTTTGGTATGACTCGGCCGGGGTTTGAACTCACAACCTACCGATCTCAGGGCGGACACTCTAACCACTGAGTAGTTTGTCCTTTCTTTTACCTAAAACATGTACATTTAAGGCATTCATTAGTACATTATGTTACTGTGTATTTTCTTTATTTGCTGTGTTATTTACTTTGAACTAATCTCTAGTTTCTTTAGTTTTATGTTATGTTATGTTATGTTATTTTCATTTACTATGCGCTCCCCAACCAACTGTTTTTAGTGCACAGGTCTGATTGATTGATTGATTGATTGAGACTTTTATTAGTAGGTTGCACAGTGAAGTACATATTCCGTACAATTGACCACTAAATGGTAACACCCGAATAAGTTTTTCAACTTGTTTAAGTCGGGGTCCACTTAAATTGATTCATGATACAGATATATACTATCATATATACTATCATCATAATACAGTCATCACACAAGATAATCACATTGAATTATTTATATTATTTACAATCAGGGGTGTGGAGGGGGGGGGGGGATATGGACATCAAGTAGTGGACAAGTAGAGAGAGAGAGAGAGGGAGATCAGAAGGCATAAGAAAAAGAAAAAGTATCTGCATTTGATTGTTTACATTTGATTATTAGCAATCCGGGGAGGGTGTTAGTTTAGGGTTGTAGCTGCCTGGAGGTGAACTTTTATTGCGGTTTTGAAGGAGGATAAAGATGCCCTTTCTTTTATACCTGTTGGGAGCGCATTCCACATTGATGTGGCATAGAAAGAGAATGAGTTAAGACCTTTGTTAGTTCGGAATCTGGGTTTAACGTGGTTAGTGGAGCACCCCCTGGTGTTGTGGTTATGGCGGTCATTTACGTTAAGGAAGTAGTTTGACATGTACTTCGGTATTAGGGAAGTGTAGCGAATTTTATAGACTAGGCTCAGTGCAAGTTGTTTAACTCTGTCCTCCACCTTGAGCCAGCCCACTTTAGAGAAGTGGGTAGGAGTGAGGTGGGGTCTGGGGTGGAGGTCTAGAAGTAACCTGACTAGCTTGTTCTGAGATGTTTGGAGTTTAGATTTGAGGGTTTTGGAGGTGCTAGGGTACCAGGAGGTGCATGTGTAATCGAAAAAGGGTTGAACGAGAGTTCCCGCCAGAATCCTCAAGGTGCTTTTGTTGACCAGAGAGGAAATTCTGTAGAGAAATCTCGTTCGTTGGTTAACCTTTTTGATTACCTTGGTTGCCATTTTATCACAGGAAAGGTTAGCCTCTAGAATGGAACCTAGGTAGGTGACCTCATCTTTCCTGGTGATGACACTGTCACCTACTTTTATGGTGAAGTCATTGACTTTCTTAAGTTTGATGTGGGACCGAAACAGGATGGATTCTGTTTTACCCAAGTGGATGGATAGCTTGTTGTCAGCGAGCCAGGTGCAAGTTCTACAGAGCTCAGCACTGAGGATTTTCTCCACCTGTGACTTGTCCTTGCCGGATACCAGCAAGGCAGAGTCATCCGCAAACAAAAACAATTCACAGTCGCATGCCGATGACATGTCGTTTATGTATATTAGGAACAGTAAAGGTCCCAATATACTGCCTTGGGGGACTCCACAGCTCACCGAGAGGGGGGGGGGGGACACAGTGCCGTTCACCTCTACCACCTGCTCCCTCCCCTCCAAGTAAGATTGCATCCAGCTCCAAGAGGTTTTGTTAAATCCGATTGCTCTGAGCTTATCCAACAGTATAGCGTGGTTAACGGTGTCAAAGGCCTTCTGAAGGTCCAGCATGACCATGCCGCAGTATTTGCCCGCGTCCACCTCATGTTTGATGTGGTCGGTCAGATAGAGAAGGCATGTGTCAGTGGAGTGGTTAGTTCTGAAGCCGGATTGGAATTTGTACATGAGTTTATTAGTGGCAAGGTAACTATCCACCTGTTCATAAACTATTTTCTCCATTACTTTCGAAATGGAGCTGAGAATAGAAACAGGTCGGTAGTTGCCAGGTTCCAATTTGCTTCCTTTTTTCAAGAGGGGAGTTACTCTTGCTATCTTAAAATCTTTTGGTACTTGGCCTTGTGTAATTGATAGGTTTATTATGTGCGTGATGATCGGGGCAATGATGGAGGCAGAGTCCCTGAGGAATCTGGAGGGAATATTATCAAGGCCGGTGGCCTTGTTAGGGTGGAGCGCGCTCAATTTTTTAAACACCTCATCAGCTATGACCATTTCTAATTTGAAATCATCGTTGGATACTCCTAGCTTTCTGTAGAAGGCTTTAATGTGTTCTACACCAAAGCGACCAGAGTGGTGGGACAGCTTGTTGACAAGAGTTGCGGCTATGCTGGTGAAAAAGATGTTAAGTCTGCTAGCTACCTCCATTTTGTCTGTAATGAGGGAGTCACCCTCCTTGATGCTGATGTTGGTGAGTCTTGTTTTAAGTTTCTGGCTGCAACCAGGAAGCTGGTTGTTGAGAATTTTTCAGAGCTCACGTGGCTTATTCGTGTTTTCCTCTATTTTGTCGTTAATGTAATTTTTTTTTAAGGATTTAGTCAGGTTGGTTGACTTATTTCTTAATTTATTGCATTGCTTTTTGAGAGTTGAAAGGAGTAATTTGAGGTTGATATTATTGGGTTGTTTATCTACTTCTGTTTTACATTTTTGGTATTCAGAGTATTTCCTGTCTCTGTCTTTTATGGCAGCTAATAGGTCCGGATTCATCCATGGTTCCGAGCGGGCTTTGATCCTGACTGTTTTCACGGGAGCCCTGTCATTTAGTATCTTTAGGAACGCCGTTTTGAAGCGATCCCAAGCGACATCGACCAGGTTGCTCGCGAGCACAGGGGACCAGTCCCACTCATCTAATTTTAAATTGAAATTGTCATTGGAGTATTTTTTGAGGGATCTGGATTGGGCTGTTATGTGGCCATTGGCTTTAGGTTTAGCTATTTTACGGGTGCAGAAGGTTAGATAGTGGTCGCTAAGACCACAGATCATGACCCCACTATTTTTTATTTTAGGCCGGTCTGAAGTGAGAATGAGATCTATGGTTGATTGGGTGGAATCACACACCCTTGTGGGTAGCGCTATTAGCTGGGAAAGACCGTGCAGATTACAAAACTTGCTGAAGGATCTGAAGACAGGCGCATCTTTGCGTTGAATATCTGTGTTCAGATCCCCAGTTATAATTTTCTCCATGTTGTCTGTCCCTGCCAAGCATTCTTCCAAAGCCCCATAGAAATCACTCTGATTAGGGGGTCTATAAACAGTCCCTATTAGTACCGGCTTAGCGTTTTTAAATTTGATTTCCGCCCACACAGATTCCAGGTCATTGTGGTTAAGATCAGTGCGAGTTATGTATTTAATATCCTGGTGAATATACATACAAACGCCCCCACCGTGTTTATTCCTATCCTTTCTGATAACCGAAAAGTTTTGTATTTCTATCTCTGAGTCAGAAATACTTTGATCAAATTTGGTTTCAGAGAAACACAAGATTTTTACCTTCGTGTTGAGGAACATTTCTCTGATTTGGTCGAGTTTGGCTCCAGAGAGGCTGTTCACATTAAGGTGGATGATATGTAGTCCACTGGAACCAAAAAGAGCATCAGAGTCCGCTGTGTTGTGGTACTGACCAGAAAAATTGTTGGTTATTATTGCTGTTGCAGTTGAAAAGCAAGGAGAGAGAGGAGAGAGAGAGAGAGAGAGGCATATTGATCGTCCTCCAGGTGAAGGGGGAGGGAGAGGAAGGGGGAGGGAGAGGGAGGGGGAGGCCAGGTAGGGTTGCTGGGGGATGGGTTGGGTTTCCTTTTGGCGGGCTTTTTTGAAGACAAAGAGAAAGAGAATAACAAAAATGTTTGTGTAAAGGCGCCTCTAAATCCTGTGTATGCCGCGTCCTCGACCGTCTGGGACCGGGGAGAGGCCGCGTGGACCCCCGCCATCTCGTGCAGTTCCCCGCAATCACCGATGTCTGGGTCGCCGTCCACCGCAGCCGCCGCTTCGTTCACCGCCGCTGAGTCGCTGCCTTCTCTGATGACCGGGTCGTCCTCCACCGCCGCCGCCGAGCCTCCGACCGTGTCGATGAACGGGGCGAAGTCCTCCGCCGAGCCGCCGACCGCTGGAGCACAGGTGAGCTTGAGCTGAGATGAGCCGGTAGCCGAGTTAGCTTCGATGGCGACGCTAGCAGTAGCATTGCTAGTCTTCGCCAGTCGGGACAACATTAACCGTGTTGTTGCAGGTCCAGGGTTGAGTTCAGTGTCTCCTGATAGTAGAAGTAATAGTAGTATTATTGACTTTCTGTCTATCCTTCCAGTCAGGGGCATGTTTCTTCTGCCTCGATGTGCCGACAAGCACGATGCTAACACGTTAGCTCCAAAGCCAAGGTGCTTCGCCGATGTATTGTCGTGGAGATAAAAGTCACTGTGTATGTCCATTTCGCGTTCTCGACTCTCATTTTCAAGATGCACAAAAACTGGCCAGTTGAAAACAATAGCAAACATTTGTGACATTAATTGAATTAGGATGCTATGAAAACATTAATCATTTTTTTCTGTATCAACCAGCCATATCAGATATCTGCATTTATTCCCTACTCATCGTCTACATAATCAATTTAAAAGGTGAAGCTCTCCTTAACCATCTATGCATAACTACATAGAGTAAAAGTGCTGTCCTAATTCATTGTCAGCAGATATCTTCCTAAAAACTTTAACGCCATTCAAGTTAGGACCTTCATTTCAGTTGGTCAGGCATGAAATTATCAAGTTTACTAATAAATAATAAAGAAGCTAAAGTCAGTATGAAGTCAAAACCATTTGAACATGTGGGTTAGTTACATACACTGATGTTTTTGAAAACGTTTACATTACCAAAAGCGTATGCACATACAAATTCACACAAACACACACACATGCACACACACACACGCACACACACACACACACACACACACACACACACACACACACACACACACACACACACACACACACACACACACACACACACACACACACACACACACACACACACACACACACACACACACACACACACACACACACGCACGCACGCACACTCACACGCCTTTATTTACCTTTATACTGTTGGAGACATTGACCATGTTTACATGCGCACAATATTCTGGTTAAGGTTTTTATTCTATCTAAGACAAGACGTGTTTGCACTTTGTCTTGCTGCTCCAACACGCCCTCCCCAAAAACACTATCACCTCATTTAGGAAGATCAAGTCAATGGTCTGTTGCACAATAGATATTTCCGCCATAATGTCACTCTCCGAAACGGCACCCGAGGAGCTTTGTCATTCTATGAATCTCTCTCCATCACCATCTCAACCTAAACTGATTAAAATAATTTACTGTCAGCTATTATAATGGATGCCGCACAAAGGTGCTTTGTAGGTTACTCGTACCATTTCAATACATTAAACTCTAATTGGACCTGAAACAGCCTCAGTGGGTGCAGTTTGTAGGGAATCAAAGGTATTCAAATAGCTTTTATAGTGTTGCCTCATTCATTGAAACAGTTATGTTAGCATGTCTATTTTCATTGAAGGAAAGTAACCAACTCATTCACACACTGTGTATTAGAGCAACTTCAGCAGGGACTTCAGCATTTTGCTTAGAGATGCTTTGTCCGGACAGGCTAAACATTCGCAATATTGTGATAATAAAAACACACATCACAGCTGCTTGAACATCAGTCGGTGGAGTGCTTTTGTAGCGCAACGGCTGCTTCAGTCACCGTGACGACTCACGTACGAACAGGGACATGTAAAGCTGACACGTAACTGACATTCAGTCCAAGAGATGAAACGTGACTACAGCAGTTGCGGAGGTGAGTTACGCTATATTAAACATTGCTTTTAATGCACAGGAGTTCTACTGACAAGACAAGTACAGATATTTGCATACTTTGCATTGTGAAAATGTGCTAGGATCGACGAGATTGCCATGTTGCCTGCTATGGAGATTTCACACACTAGGCAGTAGTAGACCATATGAGTGTTTGTTTCAGATTAGTAACTGTTTTATTAGAGGTTTTTTTACAATCGCTAGGACACATTTCCAAATACTTAGGTCACTTTTTCAAAACTCTTCACACAGTTCTCCAAACCAACTTTCAGCTCGTCACATCAGTTCATTTCACTTTCAAAATACACTAAAACTACCAAATCACTTCATACATGTCTCAAATCAACTCATTCTTCCAGAACACTAACAAAGGTTGACAGACAACAAACACACTTTTTCACCCACAAAACAATGACCTAAAAAACACTAACAACAGGTGGCATTTTACAATGTTTTCTTGTGTAAAACAAGGACATCTCTGTTTATAATTCACAGCAAAATATACAGTATGTTACTGGAATGAATCAGACATGATGCAGAATGCTTCAATATATTTTATGGCTTTTATTTATTTTTTGCACTGAGTAATTTCAAAATACAAGAATTTGTATACACACCATTCACTGATACAAATACAGTAGTAATGCTAATCTGCTCAGTCTTCTCCATTTGGCCACAGGTTCTCATCCACATCACATCTTATGTCATCGAGGGCAATACACCTAGGAAAGAATCTTCTGATCCATCCCTGGCAATCTTCTGCTGATATGTCCAGGCATCCAGCATTCATTGCGTCCAGGAGGGACATTTGATAATGTGGATGGTGGAATTGTCCAATTGTTTTTATAGCATCTAATTTTACAATTTTAAATATATTTCATAAAAATATTACTGTAGAATTGTAGCAAATTGATGTCTTATTCAAGTTTGTATTATGTTATTGTTTTGAACTTAAGTTGAACAGTTTTGAAAACAGTATATAAGCATGTGCAAATTGACTTGTAAGTACACATAGTTTTGGCGGTTGTGTCGAAGTGAGAAAATAATTAATGTCATTTGAAAGATGTAGTCATTGAATGCATTTTGTGCCAAAGCAATGATAATTGATCCTCAGTTTAGCCCATTTATACTTCTGCTGTGCTCACTGTGTGAAGAGTTTTGAACAAGTGACATTCGTAACTTTTGCTTCAATATTCTTAAATAAATAAAGGTGGGATTGTCATGGAAACAACAAATGGGTGTACATAATGCTAAGTAAGAGAGAATGACGTGAGAGGTGACTGTAGCACAGGGCCTCCAACAGACCAAAAACATGTGCATGCATCGAAATGAGGATTTTCATTTCATATGACAGCATGATGAAGAGACTTAATGGGGCCTTTGTCTGTATGTGTGTATGTGCATAAGTGCATGCGAGAGTGTGCCCTTCCCCACCAAGTACTGCCTTTTGATCCTTTCATCAATTCATCTGAATCACATGTGCATATTTAAACAATGTCAATGTGGATTTCCACTTAATATGAAAATAGGGGACCAAATGGTCAATTGCAAATGCACACTTTTCCTAATTAGTCTTAATGGCTGAAGCTTAATGGACCGAGCCATGGTAGGTCATAGAAAATCACTGAATGCAATGACCAGTAACTAATGAATGCTAAAAACATCAATGCTGACACTGGACTGCGAAGGAAACAAAAAAAAACTCCTGCTGCGCCACACTCATTTCACTCAAGATAAAGTGTTATATAACAATTGTAGTGAATCATCACACAGTAGGATTTTTGTCGTGTGTGTCATCTTGGCATGTTTTATCCCTTTTTAAGAAGTACATTTGTATGTGTTTTTAAATACCTTAAAAAGTCGAATTAACACATACACTATGTGACTGGAATCCTGATTACTCTTGCATTACAAAAAGACAACAACAACGCCCAGAATACAAAATATTTGGTCGTGTAATGATCCCAGTGGTATATCACAGTATATCCAAGCATTATGATGACTGCTTCCTAGCTTTCCAGCAAGTTCAAAACCACTCCCCACTCCCTCATCCTAATGTATTCATTAAGATATTATGATTACCTATATCTAGTTGTGGGAATCTTTGGGAACCTAACAAAACGATTACAATACAGGGGCTACGATTCGATTACAAATACGTTATTTATCGTCCAGATTCATCCATGTCCTTGAAAAAAAAAAGATAATTTTATTCCAACCCTGTCAGATCCATAAGTACTCCAGCTGCACACATTTTTTACCTATCGTATTCATTATTTATCATTAAGAAGAAATAATTAATAAGACTAAAGCAGTGTGCCTGCATCTATCAGGGCAGATAAGGAACTATAATGCTGCTCTTCAGCTAATAACAAACATTATTTTACTAAAATCAAAAAAATTATTCACACTCTAAATTATTGCTGTTTTTGTCTGCCTCATTGCACATTCCTAAAAAGACACCTTTGTAAATGAAAAGTGTCCACATTTTCCGAAGCTCTACTGTATACCACAAAGCAAAGATGTGCATGCTTTGTTCAGATAGTTAAGCAGGTCCAGTATTTAATGCTAAAAATGTAAAAAGTGGCCCCCTTGCAACTTTTGAATTGTCAACCATACATACATCACCTAAAATTGTCAGATTGTGTCATTCAACAGTATGTACATAGAGTATGAGGGATGTTTGAAATAGACATTTTACTCAGGGTTGATATAGTGGCTTTCAGGAATGTCAATGTTAATTTTGAGGCTAAGGTGTCAACCCTTCTTGCAAATACCCAATTCGGGATAAGTCTGCAGGCAGCTTAAGTTCGTCAAGCTTAGATGGAATCCTGATAGATTGTGTTTAGCATTTAGTTGAGCGGCTACCATCTCTTCAAACATGCACACGTGTACATTATCGGGGTTTTCTATGCCTTTCTATTGCATGTTTGTACTAAGATACGATACAATTAATGTAGAGAGGCAAATGTTTTTCTGAATTTTTTTCTAGCAAACTGAACACATTGGAGGTGATGTCAGGCCAGCAATAATAAAAACATTTCAATTATTGTTTTCCGTGTCTGTGGAACACAACACTGTAATATTGTATATATTGCTATTATTGACTTTCAAGCAGCTCAGAGAACTGTATACAGTTGAACCTCAATTTTACGAACATCTCTATTTGCGTCCTTTTCGGTTTACAAACGTTTACATCGTGTCAATTATGTCTCTGTGTGCGAACAATGTTTTCGCGTACGAACGCTTCATTCATTCATTTTGAATGCTGCTTGAAGCCATTGGGGGCTGCCATTTTGATGACATCACTTCCTATTGAAGAGGCGGTGCCCCCCTACGTCACATCCTGTTTACATCCTGTAGACACGGGGTGGCCATTTCAAAAGCTTCAACCACGAGCGGCACTTCTGACGTGTTTATTCCCACAATTGTCGCACCTTGCGTCGGTCTTGAGCCTGTCTTAGAAATAACTTTGTGCGAACAGAAACGGTTTTAGGGGTACAGGATTTTTTTGGGGGTATTTTGCCTATTGTTCCCAATCCTTATGAGAGAGAATCCTTTTTGCGTTCTAATTTGTAATAATCAACTCGTTCTAGGTGGCGAGCAATGCAGCTTTCGGGAACAATACATTCTGCCTTTAAATTACTCTAAAATACATCCAAAAACCGCCAACAATGCTTCATTTATATTCCGTAACCTGTATGATAACCATGCTATAGCGTCATTGTTATTGTAAGAGAGAACACTGAGGAACTCTTTTTCTAGCGTACTAACACATCGCTTTGCGACTGGATGCTACAGTATTAGCCGTAAGATAGCTTTTGCGTCAGCCGCTGAATTACTTTTAAGTTTGTAGTTAGAGATGTCCGATAATATCGGCCTGCCGATATTATCGGCCTGCCGATATTATCGGCCGATAAATGCTTTAAAATGTAATATCGGAAATTATCGGTATCGTTTTTTTATTATCGGTATGTTGTTTTTTTTGTTTTCTTATTAAATCAACATAAAAAACACAAGATACACTTACAATTAGTGCACCAAGCCAAAAAACCTCCCTCCCCCATTTACACTCATTCACACAAAAGAGTTGTTTCTTTCTGTTATTAATATTCTGGTTCCTACATTATATATCAATATATATCAATACAGTCTGCAAGGGATACAGTCCGTAAGCACACATGATTGTGCGTGCTGCTGGTCCACTAATAGTACTAACCTTTAACAGTTAATTTTACTAATTTTCATTCATTACTAGTTTCTATGTAACTGTTTTTATATTGTTTTACTTTCTTTTTTATTCAAGAAAATGTTTTGAATTTATTTATCTTATTTTATTATTTTTTTTAAAAAGGACCTTATCTTCACCATACCTGGTTGTCCAAATTAGGCATAATAATGTGTTAATTCCACGACTGTATATATCGGTATCGGTTGATATCGGTATCGGTTGATATCGTTATCGGTAATTAAGAGTTGGACAATATCGGAATATCGGCAAAAAAGCCATTATCGGACATCTCTATTTGTAATGCATGTTTTGCATGACACATGTATTTTATGTTGTGTGTGTACACAGTTAGCTCAACAGAGTATGTACAAGCATGACATGCTGCAAATATCATGATCAATATTGCAGTGATTTTTTGATGGATAGTTGTCCGTTTGGTACAGTTGGCCAGGGAAGTTTTTTCCAGTTGATTTTGCGTAAGCACGCCATTTATGTGGGCAAATCTTGACTCCAAGTTCCACATTTACCGCATCAAGTTATGCCGACCTCACTCTCTCGGCTTCCGTCTGCTCCAATGTTTGACCCTCTTCTTCATGCTCGCTTCTAGAACCAGTAGTAGATTTGAACACACACGCGTTTGTATCTGAAAGTAGGAACACACATTTGCTGCCGAAAGTGGGAAATGTGTGTCTTTGGAAACAGAAATAAATGTGCTGAGGACATAAGTTCCAGTGTTGCTTCAGAATCATAAATACTTTATTAATCCCCGAGGGGCAATAAAAATGTTCAGCACAATCCCATTCAAGATCAGACAAACATTACAGGAAGACAGAACAGGATTGCTGACGGGTCTGCCAACTTCCGGTGCCCCTTACAAAACAGGTGAGATACAGGTAAACAATGGGGGGGGGGAGTGAGAAAATAAAAAATCGGTCTAAGCCTGGGCCCCTAGAGAGGGGTCCAGACTGAGGCCAAGGGAAAAAAACAACTCATAGCCATAGCACACATCCCTCTCACATGTGTGTAAGAGGGAAACATTAAACATCAAAGAACACAAAGAACATTGAAGACATTAAAAAGAGCAGAGCTGATGCAACCAGCCACTTCTACATACAGCTATGAATAAAAAGTAAAAGAAACATATACACTGTGGTGGCTTCTGTGGTGTTCCACACCATTGTCTGCTGGGTTGGGGGGAGCATGGCCAGAGACAGGAGCAGACCCAACAAAGCAACAAAGAGAGCCGACTCCACTCTCGGCTGCCCACTAACACTTGAAATGACCAAAATAAAGTAAATATTGTACGTTTTACATATTTTTATGAACATATCTGTTACTACATTATATATATACTGGCAGCGTGTATATAAAATGCTGATGGAAGGTTTTGATGTTGTTTTAGGGGGCTTTGAAAGCTCCAATGGTGATTCCCATTTGCCGCATCTTGCAAGTGTTTTTTATCATCTTTAGAATCTTAAAAAAAAAAAGTGTGTTCTTGTCTCTCATAATGACTGTGAATGATAGGAAAGATTCCAAAAAAAGTAATAAGCCATTCCCCTTTATCCGATTTGAGCTAGCATTTTAGCTATTTAGCCTGCGGCTTGCAGTCCTTTTAGTTGGAGGACTTTATCAACAAAGAGAGCTCTGTTCCAGAGCGAGTCTTTAATTATGATGAGTCGAAAAAAGATGCCACAGCGAAGGAGAAGGCACTACTTGGACACAACCTGACGAATGATCGCCTCACACTGCTAGTTTGTGCTAACGCTGACTATGTGAAGCCACTGCTCTTGTATCACTCACATACTCAACCATACCACAAATATTCCCAGACACAAGGTAAAATTATTTTCCATAAGAAAATATATTGCGTTACCATAAATGAATGAAGATAAATCACAGTATTTGTTTTGATCCCTGGAAGGCGGCGCATGTTCATGTCAAACGCCAGTGTGATGATAGTCAGAGCAATGTGCTCTGCGTACTTTAAGACAAACTCCGACGGAGCTTTAGATAAAACAGAGCTAATTAGTATTGCGGCGACAAAATGTATTTTCATCGACGCACATCAAGTTTAAAGTAGCATCTCAAGGTGAACCATGAACGTGAGGATGGCATGGCTAGCATAAATGCTACATGAACAGCAACCAGAGGACAAAAAACTATGCTGGCTGAGTTTACTTGCGCTTACCACAGATAAATTAAACAATGCCTTTTCGAAATGGACAGCCACTGCATGTAGAACACTTAACATCAGTGAAGACAAAGTCCCGCGGGATGTCCTTTATGTCGCCAACTAACGTCGTACTAACAGGAGGTAGTTTGTACAAAAAAAGATCAGCGCTGTCTTCCAAAAAGATAAATAAGCTTGTTTGTGTAACCAATGTTTTGTAACTATATGAAGTCCAGCAGAAAAGACAGACCATAACAAAATAATTGAGAAGCACATTCTTTATTGACAATCGTCACGCCTTACATCAAAACAATGGCTTCTCGTCAAGGCACCTTCTCTCTTACAAACACACACACACACACACACACACACACACACACACACACACACACACACACACACACACACACACACACACGCACACACACACACTTCCGGCTTCACAATAGCAGCGCCACACTTCACATGCGGTCCAACTGTGCCAGCAAAATAGAAAATGGCTTACATTTGTTTAAATAACTGGTTAAACTAATATACTGTACATCTGTGTCTAGTTTGCTATGTTATTGCAAAGACTTTCAAAATGTGCACATCATTTTTACTATACTTATTGTCACCAAGTTTTGAGTAAATCTATGACTTGCAGTTCAGTAAAACGTTTGGGGTATTGTCTTTAGAAAATTGTATTCATACAAGCAAACAATCTGTGATTAATCATGATTATTCACTTTAAGAGTGTGATTAATTTGATTAAACAAATAACCACTTGACAGCCCTAATAAGTATATATATATATATATATATATATATATATATATATATATATATAGGGACTTTTGTCAAGGCTAGAACCAATTACTTATGTTTACATTGATTACTATGGGGAACTCTGCTTCACTACACAACCTTTTTGGTTTGCAAACCATGTTCAAGAACCAATTTTTGTTTGAAGTTTGTAAAACGAGATTCCACTGTAACTAACACAATTGCAGAATGTAAGGCATGAGTGCCTTGTGAAGGGATTCACTGCAGTTTAAGTTGGATAGCACTTGGATTTGGGAGTTTGTTTGTGTCATTGTGCACTTTTGCATGTTAACATGATGAAAATCGTTAACCCACTTAGGTAACCCTAGTTCTTAAAAAAACTATTAAAGTGTCTCAGTGTGAGAACCCCTTCTGGTGTGACCTATCACAAAAGCTTTTATTGTGGACTCGTCTGTTTTGAAAGGGCCCAATTGCTTTTGATGTAAGGGTAGGTCTGTCCCCCTCTATAAACACCTGTGGGGTGCATTATTCTCTTCCACATTCTCATCCATGAGTTTAGCTAATCCTGGGTTTATGAGACACTGAAGCATATCCCAGCTGACGTCTGGGGGAACGGCGGACTAGGGCCTGGACTTGTCACACGTCAATCACATTCACAATGTTACTGAGTGGGAACTAAAGCCACACTGCCTGCATGGAAGTTAGACGCGTCAACAACCCTTATGCACGTTCCCACACAGTGCTAGTAGGGCAAGGATGTGAGGAATTTCACATGGTTCTTAGACAACCTTACCTAAGTAACCTAACATTTGTTTATAACCTTTTTCAGTACCTTATAAAAATGCTCAAAGAATGCTCTACCTGTGTCAAACTGGTCGCACACTCGCACAGTGACCGTAGAACCTCATAAAGCCCCATTGCCCTGCTCAAGGGCAATGGGGCTCCTTTGTCTATGTGCTTGGATGCGCCAGAGAACACTTTGTTGAAAAAAACTTGTGAAGCTCTTGTGGCGCATAACAGTTGTTGCCTCTGAACTAACCGTTGGGAGTTTATTTATTTACTTGAATTAGGACAATGCATATTCATCAACATAGAGCAACAATGTAAATATGCCGGAGTTAGCCAACTAGCTCATTTTCATTCGTTGTTCTAAGGTAGGTTAATACAGTAAACATTCAACAGGTCATGATACAAAATAACACATGAATCACAAGACAGTACACATTACAAGCATACCATAAATGGGTTTTAAATGGGTTATACTGGTATAGCGCTTTTCTACCTTCAAGGTACTCAAAGCGCTTTGACAATATTTCCACATTCACCCATTCACACACACATTCACACACTGACGGTGGGAGCTGCCATGCAAGACGCTAACCATGACCCATCAGGAGCAAGGGTGAAGTGTCTTGCTCAAGGACACAACAGACGTGACTAGGTTGGTAGAAGCAGGGGATCGAACCAGGAACCCTCAGGTTGCTTCCACGGCCACTCTCCCAACTGCGCAGACCATGGACAAAAAAATAAAACAAACAAAAAAAAACAAGTGAATAATCTAATTGTACATGCATGTCTGATTAGTTTTCAACCACTGTTTCAGTGCAGTTTTAAATGTTAAATAGGTGTCACAGTTTCTGACATGGGCTGGCAGCCTGTTATTGTTATCGTTAATACCATTTATTGTTACATCTCTAATCGGCACAGTGTCAATACAGCTTGTGAGTGTGCCACTCACTCACTTGGGCGTCATTTACCCTACTTAGTCTCATGGCTGAGGAGAATTTGCGATGCAGGTGTTTATAGAGGGTAACGTCCTTGACTCCCTATGTCAAGGACAATTGGTCTGTTTCAGGACAGAAGTGCTGACACTAAAGTTTCTGTTCTCGGTCACGCTAGAGAGGCTACAAGGTGCCCCCCATAGTGAGATACTTAGCAAGTTAGAAAGAGGACATGTTTACTCAAAAGCTGTCATCACTTGGACTGGAAATTACACAATCGAAATCTAATTACAGTCTCCCCTAGGTTTAAAGCTTTGGCGGAGTGGGGGGGGGGGGGGGGGGGGTAAGAGCATAAACATGTGCGCATGCTGGCGGAGAGCTCAGCTAAATGTGATCGCTTTGCTACACTTACATTTGGAGTGTGTGTTTGTGTGTGTGTCCCTGGGGAGGTTTTGGACTCATGCAAACATGTACATGCGCCACCCTAAAATAATGTTAAGAGGAAACCCTGAGTTATGATCCAAAAAACAAACTAGCACGGCTGTCAAAATAATGCATTGCCTCATACAATTAATCACAAAACGTTGCATTAATCATGTATAAATACGGATTAATCGGGCAACTTTTTTTGACTGCACATGCTCCTTTGCGTTAACCACGGATGGTACCTGGAAGGCGGAGCAGGTTGACATACGTCAGCGCAAAGATGAGTGAGGAGACACTGACTGGTGTGCTTGCTGGCAAATTTCACTTCAAAATACACCCCGACAGCACTTTATATCAGGGGTTTTCAACGTTTTCCAGGCCAAGGACCCTCAAGCTGATGGAAAGATGGCAAAGGGCCCTAATTATGTATCGTGTATCAAATTATGTTTTAAATAAAACTGTTCCTAAAAATATCTATAGTTAACCAGCGTTTTCTGAGGTGGAGGGTATGGGTGTATCTCAATTTTCCCAATCCAATTCAAACACTTACGAATAAACTAACTGCAAGCTGAGAATGGGCTTTTGGCCAATCAAGGGGAACTTGGCCGAACCTTGTGACACGTATAAAAGCAATCTAGGTAAAGGTAAATAATGTGGTGCCCTGTTTTAAAGAGCTCTTACGTGTCGCTGAATGTGTGCATTGCTGACTGAAAGATGTCCTACGCCTCCATTTATATGTTCATTACACAGTGTATTGGTTCAATGTTCATGTGTATTTCTAAACAAGTACATTTGTGCAGTCCCTCCGCGTACCCCCTAGGGCAGGGAAATTCAACTACACTCAAAGTTTGATATAACGTGGTCGTTGGGGTCCATAAAATACCAATCCTGGCTATTCCCGAAATCGCTTTACATAGACATTCTTTTTTAGCCTTTTCATTTGGAAAAAATTATGTTCATAGCTCAGCTGCCTTAACCTGCTAAACCTGCCCCTACGTGATGTGATTGTGCTCCCACGTCACAGAATGGGGCAGGCACCAGTAGCTGTGGACATCACTATGTTGTTATTTTTATTCTGTTATTTTATTTTTAATTCCTTCTCTTTGGAGACTTTCATAAAGATTTACTGTGTAAGTTTGTAAATATGGGATCATTTAGTAAAAAACAATGCGATTGACTATGGTGGAAAAAAAACAGGCGACGATTCGGGGTCCACTGCTCGATCGCGTTATATAGAATGTCGCGTTATATGGGACCGCACTATATCAAACTTTGAGTGTGAATTGTTCTGGGGGCCACATTTCCAAAAAACTAAGGACCGGGGGCCGGACTTCTCTTTTTACTATAAGTCTTATTTTGTATATTCCGGAGAACCAGGGTTCTTTAGAGCAGACATTAGTCTTTGGTCTATTTATTTTGTCAGAGTTACAAGAGCAGTTCGCTGTTCTTTTTTTTGTGAGGACCTTGAGGAACACTACTAGTATAACTAAAGACGTTGAACAAATGACTACTGACTGCATCTGTAGTCAAAATAGTTGGGGACGGCGTGGCAAAGTTGGTAGAGTGGCCGTGCCAGCAATCGGAGGGTTGCTGGTTACTGGGGTTCAATCCCCACCTTCTACCATCCTAGTCACGTCCATTGTGTCCTTGAGCAAGACACTTCACCCTTGCTCCTGATGGGTGCTGGTAGCGCCTTGCATGGCAGCTCCCTCCATCAGTGTGTGAATGTGTGTGTGAATGGGTGAATGTGGAAATACTGTCAAAGCGTTTTGAGTACCTTGAAGGTAGAAAAGCGCTATACAAGTATAACCCATTTATCATTTATTTATTTGTAAATTGAGAAAATGTTGATGTCCAACATTGGATCCACAATGTTGGTTGGGAAATGACAAAATTTCAATGGTCAAAGCAACATCACAACCTGTCATTAAATAAACGTTGTCAAAAAGCGAGTTGTTTCAATGTTGTATTTGTGTTGTAGAATATTGGTTGGGAAATGGTCAAAATTCAACGGTCAAATCAACGTCAGAAACCAACATTGATTAAAGGCCTACTGAAACCCACTACTACCGACCACGCAATCTGATAGTGTATATATCAATGATGAAATCTTAACATTGCAACACATGCCAATACAGCCGGGTTAACTTATAAAGTGCAATTTTAAATTTCCCGCCACACTTCCGATTGAAAACATCTAGATATGATGACGTATGCGCAAGAAAGCAAATTAATAATAATATATTGTTGAGCGTAATGTTGTAACAAATAATATTTCTATTAAATAGGCTTTACTTTGCATTTTAATTAACGTGGGATTATTTTTTGTATTTAGAAATAATAGTACCAACTTTTTTTTCTTTTTTTTTCTCCAACATTTGTGGCACTGGCATAGCGCCCCCTGATGGACGGCGCCCTTAGCATTTGCCTATACGGCCTATGCCACGGGCCGGCCCTGCGTATGCGCGTGACGTAAACGGTTGATAGAAGTATTGGAACCCTATTGAATACAATACAAAAAAGCTCTGTTTTCATTTCAAAATTCCACAGTATTCTGGACATCTGTGTTGGTAAATCTTTTGCAATTTGTTTAATGAACAATGGAGACTGCAAAGAATAAAGTTGTAGGTGGGATCGGTGTATTAGCGGCGGACTACAGCAACACAGCCAGGAGGACAGAGATGGATAGCAGACGCGCTAGCCGCCGAACTCACCTTAACTTCCTCCGTCTCGCCGACTGCATCTGTGATTGGGTGAAGTCCTTCGTCGCACCGTCGATCGCTGGAACGCAGGTGAGCACGGGTGTTGATGAGCAGATGAGGGCTGGCTGGCGTAGGTGGATAGCTAATGTTTTTAGCATAGCTCTGTGAGGTCCGGTTGCTAAGTTAGCTTCAATGGCGTCATTAGCAACAGCATTGTTAACCTTTGCCAGGTTGGAAAGCATTAACCGTGTATTTACATGTCCATGGTTTAATAGTATTGTTGATCTTCTGTCTATCCTTCCAGTCAGGGATTTATTTATTTTATTTCTATATGCAGTTAAGCACGATGCTATCACGTTAGCGCCGTAGCTAAAGTGTTTCGTCGATGTATTGTCGTGGAGATAAAAGTCACTGTGAGTGTCCATTTCGCGTTCTCGACTCTCATTTTCAAGAGGATATAGTATCAGAGGTGGTTTAAAATACAAATCTGTAATCCACAATAGAAAAAGGAGAGAGTGTGGAATCCAATGAGCCAGCTTGTACCTAAGTTACGGTCAGAGCGAAAAAAGATATGTCTTGCACTGCATTCTAGTCCTTCACGCTAACATTCCTCATCCACAAATCTTTCATCCTCGCTCAAATTAATGGGGTAATCGTCGCTTTCTCTGTCCGAATCGCTCTAGCTGCATTGAAAACAATAGGAAAATGTGAGGAGCCTTTCAACTGACTACGTCACGCTACTTCCGGTAGGGGCAAGGCTTTTTTTAATCAGATACCAAAAGTTGCGATCTTTATCGTCGTTGTTCTCTACTAAATCCTTTCAGCAAAAATATGGCAATATCGCGAAATGATCAAGTATGACACATAGAATGGATCTGCTATCCCCGTTTAAATAAAAAAAAATAATTTCAGTAGGCCTTTAAACGTCGTCAAAAAGCCTGTTCTCTCCACGTTACGTTTGAGTTGCTTAACGTCAGGACCTAATACAACAAGTTCTCAACGTTGTTTTAATGTCTTGTGCCTGCTTGGTAGTTACATTAATCACATTATGAAAAAAATGTGGAACTGCCAAAAAGGAGAGGACTTAAAGGGGTGCCTTGAGGAATGTCTCAGTTATGTAAATCTGAAGTGTGGACCGTAGTGTTCTAAGTTTTCTATCAAGGTTGAAATGTAAATGCAAAGATCTGCCAATGCGTTTACAGTGGTCCAAGTTCCTCTATACATGATGACTATTATGCTGATAGTATATATTAGTACCATGAATTGATTAACGTGGACCCCGACTTAAACAAGTTGAAAAACGTATTCGGGTGTTACCATTTAGTGGTCAATTGTACAGAGAATGTACTGTACTGTGTAAACAGTAGTGTTTCATATAATGTATTCTCTTTCTTTGCAATCTATAAAAGTTTCAATCAATCAATCAAAGCAGAAGCACTCTAGTGTTTTTAGGATTTTGATACAAAAATGATTGTCTGGCAAGTTTTGAACTGAACTTGGTTAGTATGGTGTCATTGCCGGGCCGGATTTGGCCTACAGGCCACCAGTTTAATAGCCCTATGTGTCCCTGGCATTCAAATAAAACACTTTAAAATGTTCCTGACATTCTGACAATAAAATTGTATAAATTTGAGTCAAAACATCTGGGTCTTTTTTGTGTCACTTAAAATACACACACACAGGTAATTTGTTGGGAATAATTGTGTTTTATAAAAATGCAAAAGTGTAAGTGTAATACATGTGTTTTAAAAATTTAATACTTTGATGGCACTACAACTAGCACAGCATTTCAACACATTATCATCATGTGTTTGAAAGGGGAGTGAAATGGTGCACGTGGCAAAAGACTGAATGTGGTAAGAGTGTGACATAGGAAATATTTCACAAATTACACTGTATATGAGATAGAGCACAGTGAGACTGGGGGAAAACTGCACCTCTGAGACATTAATGGAGATAATGACATCACCTAAGCTTTCCCAGGAGCGTAGCTGTGTGTGACAGAAAAAATATCTGAGAGCTTATAATTACATGCAACACCCAGTGAGAGAGATGGGGATGGACGGGGTGGTGAATTCAAAATAATGAAAGGTAAACACATAAAAGTTTTGTTATTTAGGACTGAGGGTACACACACACACACACACACACACACACACACACACACACACACACACACACACACACACACACACACACACACACACACACACACACACACACACACACACACACACACACACACACACACACACACACACAGTACATTTAAAGCATATCCATGGATGGATAAGGAAAGAGATCTATAATGTGTGGGGAAATCCCCCCCCAATAAAAACAGTCATATATGCTAGTGCAACAAAGCCCCCTTTGCTCTAACCCTCATGGCTGACCTGAGACACTGATGCTGATGAGATGCAGGAGCTGCAGCCCTCGGGAGAGATAGGATGAAGGAGAAGAGGATGAGGAGGAGGAGAAGCTGCCAAGAATAAAGAAAAGCGCGTGGAGGGACAGGAGGGGGAGGTATGTAATAATACTGATACAAGATACACAGAAATGGTTGCAAGTGCAGAAAAATATGAGATGATATTTGAGTCAGTTATTTGAGTTTTGCTATTAAGTAATGTGTCAATAATTGAACGTGGTAGCTACATTTTGATGTGATGTGTAAAATAATCAAAAATTCTTCAAATGTTTTCTTTTAAAACTATGATCCCACTTTGAGTTTTACAAACAGAGATTTTCTGAATGAATGTGTGGGAAAAACACCCAGTTTGTGCACAGCTATATTATTGATGAATTATAGAGCATGTTCTTTTCTCTTTCAAGGCCACCGTGCTCTAGAATTTTGGTGACGGAAAGAACAAGGCAGTCTCTCTAAAAGACTTTGCTCCCAAGGGAAAGAAAACAATGTCCTTGTGCAGGAAGTGCTTCAGAGATTCATTCTCAACACTGAGCGCGTCTCCTTATAAATAAATTAAAATAAGATTTCCATGCTTTATATTTAATGAATATTTTTTCTCCGGTGCCTCAACACTAAATTGTCATTTATTGTCTGGCCTGTATAAGTAAATGTACTCATTGTGTATACTTTGGCTTAGAGTACTGCGTTAGACAGGCTGTTGGTCCTATGCCTTAATGGATTAGTTTGGTGTTTCATAAGATAAAAGTGAGTGTAATGACAAGAGTGCAAAGATTTACCAGTATTTGACTTGCCAACAAAAGATTTAGAGCTGACCTGTCTGTGCATGCCTTTTCACAGAGGGACTTTAACATCAAATTAATTTTGGCTTCCTTGTGGAGCAACAGCAGTCTCTCATGCCCATCTTATTTTTATTCATTCTGCTATACCTTTATATTCTTTATTTTTCTGTCTTTTTATTTTATTTTTTACCAAGAATTACAGTTACAGAGTGCAATGAATCATCCTCGTACGTCACATCCACTAGATTGGCTCTGTGCCGTTTGTTTCCCCAGGAAACAAAATGTATAAATACACAAAAGTATAACTGTGAAATATATTTTTATAAATTAAAATTTCTTGCATATTGATCCGAGTGATGCTGCCTATTTAATAAATGCAATTCAAAAAAATTGTTTAAACTACCATGATCACTGTAAAAATAGCATTCGATACCTGTCCCAACTTCAAATAATAATTAAACATTTTCAACTTGTTTAATATGTTTCTTCTTGTTGACTTACATTTTAGTGTGTGTGTTTTTGTGTACATGTTAAATATAATTAAATATTTAATATACTGCATTGAGTTGAAATTCACTCAGTTCTGTTACCTTGTCACTCTGAAAAGTCATTGAACTTACAATAAACCTGATGTAAAAAAAACTGTATCTCAAATAAGGACATTTTTTTTGGTTATTATATGCTTTTAGCATAAATGTCACGTAGTTAGATTTAATGTATTTGCTATTCCTATGCTAAAAACTCACTCCTGTTACCTTTAGTCATTTTCAGATTAGGAATAATGTTAAAAAAACTAAATAAAGTTGCCTGAGATATGCCAATACACATTTTGAGTAGTTCAATATGTGTATTATCATTTTGAGTTGAATAAGCAACAAGCATTGATTCGGTGGAATGACCCAGCTATGCGTCTGAATGTTGCAGACTTTGGTATACAGTCTTGCAGTCAGTCAAGTGAAGCTAAAATTTGTTTATTCTTGTTTATGTGTGCCAGTTAAAAGATGAACGACAGCATTGTGTACCAGCTGCAAAGAAGCAACAAAGAACTACCCGCCCAAAATAAAGCACATTACAGTAATCAAGCCTTGTGGTAACCAAGTCGTTTAAAAATGCTTCTTTTGAACAATAGGAATTGTTTTGGCCGAATTCCTAAAATGAAAGGTCACAAGTTTGGATCTGTGGTATTGAGCCAAACGAGCCAGCTCTACAAGCCGGGGTCATACAAGTGCCAGCAAAGACCATCACTCCTTGATGGTTAAAATGTGAAAGGTTCAAGACCAACAAGGCCCTGATACCTGAGATCACTTTATATGAGTCTCTCTTTTTAAGGGTAATATCTGACAGTCATCAGTGCAACAATGACATGAATTCCCATATTTACAGAGTATGGAGCCCAGGTGGAGTAAATACACATGCCAAAGTGAAGCAGTAGAAATACAGTACAGTTACCAAAACTAACAAACAAAGTTCCATCTGCAAGTTAAGAGTTAGGCTGGTTCAAATTTGAACCTTAGACTTAACTTATGTTCTAAATGAGAAATTAAACGTCATGGTCGATTGTCAAAAGCAGCAGTCCAATGTAAAAGCTTTTTAGCCTTTTTTTCAGAGGCTGTACATCTTTTTAAATTTGCAGGTATCAGACCTGATATAGAATAGAATAGAATAGAATAGAATAGAATAGAATAGAAAGTACTTTATTGATCCCTGGGGGAAATTCAGCACCACAGTTCGCTCACAATAGACAATAATAATAATAAATAATATAATATATTTAAAATATTATATGTATATAATATATAAATATATTCTACATATACTCTACATTTAAGTGCAGTCAAGGAACATATGCATTATACATATATATATATATATATATATATATATATATATATATATATATATATATATATATATATATATATATATATATATATATATATATATATATATATATATATACATATATATATACAAATATATATACATATATATATACATATATATATATATTTATACATGTATATACAGTGTATATATATATATACAGTATATATATATATATATATATATATATATATATATATATATATATACATATATATATATATATATATATTTATATATATATATATATATATATATATATATATATATATATATATATATATATATATATATATATATATATATATATATATATATATATATATATATATATATATATATATATATATAGCCGAGGTTGCTGTGGTTTATCCGTTAAACAGTGCTCAATACCAAAGTAGAGAGGAATATTTTTTAGGTTAGGAAAAAACACACGGAGGCTATTTCATCCCTACAGGTCTGTTTCACAGGTTCTTCCCTCTTCCCTGAAGAGCAGGGATGAACTAGCCTCTGTGTGTCTTTTCCTGACCTAAGGAATATTCCGCTATACTCCGGTATTGAGCCCTGTTTACTACGTTACTAGAGCTAATGCAGGCTGGCGTGCTTTGCCGCTTGCAGAGAGGAGCTTCTTTTCTGTGTCTTGATACAGTTTACTGCATTGATAACATAAAATGAGGATTGTTGGTGCAACTGCTTTAGTAAGATGGAAATCTTTATAATTCTTTATTTTTGTCGTCAAAAACATGTCAGGACACCTTCTCGAACCAATCACAGACTTCCTGCTTCACATTAAATGCGCTAGGCGTCACATCCGCTGCAGTAACACAATGAAAGATGTATTTCATTACGATCATGCTTTGATTGTCAAATATGTTTTAATGTTATCTGTGATATTTCTACTTACATAAATGTTGGTACATCAGTCCAGCAATATACTGTAGAGGGGGACATTTTTTGGTTAGACTGAAATAAAGTGTATATTATTTTATAACATGCTCTGGTTGATAGTCCTCAATTACAGAATGTTTATCAGGCTGAAGAGCACTCATTATTAATAAACAGAGAAGGCGAAGACAAAAAAATATATAATCAACTTGTACAACATGTAGAGTACAGAATATCAGAAGCATTTATTCAGGTATAAATATTGCATTTTATATTACCAAATATCTTTGACAATCAAACCATTATCGTAACAATCCACATTTTGTGTTATTAATGCGAAAAACTGGTTCTAAACATGGTGCAGCTCCTCTCCTCTGAATGCAGCAGGAAAACACATTTCTACCGCTTATCCCTTCCAGGATCGTGGGGTGTGCTGGAGCCTATCTCAGCTACATTCGGGCGCAGGGCGCTGTACACCCTTGGACATGTCCCCACCTCATCGCAGCACCCAGCAACACATTCACACTCACATTCACATTCACACACTAGGGACCATTCAGTGTTGCCAATCAACCTATCCCCAGGTGCATGTCTTTGGAGGTGGGAGGAAGCCGGAGTACCCGGAGGGAACCCGCGCAGTCACAGGGAGAACATGCAAACTCCACACATAGAAAGACCCCGAGCCCGGGGATCGAACCCAGGACCTTAGTATTGTGAGGCACGTGCACTAACCCCTGTACTGCCCGCAAGGTAATATTTTTTTATTGTCATTAAAAACATGTTTATGTCCATTTTGTGTTGAGCTGTTTGAAAAAAGCATAATGTTTAAATAACATTTCATTAAAGCAAACTAACTGTCCAGTCATGGTAATAATATAATAATAATACACTTGAAAATTATCTCTCTAGGGTACACTTATTAAAGACGAAAAATTATGTTTACCTACGATTATCACAATTAATTTTAAGGTTAACTATGAACAAACAGCAATTAATCGCGATTAAATATTTGCACTTTTGACAGCCCTAATATATATATACTGTATATGTAATTAGATCCATCCCTCCATCTATTTTCTACCGCTTGTCCCTTTTGGGGTCGCGGGGGGTGCTGGAGCCTATCTCAGCTGCATTCGGGCGGAAGGCGGGGTACACCCTGGACAAGTCGCCACCTCATCACAGTATGTATTTAGATAAAGTATCTAAAAAAAAATTGATATCTAAATCCCAATACCAACTTCAGTTGTAGTTAGAATTTTTTAAGGCATAACCTCTGTTCTTTTATTTTTATTCCAACTGTGTGTGCTGTCTCGTTCAGAGTGCCTGTGTGCTCGTGCTGAGCAACTTTACACAGCTGTTTTTAAATGTAATCTGAGAACGCAATGATTTAAGTCTGCATATTAATTTCATAACACATTGAAGAGGGAATTTTGCCAAATATGTAAGAATACAGCCCTATTTTTGAAAGTAATGGATCTGCGCGCACACACACAAATACACGCACACATAGACACGGACACACAAATACACACATTGAACGATTTTTTTTGCCACACGTAGAGCATTGATTGTAACGTAACAACAATAATTTGTACAAAAACCAAGAATATAGGATTTACAATATTATTATAAAAATACAAAATGATCAGAGCCACTTCAGTTTGCAAGTTTGCAAGCTATAGCTAAAAGACTGAACAGCAACACATAACATTAACTGTTAACGACCTCCCCCCTCCTCCCCCATCAAACCCTGATGACACAACAATATGAAGTATAAACGATAAAACATTGCATTTTAAGAGTATATGAAATTTTGACTCCTACCTTGTTTACTTCTGTTACTACCTCCTTTAAGTTTTGTAATCAATCAGTAATATCAGGAGCTAAAATGTGCTAAACATGGCAAAGTGGGGAGAGAGAGTGTTTTGCATAATACCCATCATGCTTTGTAGTGGATTTAAATGGGTGTGATTTTAAATTGTGTATGGTGTTTAGACATTTGTTATAAGGTCCACATAATTCAGTGAGCAGGTTATGTGTTATCTGCGACCATGTGTGTTGACTTTCTGTGTTGGTTATAGTTTATTTGCACCATGAGCGGTAAAGGTTGTTTAGATTGGGCCGTATAAATTGGTGCTATGCCCTATAAAGTTCAATATAGAACTCATGGTCATTGACCTATGTTATTAATGTTGTCTACAACGTGGTGGCATATTTGCTGCAATCGCACTGTAATATTTTTAAAATTAAATGGAGACATACCACAGGCCAGATTTCATATTAAACCTGGGACGTCTCGCCGGCCAGACTGACGACGCAGGGTGCAGTTTGGACACCCCTGCAGTAGAGCAAGGAGTTGCTTTTTAGGCCCTCTTAAAGTGTACTGATAGTGGCCCCAGCAGTCTTTAAACATTTTCAAAAACTCTTGCAACAATTAACCATTTAACAAGTTAACAAAGTCTTGGTGACCAAAAGGGAGCCCAATCGGTTGCAATGTGAAAAAGTCCTTTAAGATGAAAAAGTTGTTCTATAACAATTTAACATTTGCCAGGCCAAACCTGGTCTACAGAGTCCAAGACAGGCCGCAAAGAATTAATAGCTTCAATTTGTGCCCGCAATGTAAGCTGATGGTTAGGACATACTTGCCAACCCTCCCGGTTTTACCGGGAGACTCCCGAAATTCAGCGCCTCTCCCGATAACCTCCCGGAAGAAATGTTCTCCCGATAAACTCCCGGAATTCAGCCGGAGCTGGAGGCCATGCCCCCTCCAGCTCCATGCGGACCTGAGTGAGGACAGCCTGTATTCACGTCCGCTTTCCCACAATATAAACAGCGTGCCTGCCCAATCACGTTATAACTGTAGAATAATCGAGGGCGAGTTCTTGGTTTCTTATGTGGGTTTATTCTTAGGCAGTTTCATTAACGTCCTCCCAGCGCGGTAACAACGCACAACAGCAGTCACGTTTTCGTCTACCGTAAAGCAGTTTGTCTGCCGTAAACAGCAATGTTGTGACACTCTTAAACAGGACAATACTGCCATCTACTGGATAGCCTCCGGAACACTGAAATTCAAGTATTTATTTTATTTATATGTATAATAAAATAAATATATATAGCCAGAATTCACTGAAAGTCAAGTATTTCATACATATAAATATATATATATATATATATATATATATATATATATATATATATATATATATATATATATATATATATATATATATATATATATATATATATATATATATATATATATATATATATATATATATATATATATATATATATATATATATATATACTCCTCTCTGAGCTGCCACCTTACCGTGGTAGAGGAGTTTGCGTGTCTCAATGATCCTAGGAGCTATGTTGTCCGGGGGCTTCCATGCCCCCTGGTAGGGTCTCCCAAGACAAACAGGTCCTAGGTGAGGGATCAGACAAAGAGCAGCTCGAAGACTTCTATGGAAATACAAGAACCGAGACTCAGATTTCCCTCGCCCGGACGCGGGTCACCGGGGCCCCCCTCTGGAGCCAGGCCCGGAGTTGGGGCACGACGGCGAGCGCCTGGTGGCCGGGCCTGTCCCCATGGGGCCCGGCCGGGCACAGCCCGAAGAGGCAACGTGGGTCCCCCCTCCAATGGGCTCACCACCCATAGCAGGGGCCATAGAGGTCGGGTGCAATGTGAGCTGGGCGGCAGCCGAAGGCAGGGCACTTGGCGGTCCGATCCTCGGCTACAGAAGCTAGCTCTTGGGACGTGGAACGTCACCTCGCTGGGGGGGAAGGAGCCTGAGCTAGTGCGCGAGGTGGAGAAGTTCCGGCTAGACATAGTCGGACTCACTTCGACGCACAGCAAGGGCTCTGGAACCAGTTCTCTCGAGAGGGGATGGACTCTCTTCCACTCTGGCGTTGCCGGCAGTGAGAGGCGACGGGCTGGGGTGGCAATTCTTGTTGCCCCCCCGCTCAGAACCTGCATGTTGGAGTTCAACCCGGTGGACGAGAGGGTAGCTTCCCTCCGCCTTCGGGTGGGGGGACGGGTCCTGACTGTTGTTTGCGCTTACGCGCCAAGCAGCAGCTCAGAGTACCCACCCTTTTTGGATTCACTCGAGGGAGTACTTGAGGGTGCTCCCCCGGGTGATTCCCTCGTTCTACTGGGGGACTTCAACGCTCATATTGGCAACGACAGTGAAACCTTGAGAGGCGTGATTGGTAAGAATGGCCGCCCGGATCTGAACCCGAGTGGTGTGTTGTTATTGGACTTTTGTGCCCGTCACGGATTGTCCATAACGAACACCATGTTCAAGCATAAGGGTGTCCATATGTGCACTTGGCACCAGGACACCCTGGGCCGCAGTTCCATGATCGACTTTGTAGTTGTGTCATCGGATTTGCGGCCTCATGTTTTGGACACTCGGGTGAAGAGAGGGGCGGAGCTTTCTACCGATCACCACCTGGTGGTGAGTTGGCTGCGATGGTGGGGGAGGATGCCGGACAGACCTGGCAGGCCCAAACGCATTGTGAGGGTTTGCTGGGAACGTCTGGCAGAGTCTCCTGTCAGAGAGAGTTTCAATTCCCACCTCCGGAAGAACTTTGAACATGTCGCGAGGGAGGTGCTGGACATTGAGTCCGAGTGGACCATGTTCCGCACCTCTATTGTCGAGGCGGCTGATTGGAGCTGTGGCCGCAAGGTAGTTGGTGCCTGTCGTGGCGGTAATCCTAGAACCCGTTGGTGGACACCGGCGGTGAGGGATGCCGTCAAGCTGAAGAAGGAGTCCTATCGGGTTCTTTTGGCTCATAGGACTCCTGAGGCAGCGGACAGGTACCGACAGGCCAAGCGGTGTGCGGCTTCAGCGGTCGCGGAGGCAAAAACTCGGACATGGGAGGAGTTCGGGGAAGCCATGGAAAACGACTTCCGGACGGCTTCGAAGCGATTCTGGACCACCATCCGCCGCCTCAGGAAGGGGAAGCAGTGCACTATCAACACCGTGTATAGTGAGGATGGTGTTCTGCTGACCTCGACTGCGGATGTTGTGGATCGGTGGAGGGACTACTTCGAAGACCTCCTCAATCCCACCAACATGTCTTCCTATGAGGAAGCAGTCCCTGGGGAATCTGTGGTGGGCTCTCCTATTTCTGGGGCTGAGGTTTCTGAGGTAGTTAAAAAGCTCCTCGGTGGCAGGGCCCCGGGGGTGGATGAGATCCGCCCGGAGTTCCTTAAGGCTCTGGATGCTGTGGGGCTGTCTTGGTTGACAAGACTCTGCAGCATCGCGTGGACATCGGGGGCGGTACCTCTGGATTGGCAGACCGGGGTGGTGGTTCCTCTCTTTAAAAAGGGGAACCGGAGGGTGTGTTCTAACTATCGGGGATCACACTCCTCAGCCCTTCCGGTAAGGTCTATTCAGGTGTACTGGAGAGGAGGCTACGTCGGATAGTCGAACCTCGGATTCAGGAGGAACAGTGTGGTTTTCGTCCTGGTCGTGGAACTGTGGACCAGCTCTATACTCTCGGCAGGGTCCTTGAGGGTGCATGGGAGTTTGCCCAACCAGTCTACATGTGCTTTGTGGACTTGGAAAAGGCATTCGACCGTGTCCCTCGGGAAGTCCTGTGGGGAGTGCTCAGAGAGTGTGGGGTATCGGACTGTCTGATTGTGGCGGGCCGCTCCCTGTATGATCAGTGTCAGAGCATGGTCCGCATTGCCGGCAGTAAGTCGGACACGTTTCCAGTGAGGGTTGGACTCCGCCAAGGCTGCCCTTTGTCACCGATTCTGTTCATAACTTTTATGGACAGAATTTCTAGGCGCAGTCAAGGCGTTGAGGGGATCCGGTTTAGTGGCTGCGGGATTAGGTCTCTGCTTTTTGCAGATGATGTGGTCCTGATGGCTTCATCTGGCCAGGATCTTCAGCACTCACTGGATCGGTTCGCAGCTGAGTGTGAAGCGACTGGGATGAGAATCAGCACCTCCAAGTCCGAGTCCATGGTTCTCGCCCGGAAAAGGGTGGAGTGCCATCTCCGGGTTGGGGAGGAGATCTTGCCCCAAGTGGAGGAGTTCAAGTACCTCGGAGTCTTGTTCACGAGTGAGGGAAGAGTGGTTCGTGAGATCGACAGGCGGATCGGTGCGGCGTCTTCAGTAATGCGGGCGCTGTATCGGTCCGTTGTGGTGAAGAAGGAGCTGAGCCGCAAGGCAAAGCTTTCAATTTACCGGTCGATCTACGTTCCCATCCTCACCTATGGTCATGAGCTTTGGGTTATGACCGAAAGGACAAGATCACGGGTACAAGCGGCCGAAATGAGTTTCCTCCGCCGGGTGGCGGGTCTCTCCCTTAGAGATAGGGTGAGAAGCTCTGTCATCCGGGAGGAGCTCAAAGTAAAGCCACTGCTCCTCCACATCGAGAGGAGCCAGATGAGGTGGTTCGGGCATCTGGTCAGGATGCCACCCGAACGCCTCCCTAGGGAGGTGTTTAGGGCACGTCCGACCGGTAGGAGGCCACGGGGAAGACCCAGGACACGTTGGGAAGACTATGTCTCCCGGCTGGCCTGGGAACGCCTCGGGATCCCCCGGGAAGAGCTAGACGAAGTGGTTGGGGAGAGGGAAGTCTGGGCTTCCCTGCTTAGGCTGCTGCCCCCGCGACCCGACCTCGGATAAGCGGAAGAAGATGGATGGATGGATGGATATATATATATATATATATATATATATATATATATATATATATATATATATATATATATATATATATATATACATATATATATATATATATATATATATATATATATATATATATATATATATATGAAATATATATGTAATACTCGAGTTTGGTGAATTCTAGCTGTAAATATACTCCTCCCCTCTTAACCACGCCCTCCAACCACGCCCCCCGCCCCACCCCCGACCACGCCCTACCCCACCCCCCACCTCCCGGAATCGGAGGTCTCAAGGTTGGCAAGTATGGGTTAGGAGCACTTCACTTGGGGTGACCACAGGCATCAACAGAGTCTAGTCACCATGGAAAAGCAACAAGTATCTCTTCTGGAGAAAATATAGACAAACATAAACTGGCCTTCAGCCACACTGTGGCATCAGTGCCACTGGAGCAAGCTGGGACCTCAGTAAAAAGCAAATGATTTATGCCAAACTAGAACAAATGTATCTTTGCAGGTAGATACCTTAAGATTATGTGGCGTTTGGTGATCATACTCTGACAGACACTATGGGCCTGATCTACTAAGATCCAAACACCACACGCTAAACAGCGTGTGCAATCGAAAAAACTTGTGTACTATTATTGGGAATGTTGCGTGTAATCTACTGTGGTTAAACTGCGTGTACAATTGATAACTGGTGCAGACGGCCTTATTTAAATAAGGCTTTTGCGTGTACTATGCGGATTTCACAATTGATACTCATTTACTGCACATTCATGTTATCATGCTCCTACCTGTGGTGTTTTGCTATGTTTTGAAACATGCAGAAGACATCTACTGTGTGTACCGTTTTCCCTTGGCATTTTAAAAGCAGTCCTGCAGTGCATCTACAATGGGACCCACTTTTTTAGTGTGCCGAAAGTACGCTCATGGGAAACGCTGGCACTACCAGCGAGTGTGCACTGGATTGTTGCAGATGCAAGCAAATGCATATTGCAAGATTGTTTTTTTAATGTCTATGAAAAAACTAACATACCATAATTTCCGGACTATAAGCCGCACCTGACTATAAGCCGCACCAGCTAAATTCAGGGGAAAATACAGATTGCTCCATATATAAGCCGCACCCAAATATAAGCCGCAGGGTTTTGATGTGTAACTACCGTAGTATATAGGGGTTCCTGCTACCACGGAGGGGATTGTCGGGACAGAGATGACTGTTTGGGAACGCAAAGCGTCCCATTTATTAACAATAAATCTTTCAATCATTCAATCAAACTTTCACATCTTTGACATGGCGAACAGCATTCGTGCAGAGTACAAATAATACAACGATGCAAAGTAATACAAAGTGCTCGCCTGTACGTTATCAAAATAACCAGCCTACCGGTATATGAAAAGTCAGTCTTTAATCATTGTGTCATCGTCTTCCTCCTGCGTACTAAAACCACCGAAATCCTCTTCGTCGGTGTCGGAGAAGAACAGGCCGTAAATAAGCCGCACCCTTGTATAAGCCGCAGGGACCAGAACAAGGGGAAAAAGTAGCGGCTTATAGTCCGGAAATTACGGTAATTGAAAAAAACAACAGCACACACCAAAACGTATCAATTTGTTTTAATAAACTCCTTTAGTCATCCAGCAGCTATAAAATCACAATGGGCCCCATTCAGCAATAAGTTCCTAACTTTTCCTCTTATCTTTCTTCCTAAGTGGTTTCCTAAGAGGAGTCCATTCAAATTCATGGCGTGTTCTTAAACGGCAACATTTTTCCCCACCTGCTGTTCTTAAGTTGCTGAATACCAAATGGTTAGCGTGTGCGTGGCTATCATAATTTGCATATAAACACGCCCTTATTTCCCCAATATGCATATGTAAACACCCTTAATTCCGTAATTTGCATAGGTAAACGCTCTTAATTCCCCATATAAGGGCACAATTCCGGCGGAAAAGCCAAACATCAGACACACGGAGAAAACACAAACAGATTACAGAAGAGAAATTTGTATTATCCCGCAGGTGAAATACTAAATGTCAAAACATAAGTTTAAGAAAGGGGGGACTGCTGAGGTAGCCCCGAAGCGGAAGAAAAACTGGTCGAGTTCAGAAATGGAGGTTCTACTGCAGGAAGGGGAGAAACACAAAGTAGTGATCCTCAGCAGTGCAAACTCAGGGTTTAAGGGCACATATAAAGCTAAGATCTGGGGCACTATAACCGATGCAGAAAACATGGTGTCAAGCGGCGAGGTCCGCACAGTTGAGGACATTAAAAAGAAATGGTGTGTGCGTGGTATTTTGAAATGTCTATATATTGCTCATTTTGCTATGTCTGTCAGTCTGTCTGTCTGTCTTATCTATATCTATCTATCTATCTATCTATCTATCTATCTATCTATCTATCTATCTATCTATCTATCTATCTATCTATCTATCTATCTATCTATCTATCTATCTATCTATCTATCTATCTATCTATCTATCTATCCATCTATCTATCCATCTATCTATCTATCTATCTATCTATCTATCTATCTATCTATCTATCTATCTATCTATCTATCTATCTATCTATCTATCTATCTATCTATCTATCTATCTATGGTATTAATTAAACATTAAACAACGGAAGTAAGGGAACTTGTCACACTTAAGAACAAACAGGCCACCCTAAGAGTGCTCCGGAGCACTCGGAGATTTTGTTCTTACCTACGAACAAATCCCAGCTAAGAAAACATTGGTGAATACAAAAATCTCCTTAAAAACTTCGTAAGTGGGCTTTAGAACAAAATTTGTTCTTAATAACGGTTGCTGAATGTGACCCAATATGTCTAATATTTAGATTTTTGATAGTCCAAATATGTTGACAAGTACACGTAGGACGAAGCTGTAAGCACAATGACCTCCTTTCTCACAGCCATTTGTGCGCAACTGCCAGTTTGCACGTCTTTCAAGACACAACACAGCGGCCGCAGAAAAGTTCATTTTTTATTTTTTAGTTAAGAGACGCAATCCGCTGCGCACAACCTTAGCAGATCAGCTTTGTGTGTGCTTTCAAGTTTGCATGTGTTTTAATACACGCAAACCTTTAGTAGATCAGGCCCTATGTGCAGCAAGTATCACAAGCACAACAACACACAAAGCACTGTCAGCGACAGTGACAAATGGCAAACTTCACACATGGAGCCATCTCAAATCACAGTCGACACCTTTATGTCATACGGCATATAAATGTGTGACATATTCTCACAAGCATGGAACTCAGTTAAAGTTAACTACATTAATTCACAGATAGTGATATGGTCAACAACCAACATTAGGGTCTCTGTCTGTGTGCCACGGGTGTTTTAAATGTGTCAACTATTTAACGATTCGATTTGGAGTGGTCTGATTCGACTATCAACCTCGCAGTCAATCTAACAATCCCCTTCATCATGCTTTTTTACATTTCTTGAGACCATTAATTTGAGACCAAGACAACACCCAACAATTGATTAACTGTACCTCATCATTGTGAGGCTTCAAACAGGATGTTCTCAGTGGGAAGTGTCCACTGAGCATTTGTACGTTATCAGCAAAGAGACAGAACAAGTCAATACTGTATGTCTTTCTGAGAATGCAAAAAAAAAAGTTGTTAGAGAATAGTTCATTGTGCAAGAAGTACAAAAACGTTTGGACAGTTGGACATTTCTATTAGGGCTGAAACTAACGACCCCACTAGTCAACGATTGTCTTGACGATTAGTCAATTAAAGAGATTATGCGCAAACCTATTCAATAGCTCTAATTTAGCCGTCTGGGGTGGTGTGGCTCAGATGGTAGAGCGTCAGTCCAACAACTTCAGGGTTCCTGGTATGAATCCAGCTTCCGCCATCCTAGACACGGCCGTTGTGTCCTTTGGGGGGACACTTCACCCACCTAGCTCCCAGTGGCGTCCACACTGGTGTATGAATGCGAATGAATGTTTGGTGGGGGTCAGAGAGGCCGTAAGCGCAAATCGGCAGCCACGTTTCTGTCAGTCTACCCCAGGGCAGCTGTGGCTACAAATGTAGCTTAATACCATCATGTGTGAATGTGGAGTGAATGAATGATGAGTTCTCAGTTCTCACTTGCTTCAAGTGTCTAGAAAAGCGCTATATAAATCTAATCCATTAATATAATTATTATAATTATTATTATTATTTGCTTAAGATATGTTTTGCATGTGTTAACTAACAAAGATGACTAATTCATTCAGAAATATGTATTTATACTGTAACTGTGCTGCTCATTAGGCGGTTACAAAATAACTACTGTAGTAAACTTGTGTCCATTTAAAAGCAAGGACAGGCCCAGTGCCGAAAAAAAAAAGTTAAAAAATAAAAATAAAAACAGTAAAAAAAAAACAGACATTACAAACACCAACACTATCTAACTTCCCTTATAAAAAGCATTTTGTGAGGATGCGTTTAAAACGCTGCACACAGATATGATATTGATTAACTCCTGGCATTTTTAACAATCTAATAGACTTAATTAATACTGAACATTTCAGCTATATCTAATATATTGTATATTTATGATGTCACTGCCATGGTGCCTCATGTTCGTGTGTACGTGTGTGTGTGTGATTGACTTTTATTGTACCAAAGCTGCTTCACACCTGAAGTTCTTGACAGATATAAAAATACTTGAATTGATATAGACAAAATTTAGCTGGCAGACTATGGATACAATAATAGTAAATCTATTTTTTTACACAACTTTGCCTCACTCTTGTTAGCTAGCTTGTTAGTAACTAATTATCTTACCGAGTTGAGACAGCATACTCCAGATGTCCGACATCATGCCTCCGCTTTAAATGTACTGCCATAAAAAACAAGGTCCGCTTTGCAAAATGAGCAAGGTATTCATGACTTAAGATATGATATCATGACAAGATAAATGTGAAATGTTCCCACTACAAGTTTTTACTTGCGATGCTGGGCGTGCTGGCTTGCTTCCATCTGGAAAAAAACGAGTGGTGATGTCACCGACTATTATTGACATATGAATTTGTCGGCGACAAATTTTATTGGCGATATTTGGCGATATTTTTTGACAATGTCGAAAAATCGTTGCACCCCTAATTTAAACTTCACCCCCAAATTACGGCTGCACCAAATTTCTTGAATCGATTAATCTATTGATTATATTATTTCCCAGATTAATCGATTAATCTGCTGATTTAATATCTTCAAGTATATAACTGTTTTTAGTGTAGTGTTACAACACATTTTACAAATGAAATCCTCAAACAATTTTTTTGTATGTAGAAACTTTAAATTAATGTTGTTTGGTCGGGGATACAAAAGAAAATTACTAAAAAAGTTGTTTTACTTCCTCCGCCATCATGGAGAATCGCCCTTGAAGCCTTTTTTGCTCATGCATTACAGTGTGCTGCTGTGAAATGTCACTTCTAATTTGCAGTTTACAGCGCACCTCAAAAGGCAGATTTTCTACAGTGGTATCTAAGGGTGTTCTGATCAGTGCTTTAAGCTGCCAATTCAGATACCGATCATCCATAAGTGAGATCAGCTCATGCCATCACATACCGTATTTTTCGGACTATAAGTCGCTCCGCAGTATAAGTCGCACCGGCGGAAAATGCACAATAAAGAAGGAAAAAAACATATATACGGTTTTTGTTTGTGATGAAAGCGCTACTAAGTGACCATTGCAGCTGCACAGAGCAAAAATACACCTCTTTAGTTCCCCAGGTTTGGTGGCTTGTCTTGCAGGCGGATGGAGGCGCTTATGACAGACACAGCTGGATATCTGTCACCTCCTACCCTTTCATAATACGGAATTTTGGATGTTTGCGATAGGGAATATGGTGTGATGGACAGCTTTAGTTTCTGTGGGAGGAAAAGAAAAGCAAATGTAATGACATGAACCTTGAGCAAGGCACACCATGGAGTTACTTTTTTGTATTAATAAAGTATGCTGATTTTTACAGACATGATCAGAGTCACGAGTAAGCTGGAGCCTATCCCAGCTGACTTTGGGTGAGAAATGGAGTAAACGCTGGACTAGGTCGCCTGCCATTTGCAGGGCACTATACACCGTATTTTTCGGACTATAAGTCGCCCCGGAGTATAAGTCGCACCGGCCGAAAATGCATAATAACGAAGGAAAAAAAAACATATATAAGTCGCACTGGAGTGTAAGTCGCATTTTTGGGGGAAATTTATTTGATAAAATCCAACACCAAGAATAGACATTTGAAAGGCAATTTAAAATAAATAAAGAATAGTGAACAACGGGCTGAATAAGTGTATGCCATATGACACAGTGGAGTGTTTTAAGTCTCGTCTTAAGACCCACTTGTATTCTTTGGCTTTTAACACTACGTGAGTTGTGTGGTCTTCTGTCCTCTGTGTTTTTTATAAATTTTGATGTCTATTTTACTGTTTTAATTGGTTTTACCCTTTAAAATCGTTTTTAATCATATTTATTTTTTATATTGTTTTTGTATTGGTTTTCTATTCATTTATTCTTTGTTTTTATTCAGTCATTGGTGTAGCATAATATTGTTTTTAATATTGTTTTTAACATGGCTGTGCAGCACTTTGGAAACATTCTTGTTGTGTAAATGTGCTATATAAATAAAGTGGATTGGATTGGATTGATATGACGCACAAATAACCAACTAAAAACGTGCCTGGTATGTTAACGCAACACATCATGGCAAGAGTCATTCAAATAACTATAACATATAGAACATGCTATATGTTTACCAAACAATCTGTCACTCCCGATCGCTAAATCCGATGAAATCTTCCTCCCCGGTGTCGCCTCTGGTATGTCCTTTCTTTCTGCTGCTCGATTGCCGTTCTCTGCTGCATATTTCACTACGTCCAGTTTGTAATCTGCAGTACATGATTTCCTTTTCGGTGCCATTTTTGTTCAGTCCTTCTCAGTTTTTATAAGCTACCACCAATGTTGATGTGATCCATTTTAATAGCTGCGGCAGTAGCGTATAGCAGTTAGCATCCCATGACCCACAATGCACTTCTGCCATGACCCTACCCCGCCGAATTCTTATTGGTTGACGTGTGAGTGACAATTGCTGACGTGTGTGTGTGACGATTGCTGCCATTTGCTTCGTCTCTTACACGAATGAGATAAATAATATTATTTGATATTTTACGGTAATGTGTTAAAAATTTCACACATAAATCGTTCCGGAGTATATGTCGCACCCACGGCCAAACTATGAAAAAAACTGCGACTTATAATCCGAAAAATACGGTATATTACCTGTAGTATGAGAGTTATTAACTATATGAACTGAAAATGAATTACTAATGCACCTTACTTTTTGAAAAAATAAAGTAATAGTGGGTCACACTACAAATTTGAGTGTCGATTCAATACTATGCAGTTACAGTGGCAGTAATGGCCATATTAATACTGACAACAATACATTGTACTTTAAACTATTTAGAATCACTAAATGATTTTGCTTTTTAAATGTTTTAATCACAATTATAATCAGCAGAAAAACACATGAAGGCATTGAAACAATATTAACTAAATATTCAAACGATCTTATTATTGTTTTTTATTTCATACAATTGCTTAGGCAATACATAGTCAAAATCTACCTGTCTTCAGGGACTTATTCCCTGAATTTTTAAACTATCAAAAATTAGAGAAAAAAAAATCAGGAATCAAGAATTAACTGCTAATACCGATGGTATCAACAACATCGATTTATGGATCGTTCCACTCCATTTTGTGATCGCTTGGCATACGGTAGACAGCAATAGAGGCAATTGTTGTTCTCTCTTTGATATTATCCTCTGTCTATACATGTTCATTTCATCTTAATATCAGCTTACTTTCTGTAGTAACACGCTTCCATCGACACTTTACTAAGCACGTATTTCTTCTGTTGTTTCAAGCTACCTTAGCTTTAGCATGTTTACTGGTCGTCTGCTGCTCTCTTGCTCAAAATGTCACATTTTTAGCCTTCTTCTCCATTTCCACATTGGCAATAATATTTGTAAGACATATAGCTTATTTGCCGCAATGGAGGTGATATTAACTTATAGAGGGACTGCTGTGCATTGAGTACGGACATACACAAACAGTTAGCAGTAGCTTTGTCTCTCAAACAAAGGACCAAGTTGCAAGGTATGAGCCACAAGTGATCTTTTTTTGTGATCAGCATTGAAAGGCAGTGATTGGCATCTGGCAATCAAAAAACTGTTTCAACAGGTTTTGGCCAATAATGATCGGCGGCTGATCGATTGGAGCACTGCATGCTTGGCCATAATTTTGTGACGAATCAACGCAAGGTACATGATGTCGACCTATATATGTTATAGAATGACGTCAACTAAGTCGACAAATCGTCTCAGCCCTAACCCAAATTTGGCCTAAAAGACAAATATCCCAGTCTATAAAAGTTGTGTTTATTTACATGTTGCCACCCACAGTTTTATTACCAACATGTAGTAGTTGTACTGTCTAAATTTAATATTCATTTTGGATGTTGCATATTGGTCCGATATAAGGCAAAAGACAAGTCTCTGATCATATCAGCTTGCATCTAAACTCTCTAATATAAGCACTCTGATACAAGCAGTCCTGCAGCGCGTTAAATTGTGCAAAGCTGGACAGCCAGTTAACATCTAAATGTCCTCCAAAAAGCATACAAGGTTGGTCTTTTCTTGTATTTTAGTGAAATCATTTACAAAAAGTAAACAGGGGAGGCTCTACTAGGAGCGAGCAGTAACACAACAGCTAATCACACAATAGCACACAAGCTAGATATACGCAATAAGTGTCCTTAATTGAACACAATTACAGTCTAAAACACAACAATTGTCAATAAATAACAAATAATTATAGTTACATAATACAGATACAAAGTCAGACGCGTATTAGAAAGTATGAAGTAACAAGCATGTCCACATCATTCAACTTAATAAGTCATGGGCTTAATTTAAATAATTATTGTGGACACCAGGTGTTCCCAGATAAAACAATTACCTCAGCAGTTCAATTTGAAGTCCATTCCAGACGATTAATAATAAATAAGTTTGTGTTATTCATACCTACCATTGTTCTTTGTTTTACAAATTTCACTTGATCAAACCTTTTCCAACATTACACACTACCGAATAATAAAAGTATGTATGATTTGTGCTGATATCGTATTGGCTTAATATCAGTATCAGTCAATACTCCATTATCTGTATTGTATCCTAAGTGGAAAAATTTGGGACACTCCTATGTAGTAGTGCATTTTAGGTGTGAGCGCATGTGTTTGGTGTAAATGTAAACACAGTGGTGTTTAATATGAGTCACTTAAAAGATATATGACAAATATACAAATAAGTAATAAGCAGTCAATTAATTAAGCACTAATGACATGCAAAAACTACAACTAATTATTTAATCAGAATATAGAACTATACACTTATTTCCATCATGGATTTCATAAAGTGAGGTATAGGTAAACCCTGTGCACACAGTGAAAAAAGTATAGATACATGTACTACAATGCAGTTTAAAGCAGTAAACAGTAGGGCTGCGAATCTTTGGGTGTCCCACGATTCGATTCAATATCGATTCTTGGGGTCACGATTCGATTAAAAATCGATTTTTTTCGATTCAACGCGATTCTCTATTCAAAAACGATATTTTCCCGATTCAAAGCGATTCTCTATTCATTCAATACATAGGATTTCAGCAGGATCTACCCCAGTCTGCTGACATGCAAGCAGAGTAGTAGATTTTTGTAAAAAGCTTTTATAATTGTAAAGGACAATGTTTTATCAACTGATTGCAATAATGTAAATTTGTTTTAACTATTAAATGAACCAAAAATATGACTTATTTTATCTTTGAAAATATTGGACACAGTGTGTTGTCAAGCTTATGAGATGTGATGCAAGTGTAAGCCACTGTGACACTATTGTTCTTTTTTTTTTTTTAATAAATGTCTAATGATAATGTCAATGAGGGATTTTTAATCACTGCTATGTTGAAATTGTAACTAATATTGATACTGTTGTTGATAATATTCATTTTTGTTTCACTACTTTTGGTGGGGCGGTATAGCTCGGTAGGTAGAGTGGCTGTGCCAGCAACTTGAGGGTTGTAGGTTCAATCCCCGCATCCGCCATCTTAGTCACTTCCGTTGTGTCCATGGGCAAGACACTTTACCCACCTGCTCCCAGTGCCACCCACACTGGTTTAAATGTAACTTAGATATTGGGTTTTACTATGTAAAGCACTTTGAGTCACTACAGAAAAAGCGCTATGTAAATATAATTCACTTCACTTCACACTACTTTTGGTTTGTTCTGTGTCGTGTTTGTGTCTCCTCTCAATTGCTCTGTTTATTGCAGTTCTGGGTGTTGCTGGGTCGGGTTTGGTTTTGGAATTGGATTGCATTGTTATGTTATTTCTGTGTATTGTTTTGTTGGATTGATTAATTAAAAATAAAAAAATTAAATTAAATTTAAAAAAAGGACAAAATAAATACATTTAAAAAATCGATTTTTTAAAAATGAGAATTGATTCTGAATCGCACAACGTGAGAATCGCGATTTGAATTCGAATCGATTTTTTCCCACGCCCCTAGCAAACAGTCCCATCCTGACCAGTGATAAGCTTTAAAATAAAAAATTAATGGTATTTTAAAAAGACCATTCTACACAGACTAGAAGTATTACGCTGAGCACTCAAATAGTTAAAACCTGTTGTTTATGGGTTCTGTAGTACTCTGGAAAGAGTTATGAAAGCAACACAATGAGCTCCCCCTGATTTCAGTAGCTGTAAGTAGTAATCTGCTTTTATTAGTACTGTTAGGAGCCTGACTGACACTGCAGGCTTGTACTCTATGTGTATGCAATTCCCAAACCGGTTATTTTCATTGGCTCAAGCAGTATTATCTGTAAGAATATACTTGATGCATTGTATCGTCTTTTATAACAACAAAGTCCTGAACTACTGTATACAACTTAACTATCTGTTCAGTAACAATGACAAGCCTGAGCTGGGATAACTGAGTGTATGATCCAAAATACACACATTAGACACATTTATACCTGAATTTATAGGCATCAATGTCAGAACTGATTCAATAATCCAAACCAAAGGACACAGACAGAGCCACAAGAAGGAAGAAGATAAGAAATGTGTGTGCCTGTGTGTGAGTGTGTGTGTGTGTGTGTGTGTGTGTGTGTGTGTGTGTGTGTGTGTGTGTGTGTGTGTGTGTGTGTGTGTGTGTGTGTGTGTGTGTGTGTGTATGTGTGCCTTTAAGAGAGTGACGAGGCCAGAACCCAGTGATGGGAAAGTCAACTAGTAATTTTCTCATGACCCTTGAAAAGAGGCCTTCTTCCATTTGGCTGCCACGATGAAGATGGGATGTCACCAAAATGCTAGCAAAGGGACAAGGAACACAATGCGCCTCATACTGTACATTCCAAGCCGAATGCATACTCCATCATCTTTAATGGACTCTTCCCAATTCATCATTCACAGTGATAACAGTCTAAATAAATTAGTATATAGCGAACAAGTACCATTACTATGAAGACAAGTAACATGCTATTGTTGTCATAGCCTGCACTTGAGCTAGTTTTACTTTTTGCTCTATTTCCTGCCCCCTTTTAGTGGGTGTGGTTTCCAGAACTAGATGGAGCAACAAGTCACACCCTCGAGCTATCGCAGCTATATACTGTGCATGTTAAATGGTAAAAGTTGTAGACTTAGCTTGAGAGTATTTGCGGGTTAGAGACTGATACGGCTACAAAAAAATGACCTTGATGTATGGAATTATCAGTAACGTTATGACATAGCCGCCAAAAGGAGTTTTCTCCGTCAGGATTGGGGCTCCTCTTTAGAGATAGGGTGACTATGAGAAGCACTGTCATTCGGGAGGAATTAAGGCCATGTCCACACAAACACGGAGCGTTTCAATAACACATATTTGGGGTTAAATCGATCTCCATCCACACAAGTGTAGTTTCAAAAGTGTCTATGTCTACACACAAACACATACACCTGCTGTCATGCACATTTTGTCCAATCAGAAGCCTGAAAAAAGCAGCCATAGCTGACTTGGTGCAGCATTACACCGCCTATTATGTTTATTTTGATATACTTTAGACGTACAATGACGTTTACATTATATTTAAAACCAGCCTGCACGTACACAGAGCCCTAAGAACATTATTAAAGAGCGAATGCACGCCTGTGCTGCTGAAACCCAACACTCACAGAATTATAACATATTCAGCAACATGGTGATGTATTACATGTGCAGTGAAGTGTACATTATTTCTAAAATCAGCACGCACTAACGAGCCAAGGAAACCATTTTGCATGTTTAAGTGCCTATATAAAGTGCAGGGACAAGTGTGTGCCGCTGCAAAACTCTTGTGAAATTATACAGCATTTAATCATGGATATAGTGATATGGTACATGTGTAATGTAGTGTATATTGTCTTTAACATCAGTAAACACTACAAGGAGGATGCTACATCACGTTTTTTTTAGTTGATTGGTTGTTCTTTACGCGCGAGCACGGTCGCGCCCGGCTCCATCTACAAAAATGGAAGCAAGACACGTAAGTTAACTTCATGATTTGTCATTAAGTAAGGACTAAAAACATAAGATAATGTTGCATCTTTCTAATGACACAGAGCAAAAAGTCTTGCTTGTCAAAGTTGTCCCATCAGGTGGAGGTTCTACAGCGATCGAATCCAAAACAGCTGACTGTCATTAGCGCCGGCGGGAGTGTCGCAAAGCCCATTTTGATGTGTCTTTTTTATTACTGTTGAGTAAAAAGAGCAGCATATTTACGTTCAAACATACAGTAAGTCCTCTTTTAGTGTGTTTAAAGGCAGCAAGGCAGTGTTGTTGAGCTTGGAAATGACAGCGCACAACCGTGACGTCATCACAAGTCTACATTTGTGCCGTGTACACGCATACGCTAAGCGGAGAGTTTTGGAACTCTACACTTTGGCCAGCGTTTGCAAAAGTCTGTGTTTTTAAAGACAAAAGTATGTGTCTGCGTGTGGACAAGAGGCCTAAACGCAGAGATAAGTATGCGTTTATTAAGTATCTGTGTTCGTGTGGACATGGCCTAAGAGAAAAGCCGCTGAAACTTGTGCCAGAAACACCTCACCTGGCTAATCTCGATGTGACTGATAACTTTTTTGAAAACAAAAATACTTCTGACAACTAAACAAAAAACTTTTACCTACAGTAAGCGATGGGAAGTCCATTGCTCTTGGCTTCAACGCCAACATGAGTGCGAGTGGGTGCAAGGCGCTGACTAGTGATGAGTATAAGGAAAAAAAATAAATAAATAAAAATAAAATTAAATAAAAATAATTAAAAATAAATACAAATAAATAAATAAGGAAAGGAAAGGTGAGGTTACAGACAAATCCTTTGACACATTCAGATACTTGTACGCACAGACAGATCTTGTACTTTGCAGTGGTTGGTTGGGGGAGCAGCACCAGCAAAAGGGACTCAAACCGGATTGATAAACTGATCCGGAAAGCCGGCCAAACTATTGGCACGCAGTTGGAGGCGTTTGTGTCAGTGAGGGACAGGAGGAAACTGGACAAACTGCTCGCCATCATGGACAATCCTGCCCACCCACTCCACCTGACAATTAAGGGACAGCGTGGCTCATACTCCAACAGGCTCCTTCAACTTCCTTCCCGCACTGTGCGATTCAAGAACTCCTTCATTCTACACTCCATCCAGCTGTATAATCACTCGCCATACAGCAATAGATGACATCTGCCTATTACCTGACACCTGACATGTTAGCTACTTCTCTTTGTTTATAATGTTTATAATGTCTATTTTCTATTTCCTGCTGGATCTACTCTCTATTTTATGCTGCTGCTGTCACACATACTGTATATACTGTAATATTGTACATGGTCACTGGTATATATTGTATATATGTTATAGACATAATATAATATATCTGTATATATATATTATTCTGTACACATATTATGTATATATTCATATATATGTTAGATTTTTTTATCGCTATATTAGTCTATTTATACCTGCATTGTCCTTTCCATCCTTACACTTTCCATCATTGTAACTGAGCTACTGTGTTGAACAATTTCCCTTGTGGATCATTAAAGTTTGTCTAAGTCTAAGTCTAAGTCTATGGGAGGAGTGTCGCAAAAGTCACATGTAAAAAGACAGCCAATCAAGGGTTCCTGCTTCACACAGATCTAAATACGCACACACAGATTGTGATACACGCACACAAAACAATCTGGATATGTGCACACAGATTGTATTACACGCACACAAGTCTGAATACGCACACACAAATCTTTGACGGCAGAAGTGTTGCAAAAGTCAAGTGTAAATAGACAGCTTTTTGGGGGTTCTTGCTTCACACAATTCACAATTCTGATTACAGGCACACATTTTTTTCACACACAGACAGATCGATTTACGAACAGACAGGGTTTGTTTTATTCACCGACAAATCATAATATGGACAGACGATTCACAACACGCACAATCGGCTTTGATTACACGCACACACTTTGAGATACAGACACACACATTAGTACACAAACACATGAATTGGATTACACACACAGATTGAGATTGTTTGCAAATTATTTTGCTACAAAAATAATTCCATACGCAGCACGTTGGTACAGGGGTTAGTGATCATGCCTCACAATAAGGTACTGGGTTCGATTCCTGGGCCGGGGTCTTTCTATGTGGAGTTTGCATGTTCTCCACGTGACTGCGTGGGTTCCCTCCGGGCACTCCGGCTTCCTCCCACCTCCAAAGACATGCACCTGGGGATAGGTTGATTGGCAACACTAAATTGTCCCTAGTTTGTGAATGTTGTCTATCTGTGTTGGCCCTGTGATGAGGTAGCCACTTGTCCACGGTGTACCCCGCCTTGCGCCTGACTGCAGCTGGGATAGGCTCCAGCGCCCAATGACCCCAAAAGGGACAAGCGGTAGAAAATGGATGGATGGAATACTTCCATATTTATGTACTAGGAAATGTGGGGGCAGGACTGATTACTGGAAAGAGGCTGGCTCTCTTCCTGAATACCATTGAAATACCACACCATACCCAGTTTGCTCTGTAGACCACTCCTACACGGTTCCATAACTCTGACTGTCTCCATGGTATCATGGCCTAAATCAAAAGATCACCAAAACCCTTTACAAATCGGCGTTATTGCGATTGCGGAAATTCACACAAATTAAACTGATCCCCACAAATTATGTGAGGCCTCACAACTTTGTCCAATTCAAGCCACTTCCCCGCATATTTTGGTCAATTAGCCAAATTTTCATCAGTCAAGGTTGTCTCTGAGTGACGCTCAAACAAGCACGTTGTTTCTTGTGTAGACAAAGCGAAACCAACAATGTGTAACAATATATTAACTCTTTATAGCTCAAACAGCACAATTGTTGTCGTCCTGCTGAGCTTTGATTTACTTCTGGCTTCTGTCTACAGTGCTAAGCCTTCTGGGTAATGCAATTTATAAACATTTAGCAACAAACCAGCATCCTGACTTCCTATTTTCCATGTATTTATGTAAGACAATTAAAAACAGATTTTCATTTGCAACGCTGACCTAGCAAAAAGGCAGAATTTACATGACAGCGATGTTGAAGTGTGATGATAATCTCACATCGTGAGATGCGCTATAAATTGCTCCCAACAGTTCACAAATGCTCTTAAGTGTGGGGGTAAATGTTTTGGGAGATAAATATAACGGACAAATACAAGCGTAAAACATACACGGAGAATGTATGCAACTTGCTCTGTAGTTCCTTTATGTAAATATGATTAGTTATAAATACTATTAAGTATAATTAATTAAAACAGTACAGTAAAATGACAATGAGATCTGACATTAGATGGCTTTTACTGCCATCTAATGTCTACTTTTGTGTCTATTTGTTTTCTAACTTTTGTTGCAATCATCTGCTTTATGAGGTTAAAGATACAAGGAACATATCAAATTCTGACAACGAATTTATAAAATCACAAGTTGAATCAATGTGCTTAACGCAACTTTTTAAAAACGCTGCCACTAATTCAGGCCTTTTAGGCCGCAGCAAGCACAGAAAATCAGTTGCCATTGATGAGGCTATTCTGCATCGGACTTGGCAAGAAATCCAGTACCGTTTTGAGCTTAGTGCAACTAATAGTGCTCATATACTCCATCCATCCATCCATTTTCTACCGCTTGTCCCTTTCGAGGTCGCGGGGGGGTGCTGGAGCCTATCTCAGCTGCATTCAGGCGGAAGGCGGGGTACACCCTGGACAAGTCGCCACCTCATCGCAGGGCCAACACAGATAGACAGACAACATTCACACTCACATTCACACACTAGGGCCAATTTAGTGTTGCCAATCAACCTATCCCCAGGTACATGTCTTTGGAGGTGGGAGGAAGCCGGAGTACCCGGAGGGAGCCCATGCAGTCACGGGGAGAATATGCAAACTCCACACAGAAAGATCCCGAGCACAGGATCGAACCCAGGACCTTTGTATTGTGAGGCAGACGGACTAACCCCTCTTCCACCGTGCTGCCCCGTGCTCATATACTGTCAATTATATTAATTTTCCACAGATTTGTCGATTAATATGGTTCTGTAATACATTTGTTAAGTACGCAACGTTATTACCTGTTTCATGTAGCTTCTCAGTTTTTCCCTGCATCTCCCTGGATTGTCTCGTGTGCTTCAGTCATGCTTGCTTCCTGTTTTTGATTTTAAGCATTTGTTGTACACAATGTTCTGATGCATAGGGATTTGAATTGACAATGTACCAATTCCTGTAGTGGTAATCAACGGTACTTTTGTGTGTGTTCAAATGCGTTATTAAATGTTGATTGTTTGCAAAAAAAACAACAAAAAAAAAAAATTAAATGTAACATTTAATACTGAGCTGTGCTGTCTGGTTGTTACCTTGACTTCTCACATTTCTCTGTGACATTTGCAAGTGAAGTTGATTGAATGTGTCAGTTTTGCCTTCCAAATGTTTTTACTGTAAGTATTGTATTTATTCACACCAGCTGTTTGATTATAACGCGCATCTTAGTTGTATCTCAGACAGTAATTTGTTTATGCAAGTTTAGATTGGGGAATGCGACGTTAACGTCGCCTGCTTCAACAGTATATGAGCAGTGTCACTGTCAATCACGGTTTTATGATCATTCTAATTTAAAATGGTAATACTACCCGTTTTACCACAGTTAATCATTATACCGCTTATAGTATGTATACATATTTTTTGCTACAGATTTTTTGGATTTGAGTAACTTTTGCCAGTATTTTTTGCATCTGTTTGGAAGTTCCCGCTGTTGGTGAGCCATTCATTGACATCAAAAACTGTCAGACTCAAGTACGTTTGTACTAAGTACATCAACCTGAATAACTTCAAACGGTTGGTGGGGAGCTGTGTGAGTGAATTCTGCTACGACTGTCTTGTTCCACATTTATAATTATTACATCAGTAATCCCATACATGAGACTTTAATTAAGGTAATATAATTAGAGTACGGTCTCTAAAAGAGCCGTGGATAATGAGTAATAAAGAGCAATATTAAGAGGATTTGGAAATATATTTAAAAAGTTGATTTTTCGCACATGACAGAGAGAATGACCTGGCACTAATCTCCTGGTAGGTTATTGCTCCCCCTTGGCCTTATGCACTGGACTGATGAGTATAAATACATAGGATTACAAGAGACACTGGCACGTGGGTTTGCTTTTGGATGATAAACTTCTCCGCGGGGAGAGAAAAAGTGCACTGTTGTATTTCCATGTCATTATGTATGTAACAATAAATCCCCCAATCTCCTTTCTCAAATCAAAATTGCACTAGTTGCTGGACACACACACAAGGACTGCAGGCTTCAAAACGCCGTAATCCCAGCTCAAAGTGGAAAGGCGATTTGCTGCACTTCCATTTGGTATTATTGTAAGAAATAGGCAATTAAAGATAAGGTCGTAGTTGTTAGTTGGGAAAACTGCATTCCATGACCCTCCCCACGGAAGTACTAAGGGGCATTGGCGATATATTGGGATGAATTGTTTTCAGGGAATCAATAGAAACAGATGTTTTCAACTTCTCATATGTATGTGAGTGTGGGAAGCGGGCATATTAAGTCATAATGGGTGTGGAATCAGTGTCCTACAAGTCTGTTTAGAGTAATACATAAAGGCTAAAAATAACACTTGCAACCTACTCACTCACTACACTAAATCACTGAGGGTTGCCGTGGAAAATCTGCAGTGGCAATGCGGCTTTGCCCTCCTCATCCCAATGGAGCCTTTGAAGCTTGTGTGGATTGACCTTGTTAAATAAGTAAATTCCATTGTCGGACCCACCTGGAAAACAAATGAAGATGTACTTTTGCCAGATGGTGCGTCCAGAATAGACGAGTAATCGTACAATAGTTGGTCGGGAGATAAGGCATGGATTATACATTGTTGGACCAGGAATCAAATGCCCTTGATACGGAGTGTCTCGCTTCCAGATAAGTGAGGTTGTTATGGTAAACATATTCACATCTATGTCACAAAAAAAAAAGAATGCACACGCAAAAACACAGAATAAGAACCAAAACCCGATGTTAATGCTAATGCTGAGTTGACAGGTTGCCATTTTAGTACTATAAAAATAATGTCATGAGTGTTTAAAGATATCATTTGGCAGCCATGTTTACCTATACAGTGAAGAAAATAGATATCTGAATTGTAAGTATACCTGCCTACAAAGATATGAACAGTCTATCAATTAAATGTAGGCTTATTGTAAAACAGACTAAAAAACTAAAAACATTAAATAAAGGTTACAAATGAATTTGTATTTTATGAGGGAGCTAAACATCATCCCGATCACATGCTGAGCATAGGTTCCCCCAATCCATTCGGTGGCTCCGTTTTGCGTAAAAAAGCTACTGTGTAATTTTAAATAATGAATGACAGCTAGCAATTATTTTAGTAATCGAGTAATCTATTGATTTTTTTGTTTGATTAATAGAGTAATCATTGCAATTTATTTAATGCAAAAATATAATCATAAACAATTTATTTACAATGAATAACTTTTAATACAAATGTGCATCAAAGTAAATCTAAATTTGATCAAAATAATTTAATATAAATGAAAACGTGTGACAAAAATTAATTGTAAATAGGGGGTCAGGCCTCCAAATACAATTCTGCTTTGGGCCACAGTTTTGCCAGGGGTGGCCCTGGAGATAGGTATTTGATCACATACCAACCAGAAATATTCTGATCCCCACGAAGCACACAAATTAGTCCTGTCCCTTTAGTACAGTATTTCTAATATAGGGTTGTACGGTATACCGGTACTAATAAAGTATTGTGGTACTAATCAATTGAAATCGGTACTATACCACCTTTGAAAAATACCGGTACCGTTCTTTCATTTGAATGCCGCTGTGCGGCGGTGACTACAGAGCCGAGGCGCATGATGTTGAGTGTGTCAAAACGCAGGCACCAAGTGCATACTAGCAATAACATCATGGTGGGGAAGCATGGCAAAAAATTTTAATTCTGCTTGTTAATAAAGAGGGTACGTGAAGCGCAATATAAAGGTATTTGGGCTTCAAAACTAACAATAAAGGTGACATTTTAAACAGGGAGGCGCCGCGCTGCAAGTGCTGTTTTACACCTTTCCTGCTTGTCGGTTCCCAGAACGTGGTCGAGGAGCACACGGCAGATGTTTTGTCGGAGTTAAGACTGCCCAATTAGCGTCAACTAATGCAAGTAAAATGAACACATTTTGGAACAAATTCCTACAATTTGTGTTTTGTCTTTAATAAATGTGTTTTATCTGCTACATGGCTTATCTGTGTACATTTATCCATAGCTTTGTTTTTAGTACTTATTAATAATTGTATTTTTCTTAAAGCACAAACCAGGAGTGGCAACCATAAATCATTAAAAACCCAATGTGTTTATTGCCTCTTAATTTATATTTTAACCTTGTAAAATAGTTTTTTGACTGTGAGTGTTTAATGTAGTGTAAGATTTTCTGTTAAAATAAAGCCAATATTGAAATTTTTCGTAGTTCCCTTTATTTGAAAGTATCAAAAAGTATCGATATACATTTTGGTACTGGTACCGGTACTAAATTATTGGTTTCGGGACAACCCTATTCTAATTTCAACTCACAATGTGGATAAATATGGACTGTTCATATCTTTCTAAGGGGTTAAACTTACAAAATACAAAGAATACAAAGTTAACATGAATACATTAGGTATAATACGACAAGATGGTACTTCATACAAACAATTATTCCTGTACTTTTATAGGTACCGACTGTATTCCATCGGTATTACCGGGTTGCGCATTATGTCACATCCGGTTGCAGACTTGGCACTGACTCAGGCACTTGTTGGGCAAACAGTTGTATTCATAGCAGACACAGCCAGTCCTCCTATAGGTAATGCAACAATTTTTGATGCCAGCAAAGCAAGTATGTCTGATAAAAAACACTCAAAAGTAAGGCTCCACTTTTTTAAATGCGTGAGCTCCATGCTAAATTACATTGGTTATGCCATATAGATGCAACTGAATAGCATTAGCAATTTTACAAGGTTATTTCAAAACTTCCAAATTTGGTAATCAAACCCACAACTAAGATGAACTGGTGTGATAAGTGCAATATTTACAGTATAAACACTTTGTAGGGCTCAACAGAATAAGACACATTCAACTTAATGGCAAAGACTACTTCCTGACTGCAGTACCAAACCTGGGACAAACTGAATTTAATGCATACTTGCAACTGAAATTTCAAAGTGTAAGAAAACAAGATATAACAACAGCTATAATTATCAGGTCAGGGTTAAATGATAAATAAATAAAAAATTATATTATTAAACAAATTAACATCTAATTAATACATAAACACACATACACAAGTACTGAAAATTGGTACCGTTGAGTACCAATATCCATTCTGGGGTACCGGGAATTGGTACTGTTACGGTTCGAATGTGAAAGATAGCGGTCTCTAGACGTGACCACAGAAGGCTACCAGTAATGACAACGGGGAGGAATATGACGATAACCATAGAACCAGTAATGGAAATTATTGGCCATGTCACTGTCCTGGCTGCGCAGTAGAAATTACCTAAAACAACAATATTGGACGAAAAAATGCATTCTAAATTTAAACAGATCAAAGGTTGACTAACAGCCACATTTTGTTCACAATCCATTGCATTTATTCTAAAGGCAAATTAAGCAAGTGTTGCATAAAAGCCATTAATAGAAGCCTTGGTATTTAAAAGTTTAATGTGTGTACAGTCCTTTATATTTTTAAGTGGAACACCAATTGAGGTCTTATCTTGTATGCTGCAGGACACTCACTTCCTGCTATATTGCACACGTCAACAACAGGGATTGAAGGCGCACAGAGGCTTCCTGTTGCCAATGACTGCTATTCATGAACATGTATCCTGGCCGCCGACTGTTCAGGACACACCTGCAGCACCACTGATTGTCAAGGTCAGCGACAGTGACGCCGTTTCTCCTGCTGTGCTATGACACTGAATCATGGCGATGACACTACAGAGTAATAACCTGCAGAAACTGTGCCCCGCAAATGACCTGGAGGTAGTTTATCTAATGGTATCATTATGGTCTCGCTGGTTTGCAGGTAGCATTTTCAGGTGATACTCCTCCCTCCGGGGAGGAGCGAGCCAGTCTGAGATTGCCGGTGTCAGCTCATAAGATTGTTTTGGCAACAGTGTATAAAAGGGCACCATGCCTTTGGGTAACCAAGAGAAATGTTCAGGCCCCTGTGATAGCAGGGGTGTCCAAACTTTTTCCACTGAGAGCCACATACAGAAAAAAGGATGATACATTTTGTACATTAAAGATGCTGAAACCAATCTAAATCAATATATGCTATCTGACCAAAACATCCATATCTTAGATTAATGTTAAGGCTTGAAGATATTTTTTTTCTGGATTTTTGCTGAAAAAATCCTTAAAATAACCAAGGAAAATTAAAGGCCTACTGAAACCCACTACTACCGACCACGCAGTCTGATAGTTTATATATCAATGATGAAATCTTAACATTATAACACATGCCAATACGGCCGGGTTAACTTATAAAGTGACATTTTAAATTTGCCGCTAAACTTCCGGTTCGAAACGCCTCTGAGGATGACGTATGCGTGTGACGTAGCCCGGCGAACACGGGTATGCCTTCCACATTGAAGCCGATATGAAAAAGCTCTGTTTTCATTTCATAATTCCACAGTATTCTGGACATCTGTGTTCGTGAATCTGTTTCAATCATGTTCATTGCATTATGGAGAAGGAAGCCAAGCAAGCAAAGAAGAAAGTTGTCGGTGCGAAATGGACGTATTTTTCGAACGTAGTCAGCCACAACAGTACACAGCCGGCGCTTCTTTGTTTACATTCCCGAAAGATGCAGTCAAGATGGAAGAACTCGGATAACAGAGACTCTAACCAGGAGGACTTTTGATTTGGATACACAGACGCCTGTAGAGAACTGGGACAACACAGACTCTTACCAGGATTACTTTGATTTGGATGACAAAGACGCAGACGTGCTACTGTGAGTATGCAGCTTTGGCTTTTTTTTGCGTATGTACGTAACTTTTTTAAAATATATAAGCTTTATGAACCTTGGGTTAGGTGAACGGTCTTTTGGGCTGAGTGATTGTGTGTGTTGATCATGTGTTTGAATTGTATTGGCGTGTTCTATGGAGCTAGGAGCTAGCAGAGGAGCTAGGAGCTAGCATAACACGTACCGTACCGTAAGTGCGCGTCACGTACGTAACTTTTTAAAAATATATAAGCTTTATGAACCTTGGGTTAGGTGAACGGTCTTTTGGGCTGAGTGATTGTGTGTGTTGATCAGGTGTTTGAATTGTATTGGCGTGTTCTATGGAGCTAGGAGCTAGCAGAGGAGCTAGGAGCTAGCATAACAAACACGCAGGTGTTATTATGCAGGATTAATTTGTGGCATATTAAATATAAGCCTGGTTGTGTTGTGGCTAATAGAGTATATATATGTCTTGTGTTTATTTACTGTTGTAGTCATTCCCAGCTGAATATCAGGTACCGTGAGTATGCAGCCTTGGCTGCTAAACATTCGATAACTTGACCGTATGTGCGCGTCACGTACGTAACTTTTTAAAAATATATAAGCTTTATGAACCTTGGGTTAGGTGAACGGTCTTTTGGGCTGAGTGATTGTGTGTGTTGATCAGGTGTTTGAATTGTATTGGCGTGTTCTATGGAGCTAGGAGCTAGCAGAGGAGCTAGGAGCTAGCATAACAAACACGCAGGTGTTTTTATGCAGGATTAATTTGTGGCATATTAAATATAAGCCTGGTTGTGTTGTGGCTAATAGAGTATATATATGTCTTGTGTTTATTTACTGTTGTAGTCATTCCCAGCTGAATATCAGGTCACCCCCGGCTCTCACAGCATCTTCCCTATCTGAATAGCTTCAACTCCCCACTAGTCCTTCACTTGCACTTTACTCATCCACAAATCTTTCATCCTCGCTCAAATTAATGGGGAAATTGTCGCTTTCTCGGTCCGAATCTCTCTCACTTCATGCGGCCATCATTGTAAACAATAGGGAACTTTGCGTATATGTTCAACTGACTACGTCACGCTACTTCCGGTAGGTGCAAGCCTTTTTTTTATCAGATACCAAAAGTTGCAATCTTTATCGTCGTTGTTCTATACTAAATCCTTTCAGCAAAAATATGGCAATATCGCGAAATGATCAAGTATGACACATAGAATAGATCTGCTATCCCCGTTTAAATAAAAAAAATTCATTTCAGTAGGCCTTTAAATACTTACATTTAGAGGTGAACCGTTTTTTGGGTACAGAACAGAAAAAAATGCAAAACACAAAACTGCTTGCTTTTGTGTAAACAAAAATTATGTTTTTTTTAATGAAACATAACATGCAAACTGGTGGCAGGTAACATCCATTACAGATGATCCTCAAAATATAGATTGAAGGCTATGGGGCGCAACTTTGATACATTTTCCCAAACCAATAACACAATGTAGGTCAATATATGCCAAAGGCGCCCAAAGTGGGGCCAATATTTCATTTGGCCCACCAAAGAGTGGCTTTCCAAAATGTAATATATATTTATACTCTTTTTAGCTCACACAATTTGATTGATTGATTGAAACTTTTATTAGTAGATTGCACAGTGAAGTACATATTCCGTACAATTGACCACTAAATGGTAACACCCGAATAAGTTTTTCAACTTGTTTAAGTCGGGGTCCACTTAAATTGATTCATGACACAGATATATACTATATACTACACAATCATTGACGGTATGTGATGATCTCCACTACGTTAAATAAAGGCGGTGTGGGATTAAATTACTCACTTATTGTACAACTGTACGCTTAAATTGGCACATTTTCAATTTGGCCGCTGGAGGCAATACATTTGGGCACCCCTGCGCTAAACTATCTGAACAATATATCCACATCTTAGCCGTGTGTTATAGCTGATAAACCAAATTAAATTAATGTCTAGATATTAGGGATGTAATAATATGAAAAATTCACATCACAATTGGAGTAACCAAAATTATCACAGTTATCATTATTATTGCGATATTGTTGAATGCGCTCAAAATGAAATACACAATGTTAGAAAACCCATTATTTTGCATTTCTTGTATTACTGTTACGGCACACGCGCGCTTCTTGCTTCCCTCTGCTACTGGAGCGCTCAGAGGCTCCGCTGTGAGCACCAGACACACCCCCGCGCTCATCACGCAGACCGCGCCCACACTCCGCCGCAGCTGGGGACACTCTGCTAACAGCGCACCTGGCCTTGATGAGGGACGACAGTATAAAGAGTCCCGACGCTGACTCCTCGTCGTCGGAACGTCGCTCTGCTCGCAGTAAGCCTCACGTATCTGACTTCCCTCCAGCTCTCGCTCTTTTGCCTTTTTCCTTGTGCCTCATTTCCTGATCCCAGTGTTGTTTTTCGTTCCTTCCCACAGTACTCGTGTCCCAGCCTCGCTGTATCCCTCCGCCGCCATTTCCCTCCTGGACTCTGCTTGCTCTCCCCGATCCTTGACCCTGCTTTGGACTTCTGGATTTCGCCCTCCTGCCACGACCTCGCTTGGACCTTGGACACCCTTTTGGATCATTCCCTTTGGACTTGGATACCTCTCATTCCACACGCACCTCAACACCCCTTACGGTATTTATATGGTTAAATTCACTCACATAGTTTTCTCATGCAAACACTTATAGTAGCATACACACTCCATTCACTCATCAAGCACGCAATAAAACCTATTGAGCTTGATATCCTGTTGTCGTGCCGTCTCCTTCCCCAGTTCTACATAACAGTACGTTCCGACCACAATGGAACCAGACGGCACTCCTAAGTCTTCGCATGGACCTCTGGCTAGGACTTCCCCTAGTGCAGACTTGTCCTCTCTCCAGTCTGCCATCCAACAACACCAGATCCGTTTTTCCACCCTGGAGGACAAATTGGACGTTGCTTTCGCCAGCCTGTTGTCCAAAATCGACAATCTCAGCACTGGTCAGGTGACACCCCCCACACCTGTCATTAGCCCAACCAACACACTCGCCACCGGGGGAGCTACACCCCTCCGGGAACCTAAGATAGCTAGCCCTAAAAATTTTGAGGGAAATTTTGAAGACTGTCGTGGCTTCTTGGTTCAATGTGAGTTCATTTTTCTACACCAACCTTCACGTTATGCTAATGACGGTGCTAAGATTGCCTTTATATTTTCCCTACTATCCGGGCCAGCGCTGAAATGGGCCACTTCTACTCTCAGTAAAGATTCTGGAATAAACACCAATTTTGCGGCTTTTCGCAAAGAATTTTTGGCTGTATTTGACCATCCTGCTAATGGCGGAGACGCCGCTTCTAAACTACATTCCATGCGACAGGGTCCCCGATCAGTGGCATCTTATACCTTGGAGTTTAGAACCCTGGCGGCAGAGAGTGGATGGGACGACAAGGCACTGCAAAGCGCTTATCGTCGAGGACTCAATGAGTCTATTAAGGACGGTTTGTTGCGAGACAGACCTGCTAATTGTCAAGACCTCATTGAATTAGCCCTTCTTTTTGACCAAAGACTTTTGGAACGTGAGGCGGAGAGGGAGATCAGTTTGGGCAACACTGCTTCTGCTAGAGTCTCTGGGTCTACTAACCGTCCCTTCACCCGAAGTCCTGTCACCATAAGACCGATTCTGACCGCACCTCAAGAACCCATGCAGATTGGCAGGTCTCAACTATCCTTTGAGGAACGAGAACGGAGGTTCCAACTCCGACTCTGTCTTTATTGTGGTCGGGCAGATCATATGATACGTGACTGCACTCTTCGGCCAAAAGATCGGGCTCACCAGTCAAGGGGATCCTGGTGAGCCAAACTACAATCCCCACGACTCCCTCCAGGAGGAACCCCAGTATTTTGTTCCCCGCTAGCTTGACCTGGGAAGCTAGGACGTTATTTATGGACGCTTACCTGGACTCCGGAACCGATGAAAGTTTCATGGACCTAAGGTACGCCAAAGAAAAGTTTATTCCATTAGTACCTTTAGAAGTTTTTGTCTCTGCCCAGGCTCTAGATGGTCACCCTTTGGGTCCTATCAAATATCGTACTAAACCATTGTCCCTTACTCTTTCTGGCAACCACACAGAGACCATCAGCTTTTGGGTTTTGGACGCTCCAGTAGCCCCCCTCGTCCTAGGCCGATCCTGGCTTGTTCAACATGATCCCCACATCTCCTGGTCTACTGGCAAAATTCTGGCTTGGAGTAATCACTGCCATGCTCATTGTCTCAAATCTGCAGTAGTTCATTCCGAAAGCCCAAGGCCAGCGTCACCACCGGTGGACCTCTCCCGAGTCCCTAAAGTTTACCACGACTTAGCCGCCGTTTTCAGTAAGGAACAAGCCTTGACTCTGCCACCTCACAGACCTTACGACTGCACTATCGACCTCATCCCTAATGCAGCCCTCCCTAGCAGTCGATTGTATAATTTGTCCCTCCCTGAAAAACAAGCTATGAAGGATTACATCTCTGAGTCTCTTGCTTCTGGAATCATCAGACCATCCAAATCACCTGTCGCCGCTGGATTTTTCTTTGTGAGCAAGAAGGATGGGTCACTTCGTCCTTGCATCGACTACCGTCAACTTAACGGTATCACCATCAAGAACAAGTATCCTCTACCTCTGCTTAATTCATCATTTGAACCTCTCACCCCTGCCACCATCTTCTCCAAGTTAGATCTTCGCAATGCGTATCATCTGGTCCGCATCAGGGAGGGAGATGAGTGGAAGACAGCATTTAATACTCACCTGGGTCATTTTGAATATAGGATTATGCCTTTTGGACTGACCAATGCTCCTGCTGTTTTTCAGGCCCTTGTTAATGACATTCTTAGGGATATGATTGATCGATTTGTTGTAGTCTACCTGGATGACATACTAATTTTTTCCAAAGACCCTCAGGAACACCAGCACCACGTCCGTCTCGTCCTTCAACGATTACTGGAGAACCGCCTATTTGTCAAGGCTGAAAAATGTGAGTTTCATTCCTCGTCAGTTGATTTTCTCGGCTTTGTCATTGAAAAGGGACACATCAAGGCTGATCCAAAGAAAGTGACGGCGGTGGTGGAATGGCCTCAACCCTCTTCTCGTACCGAATTACGTCGTTTTCTGGGATTTGCTGGATTTTACAGAAGATTTATCAAGGATTTCAGTAAGTTGGCCGCACTCCTTTATGCACTTACATCAACCAACAGACCTTTTCAGTGGAACCGTGAAGCAGGTATGGCATTCTGGTGCCTGAAGAGGAGCTTCGTCTCTGCACCCATCCTGGTGTATCCGGATCAAGACTGCCCCTTCATTGTTGAAGTTGATGCATCTGATTCCGGAGTTGGGGCAGTTCTTTGGCAACGTTCCAAACTGGACAGCAAGATCCATCCTTGTGCATTTTTTTCTAGACGTTTATCCTCTGCTGAGCGTAATTATGATGCTGGTAACCGGGAGTTACTTGTTGTCTACGAGGCATTAAAGGAGTGGAGACATTGGTTGGAAGGGGCTAAACATCAATTCCAAGTTCTCACTGACCACAGAAACCTTCTTCATGTCCGATCAGCCAAAAGATTAAATGATCGGCAGGCCCGTTGGTCTCAATTTTTTGGTCGCTTCAATTATGTTCTCTCTTTCAGACCAGGATCCTGTAACACCAAAGCTGATGCACTCTCTCGCCAGTTCTCGGAAGAAACCACTGAGAGTACTCCAGAAGAAACCATTCTTCCTCCCTCCAGGATTATCGGCATGGTCACTTGGAAAGTGGAGGGTCTTGTCCAAGACTCATTGAGTGAGAGACCAGGACCAGGAGGCGGACCTCCCAACAGACTATTCGTCCATCGCGAACTACGTCCTCAAGTTTTGGAGTGGGGGCATTCCAGTGTCTTTTCCTGTCATCCGGGATTCCAACGCACTCTTTCATTTATCCGCCGGCGGTTCTGGTGGCCATCCATGGCTAAGGATACCTGTGAGTTTATCGCCGCATGCAGTACTTGTGCTAGAAATAAACCATCCCACAGACCGCCGGCAGGACTGCTGCGTCCTCTCCCCGTCCCCAGTCGCCCATGGTCTCACATTTCTATGGATTTCATCACTGGTTTTCCTCCGTCCCAAGGTAATACCGCCATACTCACCTTTATTGACCGATTTTCCAAAGCTGCACATTTTGTTCCCCTTCCCAAACTTCCATCTTCATCTGAGACTGCTGACATTCTTACCACCCACATTGTTAAACAACATAGCATCCCGGTGGATATTGTCTCAGACCGTGGCCCCCAGTTCACATCCAGGGTGTGGCAGGCCTTCTGCAAGGGAATTGGGGCCACGGTCAGCCTCACTTCTGGTTATCATCCGCAGAGTAATGGTCAGGCAGAGAGGGCTAACCAGAGTGTGGAGACGATGTTGCGCTGCATTTCCACTCGCCAACCATCCTCATGGAGCAAGTTCCTGCCATGGGTCGAATTTGCATATAACTCCATGAAGAGTTCAGCTACTGGGTTATCGCCATTTGAGTGTTCCCTTGGTTACCAGCCCCCTATGTTTCCCCAACAGGACATTGAAGCGTCTGTGTCTTCCTCTCGCAAACATATCAAGAAGTGTCACCAGGTCTGGAAAGCAGCCCGTGCTTCTCTGCTTAGATCTTACGAAAGAATGTGCAACAGTGCCAACCGGAGACGCATTCCAGCCCCCGTTTACTCTCCAGGCCAACAAGTACTACTACGTACCAAGGACCTTCATCTTCAGGTACCATCACGTAAACTCGCACCCCGCTTTGTAGGACCCTTCACTATTGAAGCTATCATCAACCCTGTTGCAGTCAGATTAGCTTTGCCACCTTCAGTTAAACGTCACCCAGTAGTCCATGTTTCCCCAGATAAAGCCTGTTTCTAGTTCTCCACTCTCCTCTCCTGACCCCATCCCTCCCCCTCCTAGAATTTTGGACAATGGTGATCCTCTTTTGGACAGTCAAGGAAATCCTCGGGGTCCGTAGGCAGGGGAGGGGGTTAGTTTATTTGGTAGATTGGGAGGGTTATGGACCAGAGGATAGGTCTTGGGTCCCTGCTTCCTACCTTGCTGACCCCGGCCTTCTGAAAGAATTCTATCAGGCCAACCCTGGAGCCCTTCGGCGCTCGTCGGGGGCCTCGCATAAGGGGGGGGGGGGGGGGGGGGGGGCACTCTGCTAACAGCGCAGAGGGACGACAGTATAAAGAGTCCCGACGCTGACTCCTCGTCGTCGGAACGCCGCTCTGCTCGCAGTAAGCCTCACGTATCTGACTTCCCTCCAGCTCTCGCTCTTTTGCCTTTTTCCTTGTGCCTCATTTCCTGATCCCAGTGTTGTTTTTCGTTCCTTCCCACAGTACTCGTGTCCCAGCCTCGCTGTATCCCTCCGCCGCCATTTCCCTCCTGGACTCTGCTTGCTCTCCCCGATCCTTGACCCTGCTTTGGACTTCTGGATTTCGCCCTCCTGCCACGACCTCGCTTGGACCTTGGACACCCTTTTTGGATCATTCCCTTTGGACTTGGATACTTCTCATTCCACACGCACCTCAACACCCCTTACGGTATTTATATGGTTAAATTCACTCACATACAGTAGTTTTCTCATGCAAACACTTATAGTAGCATACACACTCCATTCACTCATCAAGCACGCAATAAAACCTATTGAGCTTGATATCCTGTTGTCGTGCCGTCTCCTTCCCCAGTTCTACATAACAATTTCTAATGTTTTATTGATAGTGTTTTAGTCTTAGTATGCTATCTGTTTCAATGGTTAAGATTTTATTGTTTTAAATATTGGTTTGTACTGTGACACTTTAAGATTTATTCAAAAGATAAGTGCGTAACAAATAAAATCTATTATTATTATCTATTATCTCTAGTGGGCGTTGTGGCATCCTACTCTGTTCAGCGGTCCTTCTATGCACCATAAACACACCTCTGTCTCGTATTCCTCTGAGTATACAACCATCCCTCTGTCTAAAGGCATGTTCCCACAGAAGCGTTTGTGTTTTGGGTTAAAAAAAAAAAAGTGTGTCCCCACAGTGTCCTATCAATAGTGAGTCACATCCAGGCAAAAACGTTTCCTGGGTGAGAATGATGTAATTAATAGTGCCTGGCCATAAGTGGCGCTGTCAGCAAACAAAATCAACAGAACCACCAAAACTAAAGTTTCTTTTCTCCGGTCACAAGTCAAATAAAAAAAAAGAAAATGACTCACACTTAATTACGAAACTGTAAAATATCAAGAGAATGTTGACTGGGAGTCCTTGAAGATTCTTCATCCATTGAAACTCACCTCATTCTTCAGCTTCCCTTCCCAGCAATAGTTTGCCTCTTGGAGTCTTGGAGTGTACAACTAAAGCAGAAATGTGTTTCTGATAGGTTTATTGATACTTTAATCTTGAAAAGCGAACTGCTACGAGCTACTTGTTATGCTACATCAGAGCTAGTTTAGCTAGCATGATGCTGTAACTATCGATGTGCTAAGTTATGATGCCTAATCTTTGTGTTAGTAAATGGTAAATGGGTTATACTTGTATAGCGCTTTTCTACCTTCAAGGTACTCAAAGCGCTTTGACACTATTTCCACATTCACCCATTCATACACATATTCACACACTGATGACGGGAGCTGCCATGCAAGGCCCTAACCACAACCCATCAGGAGCAAGGGTGAAGTGTCTTGCTCAAGGACACAACGGACGTGACTTGGTTGGTAGAAGCTGGGGATCGAACCAGGAACCCTCAGGTTGCTGGCACGGCCACTCTCCAAACCGTGTCACGCCGTCCCCAGTGTGTGTTCATATTTCCTAACATAGTGTTTGCAATGATGTGATGAAACATTCTAAATTGTCTATTTTGCACCGTCAACCTTGCTGCTGCTCCAGCCGGCTCAGGCAGCCTCGGGCAAGCTGCCTGTATCCCATAAGCGATCATCCTGTCACATACAGACTGGGATTTGCCCCCCAAATACAAACAACCGCTCCAAGGCTGCTGGGCTAACCTACAGACACACGGCAGCCGTGGTGGAGACAGAATAAAGAAAGTGTTCAAAAGAGGTGCATGCAAATGGGAAAATAAAGAAGAGGATGTAAGATTGTGTTTATATAGATTAAAGGCCTACTGAAATGAATTTTTTTTATTCAAACGGGGATAGCAGATCTATTCTATGTGTCATACTTGATCATTTCGCGATATTGCCATATTTTTGCTGAAAGGATTTAGTATAGAACGACGATAAAGATCGCAACTTTTGGTATCTGATAAAAAAAAGGCTTGCCCCTACCGGAAGTAGCGTGACGTAGTCAATTGAACATATACGCAAAGTTCCCTATTGTTTACAATGATGGCCGCATGAAGTGAGAGAGATTCGGACCGAGAAAGCGACAATTTCCCCATTAATTTGAGCGAGGATGAAAGATTTGTGGATGAGTAAAGTGCAAGTGAAGGACTAGTGGGGAGTTGAAGCTATTCAGATAGGGAAGATGCTGTGAGAGCCGGGGGTGACCTGATATTCAGCTGGGAATGACTACAACAGTAAATAAACACAAGACATATATATACTCTATTAGCCACAACACAACCAGGCTTATATTTAATATGCCACAAATTAATCCTGCATAAAAACACCTACGTGTTTGTTATGCTAGCTCCTAGCTCCTCTGCTAGCTCCTAGCTCCATAGAACACGCCAATACAATTCAAACACCTGATCAACACACACAATCACTCAGCCCAAAAGACCGTTCACCTAACCCAAGGTTCATAAAGCTTATATATTTTTAAAAAGTTACGTACGTGACGCGTACATACGGTCAAGCTATCAAATGTTTAGCAGCCAAGGCTGCATACTCACGGTACCTGATATTCAGCTGGGAATGACTACAACAGTATATAAACACAAGACATATATATACTCTATTAGCCACAACACAACCAGGCTTATATTTAATATGCCACAAATTAATCCTGCATAAAAACACCTACGTGTTTGTTATGCTAGCTCCTAGCTCCTCTGCTAGCTCCTAGCTCCATAGAACACGCCAATACAATTCAAACACCTGATCAACACACACAATCACTCAGCCCAAAAGACAGTTCACCTAACCCAATGTTCATAAAGCTTATATATTTTTAAAAAGTTACGTACGTGACGCGCACATACGGTCAAGCTATCAAATGTTTAGCAGCCAAGGCTGCATACTCACGGTACCTGGTATTCAGCTGGGAATGACTACAACAGTAAATAAACACAAGACATATATATACTCTATTAGCCACAACACAACCAGGCTTATATTTAATATGACACAAATTAATCCTGCATAAAAACACCTATGTCTTTGTTATGCTAACTCCTAGCTCCTATGCTAGCTCCTAGCTCCATAGAACACGCCAATACAATTGAAACACCTGATCAACACACACAATCACTCAGCCCAAAAGACCGTTCACCTAACCCAAGGTTCATTAAGCTTATATATTTTAAAAAAGTTACGTACATACGCAAAAAAAAAGTTGCGCACATACGGTCAAGCGATCAAATGTTTAGAAGCCAAAGCTGCATACTCACGGTAGCAGGTCTGCGTCTTTGTCATCCAAATCAAAGTAATCCTGGTAAGAGTCTGTGTTGTCCCAGTTCTCTACAGGCGTCTGTGTATCGAAGTCAAAAGTCCTCCTGGTTAGAGTCTCTGTTATCCGAGTTCTTCCATCTTGACTGCATCTTTCGGGAATGTAAACAAAGACGCGCCGGCTGTGTACTGTTGTTGCTGACTTCGTTCGAAAAATACGTCCGTTTCGCACCGACAACTTTCTTCTTTGCTTGCTCAGCTTCTTTCTCCATAATGCAATGAACATAATTGCAACAGATTCACAAACACAGATGTCCAGAATACTGTGGAATTATGAAATGAAAACAGAGCTTTTTTGTATTGTATTCAATGGGGAAGGCATACCTCTGTTCCCCGGGCTACGTCACGCGCATACGTCATCCTCAGAGGCGTTTCGAACCGGAAGTTTAGCGGCAAATTTAAAATGTCACTTTATAAGTTAACCCGGCCGTATTGGCATGTGTTATAATGTTAAGATTTCATCATTGATATATAAACTATCAGACTGCGTGGTCGGTAGTAGTGGGTTTCAGTAGGCCTTTAATGTATATAGTGTTTTAATGTTTGATTCTTTATGTGCACTATTTTAAAAACTTAATCTAATTAATAAAAGAAAGTAAGGAAATGACTGTCATTGTTCACACCACCCACACAGAATTCACCAACATTGTTTTGTTCTCATTCCACACTTTTAACAAACGTTACAATATTAAACGTCACTATTACATAAAAGTACAGTATATAACGGTAAAACACTGGTTTTAGCAGTAGTGTACATTATAGTAAAGGAGACAAATGAGCACTCGTTCTTCTGGTGGCCCGAGGTTGACATCGTTGTATCTCAGATAACATGACATTGTGGCGGGCACTAGGACCATGCTCACACTCAGCAGAATGGGTGTGGTTTTATGTACCTTCTTGGGCACACTATAAAAGTGCATATTGTGTTTTATTGTGCATTCTTATGTTGGCAGTCTTACAATAAAGACCTCAAAGAAACAACGCTGTGTTTCTTGCATTTGCCACATTGGTGACCCCGACAATGTTTCACGTAGAAGAGGAAGCTGTGTCTTCATCGGCCATGTCGCCCCAACTCCAGCAACCTGCAACCCCCGCGGGGACAAAGCTTCCGGAGTTCTGGCAGAGCGACCCGGCATCATGGTTCCAGCACATCGAGGCACTTTTCCACCTGCGAGGAATCGCCGGCGACGACTCCCGGTATTACTTGGTCGTAACAGCCCTCGACCAGGCGACCACTCGCCGCGCCATGCAGCTGTTGCGAACGCCTCCACAGCGCGGCAAGTACGCTGCACTCAAGAATCTTCTGCTTTGGAGATTTACTCTAACTGACGCTGAGAGGGCAGATAGACTTCTTTCCCTGCCCGGTTTGGGCGATAGCACCGCCTTGGATCTGATGGACAGTATGCTGTCGCTGCTGGGCTCCGAGGAGGGCGGGTTCATTTTCCCGCATCTTTTCTTGCGGCAGCTACCACCTGCGGCCCGTGCGGTGTTGGCTAACTCAGCTTCTCTGGCCTCCGGCGACTACCGGGGCTTGGCTGAAGAAGCTGACCGGGTGCTTCTGGCTTCCAGACGGTTTGCCGTGCAGAGCGTAGAAGCGCCCCCCCTGCAGACGATGGAGAACGCGGACCCAGCAGTGGTGGCGGGAGTCGCTACCCGGAAAAGGCGCGACGCGAGCCAATGCTTCTTCCATCAACGTTTTGGCGCCAAAGCTCGACGGTGTGTCCTTCCATGCTCCTTCACGGCCCCGGGAAACTCCAACGCCAGCGTTCAGTAGCAGCTGTGGGCGCCGGCGAAGCAAGTGAGCTGCTCTTCATCGCTGACTCGTCGTCAAGGAGACGTTTCCTGGTGGACTCCGGTTCGCAAGTCAGCCTGTTACCTGCCACAGACGCGGACAGGGCGACAGGTGGCTGCGGGCCGCTGCTGAATGCCGCCAACGGCTCGTCGATCGACACTTTCGGCTCCAGGTTGGTGACTGTGTGCTTTCATGGACGCAAATTCCAGTGGGACTTTATCATCGCCGCCATCACGGTTCCCATTATTGGCGCGGATTTTCTGTGTGCTAATGGACTGCTTGTTGATGTTGCTAACCGCCGATTGATTGATGCTGTGTCTTTTTCAACTTTCACATGTAAGGCGGGGGCACTTGGACCGTTAACACACGCTAATTATTTGGTATCTGGTGACGTTTTTCAGCGTTTGCTGGCGGATTTTCCGTCATTAATCACTCCCGCTTTTTCCACCGCGGACACTAAACACGGTGTCGAACATTTCATTCCCACGGTGGGCCCGCCAGTTTTTGCGCGCGCCGTCTTGACGCGGCTAAATCGACCATTGCTAAAGAGGAGTTTGCTACTATGGAGCGTTTAGGCATCGTTAGGCGTTCTAATAGCCCGTGGGCCTCGCCCTTGCACATGGTGCCCAAGTCAGACGGTTCCTGGCGGCCTTGTGGGGATTTTCGCCGCCTTAACAACATCACAACGCACGACCGCTACCCTATTCCGCACATCCAAGACTTTTCGGCGCGCTTGGCTGGCGCCGCCATTTTCTTCCAGGTAGACTTAGTTCGTGGTTATCACCAGGTGCCGGTGCGTGCCGAGGACGTGCCCAAGACCGCAGTAATAACCCCGTTTGGGCTTTTTGAGTTCCTGCGTATGCCTTTTGGCCTGAAGGGGGCAGCACAAACCTTTCAGAGATTAATGGACTCAGTTTTGCGCGGCCTCAATTTTGTGTTTGTTTATCTGGGCGACATTTTGGTGGCGAGTCCTTCAGCCGAGGAGCACCAGTCACACCTAACACAGGTGTTCACACGTCTTGACGAGCACGGCCTGATCGTCAATCCATCTAAATGTCAGTTTGGGCTGTCAGGGATTGATTTTTTAGGTCACCGTATTTCGTCGCTGGGTGCGATCCCTTTGCCTTCAAAAGTGCAAGTGGTGGCAGATTTTCCTCGTCCCTCTACTGTCAAAGCTCTGCAGGAATTTTTGGGCATGATTAATTTTTATAATCGGTTCCTTCCTCGCGCTGCCCACCTCCTGCCGCCTCTTTATGGTGCCCTACGGAACAAAAAGGCAAGCGATTCCCTCGAATGGTCTCCTCAGCGAGTCCAAGCTTTTCATAGGGCTAAATCCGCGCTCGCAGAAGCTGCTCTCCTCGCCCACCCTGTTTCCGCGTCGCCCGTGGCTTTGACAACGGACGCGTCTGATGTCGCCGTGGGCGCTGTAGTTGAGCAGCGGGTGGCGAATGTATGGCAGCCCCTTGCGTTCTTCAGTCGTAAACTGCGAGATAACGAGCGGAAGTACAGTGTATTTGACCGAGAGTTGTTGGCACTGTATCTTGCAACACGCCATTTTCGTTTTCTGTTGGAAGGTCGGTCCTTCACGGCTTTTGTTGACCACAAACCCCTGACGTTTGCCATGTCAAAGGTCACAGAGCCTTGGTCAGCCCGTCAGCAGCGTCACTTGTCGGCCATCTCTGAGTTCACTACGGACATTCAGCATGTGGCCGGTAAGGCCAACCCTGTGGCTGACTGTCTCTCACGCGTACTCGTGTGCCCCGTGCAGCTCGGTTTAGATTTTTCAGGAATGGCCGCTGACCAGCCCGACGACCCCGACATCCGCGCACTCAGAACTGACGGTACAGCGCTAGTGCTCGAGGAGGTGGTAGTTCAGGATGGCGGTCCCGCCCTCCTCTGCGATGTTTCCACTAGGCGCCCTCGGCCGGTTGTTCCGGTAGACTGGCGCCGCCGGGTTTTTGACGCAATACACTCCCTGTCGCACCCTGGCGTTCGGGCTTCCGTCAAGTTGGTTGGTGCCAAGTTTGTTTGGCCTGGCCTTAGGAAGGATGTTAGGCAGTGGGCAGCCGCATGCGTGGCATGTCAGCGCGCCAAGGTCCACCGGCACACAAAGGCGGCCCTCGAACCATATCCGATTCCGGTCAGGCGGTTTGACCACGTGCATGTAGACTTAGTTGGCCCCCTCCCTCCGTCGCAGGGTTATACACATTTGCTAACGATGGTAGATTGTACCACCAGATGGCCGGAAGCGGTTCCTCTTTCCTCCACTGCCTCGGTAGACGTTGCTCGCGCGTTTCTGTCAGCCTGGGTTGCGCGTTTTGGCACGCCGTCTGATATCACCTCGGACAGGGGATCCCAGTTTGTGTCAGAGCTTTGGTCAGCGTTGGCCCAGTCCTTGGGTGTGCAGGTGCACCGTACTACAGCCTACCATCCCCAAGCTAACGGCTTATGTGAACGTTTTCACCGGTCGCTTAAGGCGGCTTTGCGTGCGGTGCTCGTTGATAGCAATTGGATTGACCGTTTACCTTGGTTTATGCTCGGGTTGCGCTCAGCCCCTAAAGAGGATCTTGCAGCGGCCCCCGCTGAATTGGTGTTCGGTCAGCCACTCCGCGTTCCGGGGGAATTTTTACCTGAGGGTTGTACCCCGCGACCGTTTCCCTTTTTGTCGAGGGGGTCCTTGGCTCCCGGCCCGATTCACCACTGTTTCCCTAAGTCGTTTGTGCCATCGGAGCTTAAATCTGCCCGTTTTGTCTTCGTACGTCACGACGCCCACCGTTTGCCCCTCCAACCGCCTTACGATGGCCCATTTAGGGTGCTGGAACGCGGTCCTAAAAACTTTGTGCTGGATATGTGCGGGCGCAGGGAATGCGTTTCTCTGGACAGACTTAAACCGGCGCATTGTGTTGCAGGTGAAGAAATACTGCCGGGCCAAGTCCCCCGCCGAGGTCGCCCCCCAAAATCTGTTCGGGTTGAATGTCTTTCGCCTCCCCCGGACCCTGATGTTTGTTCTGCTCCACAAGGCACACCCGCTTTGCGGGATGGACATTGTAGCCGTTACGGCAGGCGAGTGAGGCCCCCTGACAGGTTTTCTTTTTCCCCATAACTTGCTGTCTGGGTGTTCGGGGGGGGCTGTGTGGCGGGCACTAGGACCATGCTCACACTCAGCAGAATGGGTGTGGTTTTATGTACCTTCTTGGGCACACTATAAAAGTGCTTATTGTGTTTTATTGTGCATTCTTATGTTGGCAGTCTTACAATAAAGACCTCAAAGAAACAACGCTGTGTTTCTTGCATTTGCCACAACAGGTGTATTAAGTATTATGTGTGTGTGTCTGTACTGCATGTCTTGTTGATAGATGCTGACAAGGTTTTGTTGCCATAGAGCTATAGTAGTAACTATTGTACATCACAGTTTTAACAAGAAGATGACACCCTCTTGCAGGCAAAAGCAGAAAGCATGGTCAATGACCTCGAGTTTCATTTAGAAACGCAATGAGCAAAGCATCAATTTATATCACCCAATCCAAACAACTTGTCCCACTCATGATGTAAATTACCTATTACCAACAAATAAAGTAAACACATGGTCACACATAACACTCGTCCTGCTCATCAAACTTTGTGAATATTATAAAACACGTCTGTTTAATATATAATATATACATTTTAATAATATAAAATTACACATATATCATTTCATTACAGTGCTATGCAAAACACTCTTTCCACACTTCGCCATGTTTGCCGCATTTTAGCTGCCTGATATTTCTGATTGATTACAAAACTTTAAGAAGATCCTCAAGGAAATAGTCACGGTAAGGTTCGAACTTTTACATACTCTTAATAGTCAATGTTTTATCGTTTATACTTCATATTGCATTGTTGTCAGGATGTGATGTGAATGTGTGGGGGTGGGGGTTGTTAAAGTTGAAGTTACTTGTGGTTCAGTCTGTTATAGATTGCTTTGACAAATGCAAACTGAAGTGTTATTTTGGTACAAATTATTGTTGTTACGCCACAATCAATACTCTGCTGCGCGGCGGAAAAAAGCTATGTAATGTGTGTATTTATGTATGTGTGTGTGCGCGCACATCCTTATAATAGCGTATTAACGATGACCCCGGAAAATATGGCTTTACCGCAGATTGTACTGTATTTTTACATTTGGAAAACTTCCCTCTTCATTTTGGTATAAAATTAATATGTAGACTTAAAGCATTGTGGTCGCAGATTACGTGTAAAAACAGCTGCGTATACGTGATCAAAGATCACTCTGAGACAGCACACAGAACGGATACAGAGTCAACATTTCAACATCAATGACATGAATCAAAATAACAGAAGAGATCAACAATAAATATCAAAATATGTGCTGCTGCAGTGTTGATGGGTTTAATAAAATAATTTTACACACTCAATTATAATATCTTAATAAACAAATTAGAACATTATGGCATTATAGGGTTGGTCTTGAACTGGGTAAGAAGCTACTTAACCAACAGGAAGCAATACGTGAAGATAGGAGAACACACATCTACAAAATTGAAAATATCTTGTGGCGTACCTCAGGGATCAACACTAGCACGAAAATGGTTCAATCTTTATATAAACGACTTTTGTAAAGTTACCAAGGACTTTATGTTAGTATTATTTGCAGATGATACAACTGTGTTTTGTTCAGGAGAGAACACACAGAAGCTAATGCAAATAATAACAGAAGAAATAAACAAATTAAAAAGATGGTTTTAAAAAAACAGACTATCTTTGAATCTCAGTAAAACTAAACTAATGCTATTCGGTAACAGTAGAAGGGAAAGACAACAACAAATACAAATAGACAGAGAACACTTTGAAAGGGTAAAAGAAAACACAGTGTGGGTGTAATAATGGATGATAAAATGAACTTGAAACCTCATTTAAAAACATACAACATAAAGTAGCAAGAAACACGTCAATAATGAATAGACCAAAATACGTTCTGTACCAAAAATCTCTTCATATTCTCTACTTCTCACTAGTGTTACCATATCTGAGTTATTGTGTAGAAATATGGGGAAACAATTACAAATGTGCGCTTGATTCACTAACGGTGTTACAAAAAAGATCAATTAGAATAATAAATAATGTTGGATATAGAGAACATACAAACCCTTCATTTAGTGAATAAAAAATATTGCAATTCAATCATTTAGTTCCTTTGCAAACAGCTAAAATTATGTATAAAGCAAACTATAACCTGCTACCCAAGAATGTACAACAATTCTTCTCAACAAAAGAGGAGAACTATAATCATAGAGGAACATCTCATTTAAAACATGTGTATCCATGTACGACACTTAAGAACTTTACTACTTTAGCATATCAGTATATGAAATTAAATTATGGATTAGATTCAGCAAACCCAATGCAATCCAATCCACTTTATTTGTATAGCACATTTAAAGGCCTACTGAAAGCCACTACTACCGACCACGCAGTCTGATAGTTTATATATCAATGATGAAATCTTAACATTGCAACACATGCCAATACGGTCGGGTTAACTTATAAAGTGACATTTAAAACTTCCCGGGAAATATCCGGCTGAAACATCGCGGTATGATGACGTATGCGCGTGACGAAGTCCGAGTAACGGAAGTTATGGTACCCCGTAGAATCCTATACAAAAAGCTCTGTTTTCATTTCATAATTCCACAGTATTCTGGACATCTTTTGCAATTTTTTTAATGAACAATGAAGGCTGCAAAGAAGACAATTGTAGGTGGGATCAGTGTATTAGCAGCGGACTACAGCAACACAACCAGGAGGACTTTGTTGGAGCGCTAGCTGCGCTAGCCGCCGACCTCACCTTGACTTCCTACGTCTCCGGGCCGCCAAACGCATCGGGTGAAGTCCTTCGTCCTTCTGCCGATCGCTGGAACGCAGGTGAGCACGGGTGTTGATGAGCAAATGAAGGCTGGCTGACGTAGGTGGAGAGCTAATGTTTTTAGCATAGCTCTGTGCAGTCCGGTTGCTAAGTTAGCTTCAATGGCGTCGTTAGCACAGCATTGTTAACCTTCACCAGCCTGGAAAGCATTAACCGTGTATTTACATGTCCACGGTTTAATAGTATTGTTGATTTTCTATCTATCCTTCCAGTCAGGGGTTTATTTCTTTTGTTTCTATATGCAGTTAAAGCAAGATGCTATCACGTTAGCTCGTAGCTAAAGCATTTCGCCGATGTATTGTCGTGGAGATAAAAGGCACTGAATGTCCATTTCCCGTTCTCGACTCTCATTTTCAGGAGGATATAGTATCCGAGGTGGTTTAAAATACAAATCTGTGATCTACAATAGAAAAAGGAGAGTGTGGAATCCAATGAGCCAGCTTGTACCTAAGTTACGGTCAGAGCGAAAAAAGATACGTCCATCGCTGCCTCTCAAGTCATTCACTGTAACGTTCCTCATCTACGAATCTTTCATCCTCGCTCAAATTAATGGGGTAATCATCACTTTCTCGGTCTGAATCTCTCTCGCTCCATTGTAAACAACGGGGAATTGTGAGGAATCCTAGCTCCTGTGACGTCACACTACTTCCGGTACAGGCAAGGCTTTTTTTTATCAGCGAGCAAAAGTTGCGAACTTTATCGTCGATTTTCTCTACTAAATCCTTTCAGCAAAAATATGGCAATATCGCGAAATGATCAAGTATGACACCAAGATGGCGGCGCCTCAAGGCAGCGGCTTCTTGCGAGTGCTCCTAGAAGTGTAGACCGATTTGGCAAAAACACCCGTCAATTCAGTCAATTTCATGGCTGGCTCACAGCGTGTTCACTCCGTGATCACTTACGACCGACTTACGATTCTGGATGTGGAGAGATCGGGCCATGTTGGGCTGAAAGATGCGTGTACGGTGGACCTACTCGCTAGCTTGGGAATTCTTCGCGAGCTACATCCAGCAGTGGCCTTTGAAGCAGCGGCGTCCACTACCAGCGGAGACCGTCAACGAAAGAGACGTAAGCGATGCGCTCGGAAGCAGAAGCGGGGGTGTCGGGCGGGGCTAACAACAAAGCTAAATGCGTTGTTGTTAGCGGGGCTAACGAAAAAGCTAAATGCTAATCCACAAAGAAGCGCTAATAAGGAGTCTGTTAAGCTAGAACTAGCCGGCGCCAGGCTGGATAATCCCTGCACACATAGCAATTCTCTTAGAATAATATACAACTCACATAATGTTTTTTCTGCGTCAGAGGTGGACATGCATTTTACTGAGGTGGCAAACAATCTAAAAATTCCTGTCATATCAATTCCTAGATATAGTCGAAATTATTTAAAGTGCACTACGCATAATAAACGTAACATAATTAATATTGCTACTACGGATACTTTCAACAAAAACTCCTCAAAACAGCCCACTACCTATAATATGGGCTTTTTAAACATAAGGTCATTGTCTTCCAAAACGTTATTAGTTAATGAAGTCACTAGAGACAACAATCTTGATGTCGTTGGTCTAGCCGACATCATATTGCCCATCCCATTAAATGGGGTGGGGGTGTTGCACTAATATACAACAAAAACTTTAGCCTTACCTCGGACCTAAATAATAAATATAACTCGTTTGAGGTGCTTACTGTGAGGTTTGTCACACCGCTGCCTCTGCACCTGGCTGTCATCTACCGCCCCCCAGGGCCCTATTCGGACTTTATCAATGAATTTTCAGAGTTCGTTGCTGATCTAGTGACGCACGCCGACAATATAATCATAATGGGAGACTTTAACATCCAAATGAATACCCCATCGGACCCTCCATGCGTGGCGCTCCAGACTATAATTGATAGCTGTGGTCTTACACAAATAATAAATGAACCCACGCATCGCAACGGTAATACGATAGATCTAGTGCTTGTCAGGGGTGTCACCACCTCTAAAGTTACGATACTCCCGTACACTAAAGTAATGTCCGATCATTACCTTATAAAATTCGAAGTTCTGACTCATTGTCAACAAACTAATAATAATAATAATAACTACTATAACAGCCGCAACATTAATGCTGCCACAACGACGACTCTTACTGACCTACTGCCTTCGGTAATGGCACCATTCCCAAATTATGTGGGCTCTATTGATAACCTCACTAACAGCTTTAACGACGCCCTGCGCGACACCATTGATAGTGTAGCACCGCTAAAGCTAAAAAGGGCCCCTAAAAGGCGTACCCCATGGTTTACAGAAGAAACTAAAGCCCAGAAATTATCCTGTAGAAAGCTGGAACGCAAATGGCGTGCGACTAAACTTGAGGTTTTCCATCAAGCATGGAGTGATAGTTTAATAACTTATAAATGCATGCTCACCTCAGCTAAAGCTAAATATTACTCAAATCTCATCCACCTCAACAAAAATGATCCTAAATTTTTGTTTAGTACAGTAGCATCGCTAACCCAACAAGGGACTCCTCCCAGTAGCTCCACCCACTCAGCAGATAACTTTATGAATTTCTTTAATAAGAAAATTGAAGTAATTAGAAAAGAGATTAAAGACAATGCATCTCAGCTACAACTGGGTTCTATTAACACAGATACGACTGTATATACGACGGACACTGCCCTCCAAAATAGTTTCTCTCTCTTTGATGAAATAACATTGGAGGAATTGTTAAAATGTGTAAATGGGACAAAACAAACAACATGTTTACTTGACCCAATTCCTGGGAAACTTATCTGACTGATACACGGTCAAGCTCCTGCCTATCTTGCCGATTGTATTGTACCATATGTCCCGGCAAGAAATCTGTGTTCAAAGAACTCCGGCTTATTAGTGATTCCCAGAGCCCAAAAAAAGTCTGCGGGCTATAGAGCGTTTCCTATTCGGGCTCCAATACTATGGAATGCCCTCCTGGTAAAAGTTAGAGATGCTACCTCAGTAGAAGCATTTAAGTCTCATCTTAAAACTCATTTGTATACTCTAGCCTTTAAATACTTGATCTGCCGTTTCTTTTCTTTTCTTTTCTACTCTGCTCCCAACCCGGGGTGGACCACTAGCCTGTTCATCGGATGGGGACATCTCTACGCTGCTGACCCGTCTCCGCTCGGGTTTGTTCCTGCTGGCCCCACCATGGACTGGACTTTCGCTGATGTGTTGGACTTTCACAATATTATGTCAGACCCACTCGACATCCATTGCTTTCGGTCTTCCCTAGAGGGGGGGTTACCCACATATGCGGTCCTCTCCAAGGTTTCTCATAGTCATTCACATTGACGTCCCACTGGGGTGAGTTTTCCTTGCCCGTATGTGGGCTCTGTACCGAGGATGTCGTTGTGGTTTGTACAGCCCTTTGAGACACTTGTGATTTAGGGCTATATAAATAAACATTGATTGATTGATTGATTGATTGACATAGAATGGATCTGCTATTCCCGTTTAAATTAAAAAAAATAATTTCAGTAGGTCTTTAAACAACAAAAATGTTTCCAAAGTGCTGCACAACAGTATTAAAAACAATATTCAAATATTATCCTTAGCTCCACAAAAATAAATAAATATAAAACCAATATAAAAATAAATATGATTAAAAACAATTTAAAATAAATCAAACAAAGCACTAATATGATTCAGTTTAAGAAACTGTTCGAACTAAGTACAAAGAATAATTATGATAAACATCTTGAACATTTTTTAAACAAAAAAAAATAGATCATTTCAAAAAATGAATCTCCTTGTATTGTATCCATGTTCGAAATATACTAAAGCTGATTATATATATATATATATATATATATATATATATATATATATATATATATATATATATATATATATATATATATATATATATATATATATATATATATATATATATACACACATATATATATATATATATATATATATATATATATATATATATATATACATACATACATATATATATGTATATATATATATATATATATATATATATATATAGAGAGAGAGAGAGAGAGAGAGAGAGAGCGAGAGAGAGAGAGAGAGAGAGCGAGAGAGAGAGAGAGAGAGAGAGAGAGAGAGAGATGTGAGTTTGTGTGTGTGTATTATTATATTAATATAACATGTATATATATGTACACATATATGTATAGTCTATATATATATATGTGTGTACATATTTATATTGTTACTTTACATGAAGTGGCTTTTGGCCCCGGGACATTTTTTTTAGCCCAATGCAGCCCCCTAAGTCAAAATGTTTGAACACCCCTGTCTTAGTTGCTCAGACAGCAATGTGTTTACATAAGTTTAGATTGGGGTATGGGTTTTTTTAAATGGGGAAAGACGTTAATAGACTTTTACGCTAGCGAGCTGGCACCAGTCAGTCCGTAAATTTATCAAAGTACAGTTATCAATTACGGTTTTTCGATCATTTGAATTCAAAACTGTAATACTAACCGTCGGGAGTGTTACTGCGGTTACCCTATTTACCCCTTACCATTTTGACCAGAATGAATAATTCATGCTTTTGTCGTTCATAAAACATTTGAGAAAATCTCAAGCATCTGTACCATGTCCCATTTTTTGTAGATGGCAAAGATGACAAAGGGTAGGGGGGAGGGGCGATAGTACTGTATAGTTATCAGCAGAAGTAGGCATTTTAATACAAAGCTGGAGAGAATGACAGATGAGCCAATGTTGCAGAAGATATAAAAGGGATTATTCTTCCCTGGAAGACATAATCATTTGTAACACACTTGTTTCAAATTCAGTGAAAAACAAATTGAGATTATCTGGTATTGTACTTATACATTAATGGGTTACGATTCATTCTTAAATGTCAGAGTCACTGAATAGATCAACTGAAATGGAGTCTTGCAAGGGTTTGCTAATCTTTATAGCAATACATATTATTAAACATGCTAAAACCAACCTGATATAGGTCAAAATATGCAAAATTGTCTTTTTTTAAATAAAGAAAAAACATCCAACATGTCACATTTATGTTAAAGGTTATAAAGGAAATATTGCCAGCATGTATATCATGCGTAAGATGGGCGGGTGTATTCTCATATTATGGAAATATTAGCACCTCCAACCAGGTCTCTGACTGACACAAAATCAGTCCTGCTGATGCTTGCCTATTTGCGTTTCTACATTCGTTCCCCATTATACAGTTTTTCTTTTAAGCCTGCAGCTATCGATTATTTCAGTAGTTGAGTAAACTGTCAATTAGTTTGTTCGATTAATCGATAAATCAAATAAAACACTATATATGGATTTTTATGGGAAAAATATGTAATCGTCTTTGCCAATTAATGCCTTTTAATGCCAATCACAACCGCTGTTCCCCTCTAAGTGACACTGTATTTATTTGTAGTCCCCCAGCTGACAAGCAGCTATCACCTAATTATGTATCTCCATACACAATGTGGAGCCGCTCCTCCAAGCTAATAATAATCACCTCCATTACGGCAAATAAATTCAATTTCTTTGTATCTTAAGTATCATTATCAAGTATCTGTGTCACTGGAGGATAGGTTAAACATGTTACACACAGAGGAGCAGAATCAGGAACAAGTTTAAATAGTGTGTTGATATTGTTAAACTGTCGATAGCACTCACCATAAATAAATATAACAATTTTAATTATTATTTGTTATATTAACACAATTTAGTATATAAAGTCAACTTGTTTTTCCACTTTACTGGTACTTTAATATTACCTAACAATGCAACAAAATATTATATGATCATATGTTCCAAAATATCGTTCTGTTGAAATAAAGATAATTACCTTAATATCTGTTTGACTTATAATTACTTATAAGTTACCCATCAAATTGTACACTGTAAAATTGACAACAGATTTTACGGTAAAATCCACTTTGGTTTTGCATTATTATTTTACAATAATATAGTAAAAAAAACAACTGTGGATTTCATGGTAAAAAAAAACTATCAGCTTAGTTGCCAGAATTTTACTGTAAAAAAAACAGTGTTACCCTTTTTTCCATTCCATTTACAGTAATATGTTGTAAAAAATAAAATAAAAAAATACCACAATTTTTACGGTAAAATTCTGGCAACTGAGCTGCCAGTTTTTAACAGTAAAATCAAAAAATCTTTTTTTTACAGCGTACGAAAAAAATATATACTAATCAAATGCATAAGTAATTATGTAATATCATGATGCGAATCCTTATACATTTATATTCATATATTATTCACTGTTAAAGCGGCCCTCTGAGGGCAACAATAATTGACATGTGGCCCTCAATGAAAACAAATTTGACGTGCATGCTGTGGAAGGATACAATAAACTACACTGTGACAAAAAATCTGCACAATTTATGGTAAAATACAGACAGCTGTGGCTGCGAGGAATTCACAAAAAAAATATACAGTCACGATGTACAGGACATCACGGTATGTTGATGTTTAGTCTGTTAATTTTATACTTGATGACTGTTTTTGCTTATGGTAAATTACTATGAAATAAACTGATATATAATTCCTGTGGTTGCCAGGAATTCACCGTAAAACAAATTAGGGCCAATTTTAATGATGCCATACAGGTGCATGTCTTTGGAGGTGAGAGGAAGCCGGAGTACCCGGAGAGAACCCACACAGTCACAGGGAGAGCATGCAAACTCCTCACAGAAAAACCCTCTATCCCGGAAATCGAACACAAAACCTTCTCACTGTGAAGGCACGAGCGCTCACCACTGCGCTGCCCTGTCACCTTTACTAGTTTCTGCAAAATGCCTGTTTCTGAAACATGTGAGCTGTACATAAAGATTTTAACTTGAAAGTATTTGTACAACCTTTCACTGGACAACTCACAACATGGCCTTCCACAACTTGTTCCTTCAAGTGAGCTATTAAAAATGAGCCTTAAATGTTCTGTATCTGTTCAAAAGCTACGTGCAACCAGTTCCAACACACTTAAACACACAGCGTGGTTCATTTCGATGCAGTTTGCAATGAAGCACATAGACATAACCCCTCAATGTCTGAAACGACTTACCACAAAAATAAAAGAAAACATGTTGTTAGCCAAAATGTAACTGGGCTAATGCTTTAACTCAAACCCCTAAACCAATTAAGGTATGCTGTACATATAAATGTGCAATCTGCAAAATCTTAATTGTAGCCAGAATAATATCGTAAATCACTAGCATTTGCATGCTGGTGACATTACAGTATTTGCAAATGCATTGTATAATATTTCATTCATTATAACCATAGTAATTTAGGTTATCTACTGTTTCTTGGTTTGCAGGAATCCACTGCATTTACAACTGTGATAAACTAGTTTTGAATTTACGGTATTTCATTGTTGCTATTTAACAATTGCTTGCCGTAGTTTTTACGATAATTTTTTACAGTGTAGGTAAGTAAAGGTGGGCAGATCGATACAAAAAATGAGGCAAAGTATAGTATCAGCAAATGGTATTACAGTGATTAGAGTGATATTTCAACTTTCAGGGCAAAAAACAAACATTTTTATCAAAGCCAATAGGAAATAATTTAAATTAGGGCTGTCAAGTGATTATTTTTTAATAAGATTAATCACGCTTGTACTGTGATTAATCCTTAATCATTATTAATCATAGGTTATTACTCACTTTCATATTTAAAACTGGCTAAAGAAAATACCCCAATATTTGGACACACATGCAATTGTAATACAAAATGTAATCAAACATTTTACTTAACTGTAAGTCATTAATTTGCTTAAAACTTGATGACAGTAAGTATAGTAAGAATTAAGTGCACATTTTCAAAGTATTTTTAATAAAATAGCAAACAAGGTACAGATAGTAAACACCCATATAAACAACTTTACATAGTGCAGTATTTAGATCTGCATTTACTCTGTCTTTAAAAAAGAAAAATACATATAATAAAATTACATTTGCATCCTTTAGATCAGGGGTCTCAAACTCAATTTACCTGGGGGCCACTGGATGCAGAAACTGGGTGAGGCTGGGCCGCAAGAAAAGATTTCTTAAAAAAAATCTAACATGCACTTTTTAATCAATTCACCTTCTTTGAATGGCTTTCCCGCCCTAGCAACCATCTCACTCACCATGTAGCTAGCTTTGACTGCTTCATCGCTCTTTTCGCTTGCTTTCTTGACGAAATCTTGTTGCCTCAGTAGACTGGTTTTAAAATTTGCAACCCGGTTCACTCTCTCATCTCCCTGGTATTTTGCATACTCTTCAGCATGTCTAGTTGTATAATGACGTTTCAAATTGTATTGCTTGTGCACCGCAACTTTCTCTGTATCAACTACAGAAAAGAGCTATAAGGATTATTCATAAAGTAGATTACTTAGAACACACTAACATATTATTTATTAATTTGGGTTTACTGAAATTACAGGAGCTAATAAATTTACAGACATTATGTGTCATGTTTAAGGCTAAAAGTAAAACATTACCAGCACATTTACAAAAAATGTTTGTCATCACTTCTGAGAATGAAGAGCATAGAAGAAAAGGTCATTTCCAACATCAGTATTCAAGGACAACTTTAAAACAAATGTGCATATCAGTGGTGGGGGTTAAACTATGGAATTATCTTTACAATGAGATAAAAGATTGTAAAAATATATTCAAATTGAAAAAATATATAAAGACAGAACAATAAAATCATATGGACAGCTATAAGTGTTTACATTTTGCTTTATATTTATTATTTTACTTATTTTTTGCCTGGTTTTGTATTTGTTTTGTATCATCCCGTGAGGTGTATATTACTTCTTTTGTTTTTTTTGTTCGGTTTGTACATCATGAAGTTTTGCACTTCTTGTGTTTTTTTGTGTGTTTTTTTGTTTGTTTTCGTTATATTTGGACGTAATTGTTGGTTTATTGATTGATTGATATATTTTTATTTCAAATATGCATAAAAACAAGAGCAAGCCTGATCCAATACAGTGCTATAGCCTTAACAGCCATTATAACAAAATGAAAACAATGGAGAATAAAAAACAAAAACAAATGAGCATTGGACTTTCTTTTTTTTTACATATTTGAAAAGGAGTGAGAAGAAGTTTACACTTATTTAATCCCACCCCTTTTCTTTAAATCATAAATTACTCTGAGCTAGAACTACCTATTCACTCAATGTACAAACTTAATGAACTTGTATATACTGTACATACATCATAGATATATACATACATATGCACACCACACACATACATAGCCACATCATTACCACTAGTGATCATGGAAATGGTATCATGCCACCACAACAACACCACTGCCTCAATGAGCAGCCCCACACTCTTCTGTAACACAAACAACCCAATATCAAAGCCCTTCTTCATCTCTGTACCTCTGGAATACCATGTACTTATACTTCTTTTTAAACTGGTTTATGTTTGGACATTGCTTTAAGTCATCATTCAAACCATTCCATAATTTCACTCCACAAATTGAAATACAAAAACTTTTAATGGTCATTCTATAACTAAGCATTTTGAAATTTAAATTCCCCCTTAAATTATAACCGTCCTCTCGTGTGCTGAACAATTTTTGAATGCTTCCTGGGAGTTTATTTATTTCGGCTTTATACATTATTTGTGCAGTTTGATACAAAATAATATCATTAAATTTCAATATTTTTGACTGTAAGAATAGTGAGTGAGTATGGTCCAGATATCCAACCTTGTTGATGATCCGTACAGCTCTTTTCTGAAGTATAGTTGTTGAATTTAATGAGCTTTTATAATTATTCCCCCAGACTTCCACACAGTAGGTTAAATATGTAGGTTATATGATATCATTAAGTAATACTACGTATTATGTTGAAGGGGGCAGAAAATATAAGATTTTTCTGCATCCTGCTCCTTCTCAGGCATTGCTCTATAAATGTATAATTGAATAATTGAGGTATAATTGTCTATCGATCAAAGATGCACATCAATGAAGGAGATAAATAAAAATGAAATGAAATAAGACACGTCGGGGTGCCCCTGTGCTCAACAAAGAAATATTGCATCAAAAATCGTCTCTGTCTCGGGGGGGGGCTCGCCGTGGAGTTTACAGTTACGGTAGTACAATTAGCCCCGAACGGGCTAACATCACCACTAACGTGTTACACGTCTGATTCGCCCAGCGACTCTCTGTCGGAGTATCAGCGCTGGGGTCCAGTGCACCACACTTTTGTATTGTCGCTCGCTCCTTCGGCGGAGTGCTTTGGAAGTCTTCCCCGCCCGGACTGTTTACAACGAGGGCGGGAGCGAGCAGGCGGGCGAGCGAAGGAGGCAGGCAGGGAGGGAGGGAAGAAGAGCGTGTGTGGGTGTCGTGGAAAAGCGGCAAAATGTTTCTCTGCTTGCATCACGCAAGTGATGTCAATGCATACTTGCCAACCTTGAGACCTCCGAATTCGGGAGATGAGGTTGAGGTGGGAGGGGTTGGGTGTAGCGGGGGTGTTTTTGTAGCCCGGAAGAGTTAGGGCTGCAAAGGATTCTGGGTATATGTCCTGTTGTGTTTATGTTGTGTTTAGGTGTGGATGTTCTCCCGAAATGTGTTTGTCATTCTTGTTTGGTGTGGGTTCACAGTGTGGCGCATATTTGTAACAGTGTTAAAAAATATATAAAATACATTATGACCACCCTCAGTGTGATATATATTGCTGTTCCTCAAGTATGTCTTGCAATAACTAACGTGAGTCTGCAGAAGCCTCATACTACATGTGTATGGGCCGGCATGTTGTTAGTATGGAAAAAAAGAAGATGCGGTGACCGGTTCTAGAGGACACTAAAGGCAGTGTCATCACAGCACGCCCTCGATGTTGTCGAGAGCCTTAAACCACACCATGATTGGTAGATTCCTTCAGCTCCGCACACAACGTGGTCAAGCGCCATTCATTTAAAACTTGCGGGCCGCACTAACATTAAACTGTCATATTAAGGTAGGGGCCGCACAATAACGTCTCGTGGGCCGCAATTGGCCCGCGGGCCGCATGTTTGAGACCCCTGCTTTAGATGCATAAAAATAAGCTCAGTCAATTAAAAATTGTGAATGGATTGTATTTTACACCCACTCAGTTGTTTAAAATGGGTACAGTGGACAGCAAGTCATGTATAAAGTGTCAGGCAGCTGAAGGAATTCATGCATTTACTGTGGGAATGTCAGAGAATAAGTTGTGTCTGTTGTGAGAATTGTCTTGTTTGTGAACATGAACATGACATGATGTCACAGTTAAGGACTATACGCCTACAGTCACCAATGAATGGCAATGTTTGGGACCCAAAAACTGTATCATTTGCCGTATAGAGGCAGCGCTTTTCAAGCTTTCAAACCTTACAAGGCCTCTTGTATGCAGTTTGAAAGCTGCAGACGAAGAAAATAAACACAGACAGACACAACAATTTATCGATGACGGCAAAATTATTGAATTCATTTTCATTTACCGGTCGATTGATTTACTTAATACTAATCGGCGCAGTCCTACAGTTGTATAAACATTTTAATGCCTCTGGACATCGAATTCAAAGCCATTTGCTTAGCTTTAAGACACTATTTTAAAATTGTTGTGCGCCGATAATGAGAAAATGTGTCGCTGCAATGCCAACAAATTACCCCAGTTCCATCGGAGTGTGTTTCGAAGTGAAATTGGCCGCCTATCATCACTCATCTTTGCACCGTGTATCAATAGGTGCAGACTTACGGGTTTACGTGCGGTTATGACAAATGGTGTGATGAATTTTTATCCATTTATGATAACGCGATTTTTTAAAATTTAATCACATGCGTTAACACTTTAACGTTGACAGCCCTAGTTTGAATATGTAATTGATATCGTTACATCACATCCTGTGTATTTGTCTGGATATTGGATTATTCAATCATCCTGTAAATTTGAAGTATCAACATTGTTATGACCAATACTGGTGACAGAGGGGTTAGTGCATCTGCCTCACAATACGAAGGTCCTGAGTAGTCCTGAGTTCAATCCCGGGCTCGGGATCTTTCTGTGTGGAGTTTGCATGTTCTCCCCGTGACTGCGTGGGTTCCCTCTGGGTACTCCAGCTTCCTCCCACCTCCAAAGACATGCACCTGGGGATAGGTTGATTGGCAACACTAAATTGGCCCTAGTGTGTGAATGTGAGTGTGAATGTTGTCTGTCTATCTATGTTGGCCCTGCGATGAGGTGGCGACTTGTCCAGGGTGTACCCCGCCGACCGCCCGAATGCAGCTGTCCCAAAAGGGACAAGCGGTAGAAAATGGATGGATGGATGGATGTCCCATTAACTCAGGGGTCGGCAACCCAAAACGTTGAAAGAGCCATATTGGATCAAAAATACAAAAAACAAATCTGTCTGGAGCCGCAAACATTTAAAAGTCATATATAAGTCTTATAATTAGGCAAACACATGATGTAAGTGTCTATATTAGCTATAATAGCCTACTATCAAAATGACTATGTGTCGTAGGCTAAAGCAAATCTTCGTTGACAGAAATGCTGCAATGTAATATTTATTCTGCACATTTTTACAACATTACAAACCATTAGTAAATCAGAAGCTACTCAGAAGGTGAGATAACTCCTGGAAATTACTGGCTTTTAATGGCCAAAGGTATAGATGTGCGTGTCCAAGTTAAAGGAAACAGCAGGTTGTCTTCTTTTAATAGATTTATTACATTTTTTGGCATGCGAGGTAATGTTTGCTGTGGTCTGGAAAAACATGGCACACAAACAACTATCTGAAATGCAGACTATTACATATAGATAAAGTGTCATGAGACATGCAAAACTAAATGATATACAAAGAGGATAAAAGTAAATGATATTAAATGAGCTAAATATACCTACAAACAAGGCATAATGATGCAATATGTACATACAGCTAGCCTAAAAAGCATGTTAGCATTGATTAGCTTGCAGTCATGCACTGACCAAATATGCCTGATTAGCACTCCAACAAGTCAATAACATCAACAAAGCGCACCTTTGTGCATTCACGCACAGCATGAAACGTTTGGTGGACAAAATGAGACAAAGAAGGAGTGGAAAATTTTACATGTAAACAAACTGTTGCGTCACAGTCCACACTATGGTGAGTTCAAGAACCGCCGAAATTAGTAGGACAAAACGATGTTCAGCATATACTCTCATCAGTGAAGCATACACACAAACATATTAAACAGTGGGCTTTCTAACAATTGGGAAGGTTTGTGTTATGTTTGTCTTCAAACAAAAAACATACTAAAACCAAAAAAAATATTTCACCCCCATCTTTTTCCATTTTCAATCCTTTTTTAAAAATGCTCCAGGGAGCCACTAGGGCGGCACTAAAGAGCCGCTTGCAGCTCGAGCGCCGCGGGTTGCTTACACCCGCAATAACTACTTGGTATTGGATCGATACTCATGCTCAAAACTAATGTTAAGTATCCAAACAACAGAAGATAATAATAATAATAATTCATGTTAACAGAAATGTAAATAGGAACATGTTACAACATAAATTAGTCAGATATTAACAGTAAATTAACACATAAACATGAATAATAGATACGAAAAAATAATACAACTGGAAATGTTGTAATATGTTACTGCATATGTCAGCAGCTAAATTAAAAGCCTTTACCTGCTTTGAAATGGTTCTATTAGCATTTACATATTGAATATCATATTGTGATCTATATTGCTATCGCACGAGGCTGCAATATAATAAATAATGATAAATGGGTTATACTTGTATAGCGCTTTTCTACCTTCAAGGTACTCAAAGCGCTTTGACAGTATTTCCACATTTACCCATTCACACACACATTCACACACTGATGGCGGGAGCTGCCATGCAAGGCGCTAACCAGCAGCCATCAGAGGCAAAGGGTGAAGTGTCTTGCCCAAGGACACAACGGACGTGACTAGGAAGGTAGAAGGTGGGAATTGAACCCCAGTAAAAATTCACGGTTTTCCCGAAATTCCATGATACCATTTCTCAATTCAACATGTTACTACTTCAACATTTCTCCACCGATTTAAAAAATTTCAACACCAACCATTTCAACTCATTCAGACCATTCATGTTTTTTACCATTTCCAAAAAATTCCCGCTTTTCCCGAAATTCCCAATTTTTCTGAAATTCCCATTGAAATCAATGGGACATTCTTCAAAGTTCTACAATTCCCACATTTTTCATCCGATTGAAACCATTCTAACTTCAAGATATTCAGCCTGTTCAGGAATTGTGTGCTCAACTTCAACAATTCTAAAAAAAAAAAATTCCAGGATTTCCCAGAATTCCTTTTTTTTTTTTTTTTTGCATTTTCCCCATTCAAAATGAATTGGCCATTTTTCAAACTTCCACAATCCCCACATTCTTCAACCCATTCAAACCATTCCACCTTCAACACATTCAACTCATCCTGGACATTTAAACTACCATTTTTCCACATTCAACAAATTTCCAAGAATTCCTGTTTTTTGGTAACCTATTTCCACCCTTCTTAAGTTTGACTACTCCTTTCACATTTTTCAAACCATTTCAACCGTTCCACCGTCAAAACACTCCTCAAATTCACGACAAAAAACAAGCTGGTTAAGGAACTAGAAAAACTCCCGGTTTTCCAGAAATTCCAGGGTTTTGTCAATTAAAAACCATTACTAATTCAACATTTCTTGACCGTTTTAAACAATTCCAACACCAACCAATTCAGCTCATTCAGGACATTCATGCTCTTAATGATTTTCACAAAAATCGCACTTTTCCCAAAATTCCCTAATTTCCAGGAGGTTCCCATTGAAATGAATGGTACATGTTTCCAAGTTGCACAATTTCCACATTTTTCAACGTATTCAAACCATTCCAACATCAACACATTTCACTCATCCTGGACATTCAGACTAACACTTTCCCAAGTTCCAAAACAAATACATGTTTCCCTGGAAATTCAAACTCTTCAACATTCAAACCATTCCAACATACAAACTATTCTTACATTCATACTACATTCTGTCAGCATTTCAGTTCAACTTCAACATTGGAGCGTTCACACGCAATTCCTTCAGGAATTGCCTCATCTAGTTTTTGATGATGACTATTTTTAGAATATGCAAGAGCCACAAATGTCCCCCAGGCCACATTTTGGACAACCCAGGTGTATGGATCCATTTTGGGACGCTTACATATTGCCATATGATTAATATACATAACATACACGTATTAAAAAATTGAAAATAAGCTTTTTACTCACCTGTCAGCATCCACAAGCAGGTAAGGGAGAGCAGAGCAAGTTTCCTGGTGACCTCCATGTTTCAGATAAACCTGCACCTTCTACTTCTGAGTTCGACAAAGTCCTTCCAGTCCAGTTGTTTGCTAGTTTGAATCTGACCTCAGGTTTAAAACACTCCAAGCTGGGAAGATTAAGGGACACTTCAGGTGAGGAAATATGAAAACCACCTGAGCCCCTCAAGCCCAGGAATTCTTCTTTCCGACTTTTAGGTTGACGAACCAATTGAAAAGTGGAAGAGCGCTTTCACCACCGAGGGTCCGCCAACAAAATGTGAATTTTCCTCCGCGTCCTCTTTTCTTTCCGCTCGGCTGCATCCGCAAGTCCCTCCTTGTAGAGGCTGGAGAGAGAAACTCTGCAACTTGTCATCACAGTCTTCTTACCAACACACACACGGAGAGAGAAGGAGAGAGAGACTCGGTTTAAGCTGTTGTCAAGTATTCCTCAATATTTTAAACAACATCCGGCTTTAAAATAAATTAAGCCATTTTCAGTCACTCGTGTCTATGGGTAAGCTTTTATATTGAAAAAAAAAAAAAACGACTCATCCGACTTTTACTACGTAGATTCATCTAACTTGATGAAAATACGCATCAAGTAATTTAGCACAAGTGCAGCAGCAACAGTTCATTGTAAAAACAAGGGACCGATACATAGATGTAACTATTCACACTTATAAATCAAATTAAATTATATCATTTAAACATAATAAATGACCGCGTGAACAACACTCGCACATCACACTTCAAACACAGTAAAGGTAAATATACGTACGTGTTTGAATAATGTATAATTAATGGATATATGTTTGAACAATATTAAAAACATACTGTTATATTCAAATTAGTGTTGTCGAATGATTCATTCCTTTAAGTTAATCACACTATTGAATTATGACTTATCATGATTAATCACTGGTTCTTATTGCTTGCTTGCATCATTTAAATCAACTTAAAAAAAACACTGATATTTGGACACACATGCAATTTTATTTATACTCTATGACCAGGTTATTTAGTAGATACATCTACTGTTAAAATCTGGTTACTATACTTTAATCGAAAATTGCTTACATTTTTAAAATGTGAGCAGAAATTGTTACCTCTTGTTAATTCAACCTAAAGCATTGGTTGCACTTTATTCAAACAAGATGTGAATGCTTTGGTTATTAATCGTTGTTCACTTGCTTGTTTGTGTCCATTATTCATTACACATAATTCCCTTATAAGCTCAAGCACCCCCGCGACTCCGCAAGGGACAAGCGGTAGAAAATGGATCAATGGATGGAAAATTCCCTTACAAGCAGTAACCAGAATACAGGAAATTTCACCTGCAATATCCAGTATCCAATATTTATTTCACAGCTACATTAGGTTTTTTTTATTTAATTTTTTTAAATAAAAAGTTACTGAATCAATTTTAATTTACTGAATCATTTTGGATCGTATTGTTGTAAAAAAAATTATATTTTTCCTGAATCGTATCAGCAACCAAAAATCTCAAATCAAATAGTTACAACCTCAGTTAACACCCTATTAGGGGACACGCACCAATTAATTTATTTCAATGGATTTCATTGGGTAATGCTGTTTTTCAATATGGAACGGAACTTTATAGTAATTGCACTTAAAAAGTACAACAACATGACATTTTTAGTACAAACCCGTTTTAGATCAGACATAAATCATATAGGGTATACAGAACAGGAACACTGATAGTTGTCACATGGGCGACCCAACAGGGGTGAGAGTGGGAGGGGATAGTCTGATTCCTCTATGCTCCCAGACATTCGAGTGGAGTCTTCCAAAGGCAGTGCTGGCCATAGAAAGTCTATTGTTGATTTCCTCATCGATATGCCCATCCCTTGAAAATGTACCACCAAGGTAAGTGAATTGTTCAACTGCTTTCAGTGTCTTTTACTTGAATTGTTGATTGTTCATACACAGATCATGGAATAGGCTGATAAAGTTCTTCAGTCTTTTTCATGCTTATCGTGAGACCAAAGTTATCATAGGTTTTTGAAAACTTGTCCATGATGAGTTGCATGTTTAAGTGAGAGCTGGCATTCAGCAAAGAGAAGGTCTCTGATGACAGCATTCCTGACTTTTGTATGGCATTCAGACCTCTTAGGTTGAAAACGTTGCCGTCTGTCCTGTGCCTTATATGTTCACCGCTGGCTCACCACTGGTGAAGGCATCTGTCAACATTGCAGAGAATATCATACTCAACAGGGTCGGGCCAGAACATAGCCTTATTTGACTCTGTTGCTAACAGGAAAGTCTGGAGATGCTTTACCACCATCGAGCATGTGGGCCATCATCCCGTCATGAAATTGAAGAGTAATGCAGATGAAAGTTTTTGGGCATCTTAAACTTGGCCATGATCTTCCACAAACCCCCACGGCTAAAAGTGTCAAAAGCCTTGGTAAGGTCTAAAAACGTGACAATAGATCCTGTTCTTGGCACTTTTCTTGTAACTTATAGGCAGCAAACACAATACCAACAGTACCTCGGCCAAAACGGAAACCACATCCGCTTTTGGGAAGAAGGTCTTCTTCTAGATGCAAAATAAGCCTGTTGAGAAGCAGTCTGGCCAGTATTTTCCTAGCTATGCAAAGAAGTGAAATATAGCGATGATTATCGCAACATTGTTGGTTGCCTTTGCGCTTGCACAGGTGCACAATGGAAGCATCCTTGAATTCCTGTGGAAGTTTGCCTATTGTCCAGACAGAAATTAAAAGCTTGTGTAACTTTAGAGACAGACTGGGACCACCAGACGTGTAGATTTATGCAGGGATGGCATCAGCTCCTGGGACTTCACCACTGGACAGTTGCTTGATTGCTTTTTCAACTTTAGAGATAGATGGTGGACAGTCAAGCTCTGTGTTGATTTTGACCTGCGTAAGCCGGTTTATGGCTTCATCATTTATGAATGATGGACGGTTGAGAACTGTGTTGAAGTGCTCGGCCCAACGCTCCAAAATGTTCCCACGTTTCGTGATTAGCATATCACCATTTGAGCTAAGAAGAGGAGGTGAGTTGGAAGGCTGAGGTCCACAGAGACCTTTTAACAAGTCGTAAAAGCGTTTAGGGTCATGCATATCAACAAACTTCTGCATTTCCTCGGCTTTATTGCTGAGCCAGGTGTCTTGCATGTTGTGTAGTTCTGTCTCAACTCTCTGGCGCCTTCTTACTGATTGAACGTGGGTCTTGTTGGTGCGCTAAAAATAGCTTGATTTTTTGCAGAAACCATGTCCTGTATTGCCTGGTTATTTTCATCAAACCAGTCCTGGTTCTTCTGGGTCTTTTGACCTAAGATACTGAGGGAAGATAAATGAACAGTGTCTCTGAAAAGTGCCCAAGCTTCCTCAACTTTAAGGTGGCTGTAGTTTTGGTCATCGAGTTCCGTCTTCAGGTCATTGACAAGTTGAGAAGCTTTGTCGTCTAGCTTCAGTTCAGAGACATCAATTTTCTTGGGAGCCTTCCTCCCTTATGGTCGACGTTTAACCTGGAGGTGCAGTTTCAGCTCTGACATAACAAGCCTGTGGTCAGTCCAGAACTCAGCACCACAGAAAGCCTTAGAGACAAGAACATCCTATTGATCTGACTTCCTGGTAATGACGTAGTCCATCAAATGCCAGTGTTTTGATCTTGGATGCATCAAGGTGGACCTGTGATGTGTGCCCTGTCGGAAGAGTGTTGGTGATCAATAGTCCATGTGGCATGCAAGTTTTGAGCAGTAGAAGACCACTACATGAAGGTCTTGGGTTCGATCCTGGGCTCGGGATCTTTCTGTGTGGAGTTTGCATGTTCTCCCCGTGACTGCGTGGGTTCCCTCCGGGTAATCGGGCTTCCTCCAACCTCTAAAAACATGCACCTGGGGATAGGTTGATTGGCAACACTAAATTGGCCCTAGTGTGTGAATGTGAGTGTGAATGTTGTCTGTCTATCTGTGTTGTCAGGGTGTACCCTGCCTATACCGCCCAAATGCAGCTGAGATAGGCTCCAGCACCCCCCGCTACCCTGTAGGGGACAAGCGGTAAATGGATGGATGGATGTTTACCAATGACACCATCCCATGTTTGATGGTCCGTTCCAACTCTGGCATGGAAGTCTCTTAAGACAAGAAGTTTGTCTCCTTGGGGACGCTTGATATTGTCGAGTCCAGGTCCTGGTGGAATTTATTTTTGATGTCTTCTGGATTGGTCGGACCATATGCCTGTTTTAGGAATGCCTGCTGATCCTTTCCGGTGGAAAGCTGTATTGTCATGAGTCTGTCATTGATGCCCTTTGGTAGGCTAGACATGGTGTGTATCAACTTGGTCTTGATAGCAAAACCAACACCAGATTCACATTTATCAGCAGCGCTTCAACCACTCCAGAAAAACGTGTAACCACCATTGCTCTCTGAAAGCTGGACCTCCTCTGATAGACGTGGCCTCCGAAATTGCAGCGATGTCAATGTTGTACCGGTGAGTTCAAGTGCAGGTAGTGCAGTACGTCTGCCCAGTTGGTTTGCTTCGGAGTTGTCTTGGAGTGTTCTAACTTTCCACGTTCCTATAGTGAGTGGTGTCACCTTGTTTATTTTGTATTATTTTATATTTCAACCACATGAAACGGATTCCTGCCCTGTGTTGGCCCAGGTCATGTGAAGCAGGCAATGTTTAGGGCACCTTTTATGACCCCTTCCTCAGACTACGGAGGTGAGGGCTGCTAATTTACTCAGGGGGCTGCTGAACCCTACTACTGCTTTGGTCAGTGAAAAGCGACCCAATGCCCGTAGTCGCCTGTGCGTAGGTCTGCAACTACAGCTGCCAGTGGATCCACACATACTGCTTCGCCACTCGCCTATCACCACAGGGCTTAGTTGAAACTCAACCACTACAACTGTCAGGACTTGCACGTGAATTACTTTAAAGTGGGGAGAACTTGTCTAGTATAATCCACAATCCCTTGTCCAAGCCCATCTTGGTCCAATGGCAAGACAAAGACAAGACGACTGGAGATGAACCTAGATGCACAAGCTGCCGTAAGCTCAACTGTAGGGCTTCACTCCAACATTTCAGTGGGGTTGCTTCCTCGAGCCTTAAACTATCCCTAGTACTCACAAGGCTGTGAGGCCATTTGACCCACGACTGGGAGTCTGCTAGACGACCTCTGCCTGAAGCCGTAAGGTGCTCAGTATCCATGTGTCGCCATGGGGTGACTCTACCTAAGGCTTGTTGCTGGGGAGACTATATACTGGCAAGGGCATACTTATATACTCTGCTACCCCTTTTACATATCTGCTAGCCATCAGTGAAAGCTAAAAGCGGAAGATGACAAGCACACAACATGCTAGGCACATCACAACAGCCATTATGACACATACACTACCGTTCAAAAGTTTGGGGTCACCCAAACAATTTTGTGGAATAGCCTTCATTTCTAAGAACAAGAATAGACTGTCGAGTTTCAGATGAAAGTTCTCTTTTTCTGGCCATTTTGAGCGTTTAATTGACCCCACAAATGTGATGCTCCAGAAACTCAATCTGCTCAAAGGAAGGTCAGTTTTGTAGCTTCTGTTGCGAGCTAAACTGTTTTCATATGTGTGAACATGATTGCACAAGGGTTTTCTAATCATCAATTAGCCTTCTGAGCCAATGAGCAAACACATTGTACCATTAGAACACTGGAGTGATAGTTGCTGGAAATGGGCCTCTATACACCTATGTAGATATTGCACCAAAAACCAGACATTTGCAGCTAGAATAGTCATTTACCACATTAGCAATGTATAGAGTGTATTTCTTTAAAGTTAAGACTAGTTTAAAGTTATCGTCATTGAAAAGTACAGTGCTTTTCCTTCAAAAATAAGGACATTTCAATGTGACCCCAAACTTTTGAACGGTAGTGTACGTGTCCTGTATTTACTTGATATCGGATCAATACCAACATTTGTAGTATCACTCAGCCCTAGTTATCATTGGTTGACGACTTAGTTTCTATTTTTACCACGTATGACTGTCAAAATAATCCAGCATGGGGCCAAAAAATGGCAAAGGCCAGCACTTTGACAAAGAAGGTTTGCAAAACTATTGAATTCCACAAAAGTCTTCAATAAATGTAAAAATGATGTTAAACAGAGACACCCCGCAGGCTTACACATGCATGCATCCACGGAAAATGGATACCTCAACCCTATCCCACGGTCTTCGCACTTCACCCCACGTGGTAGACGGAAAACAGAGCAGCGCCCCTTGTGGCTGGCAGCTGCGGGCCGGATGCCTGCCCCGTCCCCCCTCGTTGCAAGTCTTGAGTCGTATGTTGCAATATAGATATGTGCTTTGCTATCGATTTTTTTTCCTCACCCCAGACTGAGATCGACCTTTTCTCCACCTTAAAGGGTGCTGTAAGTGGCGCCCATTAGCGTTTCTGTACAATGTGTGTCTGCTCTTGAATGGGTTTGTGCTGAAAATGAAATGTGTTGTACATGTGAAATGACAATGAAGATCCTCCTTCTTCTAAATGTTAATTTAAACATTTCATTCATTTTTTTACTTTTCCAGGGTGTACGCCGCCTTCCGCCCGAATGCAGCTGCGATAGGCTCCAGCACCCTTCGCCACCCCAAAAGGGACAAGCGGTAGAAAATGGATGGATGGATTTACATATATTTTGCACTGTTTTGTTGCATGTAAAACCCAAATAATTTTCAATAACGGGTTTTGTTTCAATATTTTTGGGTGTCTGGAAAGGATTAATTAGAACTTTTTTCGCTTCTGTTTTTGTATAATTTGGTTTTGTCGTACCTTTTCGAAACAAAAACTGATGTGCAGTTTAAATAATAACCTATATATTCATTTTTTTCCCTGAAATTTCTCCATGTTTAAACAAATCATTAAAATTATACTGTTTATATCTTTGTATATAAATAAATTAAAAAGTCAGCACGGGAATAAATAATTTCCCCGACTTTATTTCTCGTAGTTTTCAATATCACAAAGTAAATGCAGATTTTCCTGAGTTGGACTGCAAATCATTAGGACAATAATTCAAAAAAGGATTACAGATATTGTACTGGTCCTAACAGTGTGGGAGAATATTTAATGCTCCACAATAACTAGACATTACACGATGAGATGAGCGGGAGGAGCTTATCCAGGGAGTCCATTACCAGAGTAATAACAATGAAGAGTTTTCTCCTTTCTTTGAAGGCGTGCTAGTGTTTATGTAAATGTGTTTAAGAAATATCCATCATAACAACGCTCTTTAAATTACAAGTGGATGTTATAAATGTGTGTCCCTGCTTAACCCCACGCTGAACACTAAAACTCCTTCTTCTTTTTGACAACAAAAAATAAGACTTAATTTTTACCTTCTCAGGAAATGGTTATTACTTAACGTGCAATGGAAATTCACTTCATAAATTAAATTTTAATATATCAAAGCTGTACAGGTGATGTACAGCTTAGTTATGTAAAACAAGGTTGTATATAATAATAATATATAATAATACTTCACTTTTAATGTCATGGTTGGGTTAGGGTTCATTAAGGGAACAAAATACAAAATATAAAATTGCTTATTCTGTAATTACGGTTAATGTTCTTTTTTTTTATTTAATAAAACATTACAAAACTGCAATTACTGGAAGGTAATTCTTCAATAAATACTTTTTACAAATCAATTAATATATAAAAATAATTAATTGTACTATATTTTATTTGTTACATTATATTAGCGGTGCCATAAGTGCGGCATTGGGGCCATTTGGGACCGGCAGCTAATTTTCTAACATTCTAAAAATACAATAAAAACAAACAAAAACACTTGTAATTAAAAACAGACATAAAAAGTGGAACAAAAGAGCAAACAGGTGTAATATAATGAGACAAAGTAGAAATGTTGGTGCTAATAACCCACAGCTGACAATCAGGGTTTTTCCCCCCCTTTCATTTAGAAAATGAAAGATATCTAAATGTTCCCCACATCTTTTGATTTTTGTTACAGTTGTACAGGGTGTCCCTAAAGTCTGATCATATGACATAAAAACATTGTACCAGAATTTAAAAAAAAATTAAAATAAAAACATTAAATCCAAAAATTATTCTATATTTTTACAAATTTCATAAGTATTATGAATAATATAAAGTATATTAAATGTAATCAAATATTTATACAAATGTATACTATGAATAATATTTACATTATGTAAATTATGTATATATATATATATATATATATATATATATATATATATATATATATATATATATATATATATATATATATATATATATATATATATATATATATATATATATATAATAGGGGACGGCGTGGCGCAGTTGGGAGAGTGGCCGTGCCAGCAATCTGAGGGTTCCTGGTTTGATCCCCACCTTTTACCAACCTAGTTACATCCCTTGGGTCCCTGAGCAAGACACTTCACCCTTGCTCCTGATGGGTCATGGTTAGGGCCTTGCAGGGCAGCTCCCGCCATCAGTGTGTGAATGTGGAAATAGTGTCAAAGCGCTTTGAGTACCTTGAAGGTAGAAAAGCGCTATATATATATATATATATATATATATATATATATATATATATATATATATATATATATATATATATATATATATATATATATATATATATATAATAATTGTGCTAAAAAAAAAAAAACTCACACACACACAATATAATCTTTATTTCCAGTGTCCAGACATTAGGGACACAGTATATTTCAAAATGTAAGAATGATACACGTGAAATGTGTGTCTGCCTGTGTCAATAATTGGGACATTTCAGGCAGTTACTGTACATATTTTTATGGCTCTCTACTGCCGCCCGCTGGTCATTCGAGTAACCTACGACCCCAAATGTTCACCATGATGGTTGTAGGTTCCCTAACAAAGACACTATTCCTCACTAACTCCTGTGACATCTATCATCATATGAACAGCACAGCGTAGATATCGTTGGCTAAAAACGCGAGACAAAGTCAGGTCTCTGTTTATTATTTTTTATCAAATTTGTGACGATTACAAAATAAAACAAGGCGTGAACCAATGGAATTGAACACCGCAGACATTTAATGTACTGTACTGTATGGCAAAACAGACAAACATTGCACCTTTTCAAAATCTGGAATGCTTCATATTGTTTAATTTCTTTATTTAATGCGACATACTGTGTGTTCATATATTGTGTATACTATACATATATACAGACACGCACACAGTATATATACATCAGGTATATTGTATATAACAATGATTAAACAAACTAGACACATGTTGCATTTTTACATATATGCATATGAATTTTGAAAAGAAAAGGACGGTCATTTGAAAAATACATTTATTTTACTCCAGGGTCAAAGTTGAGCTCTTGGGATCACTGTTGAAAATTAAACTTAAATTGACATTCTTTGTTGGGTTTGCTCATTTTGGTTTAAAATTAAACTATGCAGAACTGTCCTCAATGGTAATGTCGACTAAACATAATAAATACATAAATAGAAATAGATTACCGTCCATTATGTGGTCCGTGGTCTTAAGAAAGGTTGGCAACCACTGCTTTCCATGATCAACTATAGGAAAATCCAACAATGAATTGATTTCATGTTGTTTCTTAAACATCATTGTTATAATGGGATTGGAGAATACTTCTGAATGTTCTGAACTCCTATCTCCATGCAGCAAGAGGCCATCAGAGCAGAGGTTCAGACCATAAGGTTTCTCATTGTCATCCCACTGGGTTGACTTTTTTCTTGCCCTGATGTGGGATCTGAGACGAGGATGTCGTTGTGGCTTGTGCAGCCCTTTGAGACAAGCGTGATTTAGGGCTATATAAGTAAACTTTGATTGATTGACAAGAAAGTAGGCTTAAAAATCAGAGTAATCAACAGTTCCTCAGAGGTAAAGAAATTCTAAATTATCAAAAAAATTAAAATCAATTTAACAAAACGTTTGTGCAAGTGTGTCTAATTGAAAATGACTTACAGTATACATGTACATTGAATTAAACCCCAGAAAGCAACAACTCCTATGCACTTTTCATGACGGTCCATCAGTCAAGTTAGAGGCAGTCCTAAAATATTGTTGATATCTGTTATGGTCCCTTTGTTGCCTTGCTCACTGAGGTAGACACATAGTCTGAAGTCACCACCCAAACACACACATTCACACCACAAGCAGCAGACATTGAAGTAGTGCACATTTGATTGACATTCGTTACACATTAAATAACTTAACAATTTCTGTTTTCATCGACAACAAATGTAGCTATATTGTGCATCATTATAGATTGTGTGTTAAGAGCGACAGTAATAACAAATCAATTTTAATGTGAGCGGAAGCAGGACTCATTACGAAAAAAGTTTGGCGATGGACTCAAATTTAGTGCTTCTTCAATTCCCCAAAATTATGAATCAACTACAGAAGATCAGGAGGGTAAATATTGCACAATTAAGTATTTTACAATCAACTTAGAAAATGTTGTATGTTGTTTTTTCGTATAAAACTGAAACATGTTCAAGCCTTCTAATGTCGTGATTTGTGTGACAGGGACTGGAAATCAAAATGGGATTAAGGATGGGCGATGTAACTTCAAAATCCATATCATGAAATATATTGCAGCCTCTGCAATAACGATATAAATCACAATATATAATACAGCAATAGTAATAGAATCATTTCAAAAAGGGGTTATAAAGGCTCCTAAACGCTGACAAATGCGATAATATCTTGTGTATTTTCCGGTTGTTGTTTTTTAAACTATTATTAATCTAATTGCTAATTTACTGTCAACTACTTTCTGTTGTAACATTGTTCTATCAACACTTCTGTTAAAATGTAACAAACACTTTATGTGCTGTTGTTGGGATACTTATTAGTTTTGGGTAGTACTACAAATGTGGGTATATACCGTATCCAGTTTCAAGTAGTTACAGAGGCGGTATTGGTCAAACCAATACTAATACTAAACTTGGTATTGTTACTGTCAATATTACCGTGCTTTTCTGTGACCTACTATGGTGTGTAGTGTGGCATGCTCAGCTATTCCTTGTCCTTCAGAGAGACACTTGGAAGAAACAAAGGTTATTTGCCACCATGAATGAGAGTATTAGAGATTTAGAAACAATTTTGTACTGTGCTCGCTAGCAAGGGCACCATGTGTTGAGGATGCCTTTGTTCGCTTGTCGCAGTCAAACCTGCGGGACATAGCTAAATTGTGTCAACAACATGCATTATCACGATATGATGATAATATTCAAATCTAATGAAAGCCAAATGTATCTAATTTACATCACATATCTTCTGTATTGTGCAACCGCTTTCAAATGTGACATACATATTGGTCCTTCACTTTATAAATCATCATTAGGATTAGATGTAATTGCCTCGAGCTACGTATGTTAGCATAGGGACTGGTACTACAAAGGAGTTAATGGCAGAGGGGGTCAACAGTTGTCTATTGGGTCAAAGTTCAGAGTTTTATAGGTAGCATGATGTGGCTAATGCATCCAAGATAACTGAATTTGCAATCAATAAGGTCACAGATCACTAAGGACTGTTGTCATTCTTGGGGACTTCATTGAAGTACAAAGTCAGTAAACACCATATTGTTCCCTATCTGGACTTGAATTGTGTGTATGTTTGTTTTATGAAGACAATATGATGTCTCTTTAAAATGTAATTTTTCCTTTTCTGGTCTTGGAAATGACAAACTGTTTGGCGGTGCGTGTGGACTGGATGGCTACTCTCCCTGAGCTTGGAAATTAGCTCCAGAGTACAGGGTGAGAGAGAAACGTAGCTCGAGTCTTCCGTATGTCTTGCATGTATAGACAAAATGAACAATAAAGAATCTTTGAATTCTTTATATGTGGAAAACGTGCGCTTCTGACAAGAATGATGGAAATGTGCAGCAGGGGTCAATCTGTGTTTATGAATGTGGATTATATGTTTACATTCACAGGAACAGTCAATGTAACTGAACCTTGTCCTTTCGGACGTTGATTTGCTTTTGGATTACAGTTGGGACACTACATTTCGCTTCATTTTTTAAAACATATTCCACATGTTTTTTTGGCCTAAATATGTTGTGGCGGATTGATTAAGCTATTCACCAAGCGGGACTTCCGTTTCCGAGTTAAGGGTGACAATGCTAACGACAACACGGCTGCTCATGTTGGCGCTACTGTATCTTCACCGCAACAATCTAAAGTTGACAAACTTTTGACGGAACAACTTTTTGATGGACTTTCCCCTCCGCCCCCCCAACTCCTGACTCACCAATTACATCTCCATATTGGTCAAACGACAACAGCTGGACATAGCATCAGAGCCGGCGCAGCACTTTGAGCTAACAAGACCACAATGTGAGATCAGCAGATGTTCGACCAAAGTAGTGATGAACTCTTGATGCACTTCATCTTCGACATCAATAACAGAGCTTGGGCTTGAAAGCAGACACGAATTGCTAAAATCACAGCTAAAGATCGTAGCTCCATCTGTCAAGTGGGCAAAGTTTTTGCAGAAGAATTTAGGCCCATGGTTTCAGCACATGGAGGTGCAGTTCTAACTTAGAAGTATTACCCAGGATGTGAAGAAGTATTTCCAAGTCGTGGCCGGGTGACAACCATAGCAATGACGCTTGAAGGATCCTCTGGGCTATAGTTAAGTACTGTACAAATTCAGTACAAACTATATTGGGTTAAATTATAGTAAAGGTGTTATTTAATGTTTAGAGGGCTGTAATTATGTTAAAAACACATATTTAGAAGGTCGCAAACAGTTTTGTTATGCTCCAAGTATCAAATATTTGATTTATTAATAATAATTCTACTTCGCTGAAATTTGTTTTCCACTGTCATATCTGGTACCAATTAACCGCGATAAATGAGGGACGACTGTACTTTGAGTAACAATCATGTTAATGTTTGCAACCGGTCTAACATTAGTGCTCACAAAACCTGCACTTACGATTGAAACTTCAAATGATTTATATCTCAACTAACTAAACTTTCCAATGACGTACACGCAATTAGGGGTCGGCATAAAACCACCCACTTAGTCATGAAAATAAACAGCAGGGGTTGAAGCCATCAACATACATACAGTACGTTGATGTCCGCGCCATATTAGATTTGGCGAGGGCGAATGGAGATATCTCAGTCTTGCGTTTAATGGAATTGTACCGACCGGTTTACAGTCCAAACCAGATCTTGTGCTATTACCGTTTTTGGTAAAACTGAAAAAATACTTTTGATTGTATTTGGCAATTATAACATCATTTTATAAGAATAATTTGCTGACTTTGTGGCTAATACTATGAACTTAGGCACATAGTACTATGAATTCCTAAGGTGAAACCAGCCTCCAAACAAAGAAGAAAGTTGCACTATGAAGTGCGGTCCATTTCTGTGTGTCATATGTGCCTATGGTTTAACAGCTAAAGTGGCAATGTTACTGAAACACCAAATTTGAGTCATTGCCAAAACCTTTGGGCACAAAGTAAGTGTTTCACAACCTGTGAGACAGTTAAAATGCTTCCTTGTTGTTGTATTTTAAAGAATAACCAATAGCAGTTTCTAGGCACTCCACCAGCGACCCTGCAGATAAGAAGTCCAAATCCACTTCTATGAATTTTATGTAAATGGCCAAACAACGAATGGGGTCTTCGTCTTTCATTGAGTCATCTGTGACGCCGTCTTGGCGGTTCTCTTGAAGGAAGCAAGTCACAGAGGAGGGCTCACCTTGGACGTAGTGCTTGCTCGAACCCTGAAAATGTTGGAGGACACACTGTTGTATGTTCCTATCTTCAGCTATGCCAAGGTAGCAGTAAGTGACTTTGGTTCTAGTGCTCTCACAATCCCCTGCTCCTTCTGCCCAATTCTCAGAGTCACACTGAGGTAAGCTACAGTTTTTAATATCATCCTGGTCAGATGATGCCTCCTCAAAACCAATAGCGTATAGTCCATATGCCTTAGGGATGTCCCCAGGTAGGAGGTAGTGGTATGTCCGCATGCTACACACTGCTTCCCTGGACAGAGCCACGGGGATCCAGTCTACTTCCATATGCAGCTCTAGGCAACGTGCCTCGCTGATGGTAATGTCCAAGTACTTGTAGTAGACATTTTTCCAGTTCATCTTTTGAACTTTGTTCATAATAATTTTGCCCTCAGGCTTCTCAGGGTTGAAGTATTCTCGAAGCCTCTTTCCCAGCGGCACCTGTGAGCTTATCTCCGCATTATGATAACGGACGTCCTCTCGCCAGCGAGTGTTATAGCCAATGCCAAAAATGGCCAGCTTGTTAGAGAGGTGCAGCCGAGAAAACTCAGTCCAAGACTGAAAGTGCTCCCATTTCAGGTGCACTGAATCTAGGATACGAATCAACGTCTGCATAAATTCCATTTTTCTGCAAAGAAGGAAAAGAAACATCACATTAATGACTTGCTTTGTTTTCTTTCATTACCAGGTTTTATTTGCCGAGGACCAAAACATGTGGAACAAACGTTTGTTTGCCCGCAAATAATCCCATGGAATAGAGGTCCAAAACAAAAGATCCCACAAAGAGGTGTAACGGCATTAGGCAAGGGCCGGCATTTTGAATGGACAGCTTTTGTATGAAAACTTAAGTCAAAAATATAAATGTGTCATTTTAAAAGGTTTTTATTTAAAAGAAGAAAAAAATGACTTGTCAGCTAAACAATCCATTTTTAAACAATATAATAGAGCATGATGAAAGTGGAGTCCATGCATTTAAGATAACTTAAAATACCTGAATTATTTGTAAATAAATGATAAGGTACAGTTCTTAATACAATCTACTGTAACATTAAAGGCCTTCTGAAATGAATTTTTTTTATTGAAACGGGGATAGCAGATCCATTCTATGTGTCATACTTGATCATTTTGCGATATTGCCATATTTTTGCTGAAAGGATTTAGTAGAGAACAACGACGATAAAGTTCGCAACTTTTGGTCGCTGATAAAAAAAGCCTTGCCTATACCGGAAGTAGCGTGACGTCACACAAAACAAATAATTGATAAAAAGTACGATTTTAAAAATAAATACAATTAGGCAGGAGCTCAAAACTGAATCTTAACATGTTTTAGAAACTTTTTTTTTTTTTTACAAGTTGTCAATGAGTGTTACAGTTGTTGAAGTGTTCATTTGATGACTTGTTTAGTTTGCTGCCAATTGTAACTGTATTCCAGTGTTAAAGTAAAATATAACATTATTTCCGTGCTTCTGATCTTCGTTAGCTAGCTGGTGTTATCCATGTTGACATGCTATATCTTCCATGTTAGGATTTGTGTCACTAATGTTAAATGCAAAGAGTAGTTTGTTCATGGCAACTTAACTTCACCTTAAATATAGTTTATAGCGATTGGTGGTATTTTTCAGTCTCCAAAGGAGAAACGTAAAAGCATCCGCATAATTCAACTTACTGCATTATCATCGTAATTTATTTTGATGAACAACTGTAGTCATTAGGTGTTCAAAAACCAATTGCCGCTCCATTTCAACTTAAAGACAGCATAGGACCAATACAGACGATCAATAATAAATAGGTTAGCGTTTTTCATATGGTTTAGTCATTTCATTGATCAAGCCTTTTCTAATATTGCACACTACAAACTATTAAAAGTATGATGATTTATGCTGATATTGTACTGAGTCCATATCGGCCAGTGCTAAATGCTCCATTAATGGTATTCTATCGGATGTGAAAAAGATCTATTGGGACACCCCTGCCAAACAATAATATTAATCTTATTAACATGACAGCATGTCAATTGTATCTCTGCATGGTCGCGTTTACACCTTTATTTTGACTTTTAATAACGTTTTTGAAATGTAACTGTGGAGGAGTGATGACATCACAATCGGCTGTGTTGCGCTTGTGCATGTGCATAATTAGAGTGGGATCCGCCGAAAGCAGTTAACCTTGTTTTAAATACTGTAGTATGATTTGGTGATTCACAACTTGCAAACTGCGCCAATTTTGACTTACTGGGTTCGTGCTGACAGCTCAGCTTGAATCCGAAGAGCTTTGTTTTTTGGCACCTGTATTTTTTCTAGACAGAACAAAGAAAATGAGATTTTAGTCCACAGTTACCTGCCTCTTTGTCACAATCTCACTAAAAACTCACCACTGTTCATGTCTACCTCCTGGAATGCAGAGTCCAGCACTTGGTTACACCAATCCTCTTGGGAGTAATCTTCTACGGTGCTGCTATCAGACTCCATGTCCTGGTAGAGTCCACTACTGTTGATCAGGACTGGGGCACAAGTCTGGGGGTCCCAGCCTCCCTGACCAAATACCTTCTCTAGCTGCTCTATAGTGTAGCTGCTCTTCCTCTTGCCGATGCCATGCTCTTTCACGCGGCTGTAGCAGCGCCTCAGTGTCTGTGTGACAAGAGAAGAAAGATATCCAACAGTAAGTACAGCACAAACACGTGCACAGCCTATCTAACTGCAATGTTCGCCCTCCTCTACAACTGCATTTTGAACGGACAGCATTTGCATGTGCGTTTTTTATTGATCAAGCCTTTTCTAATGTTGCACACTACAACTTCATCCTCGGCCTTCTGTATCGCTTACGGAATTAAATGACACATCTTGATTTTGACTTTTAAGAAAGATATTGAAATGTAAATGTGGATTAGTGCATAAACATGCACTAATGTAGCTGACTGCGACCACGAGAGGGACAAGCGGTAGAAAATGGATGGATGGATGTATTGCAATCGCTCCTCTGCACACAATAGAGAGCAGATAAGAGATTATAAACATGAACCTGTAGAGACAGAAATGTGTGCTTCCATGTACAAAACCCAAAACCAGTGAAGTTGGCACATTGTGTAATTCGTAAATAAAAACAGAATACAATGATTTGCAAATCCTTTTCAACTTATATTCAATTGAATACACTGCAAAGACAAGATATTTAATGTTCGAACTGAGAAACGTAATTTTTTTTCTTCAAACAATCATTAACTTAGAACTTAATGGCAGCAACACATTGCAAAAAAGTTGGCACAGGGGCAATTTTACCACTGTGTTACATGGCCTTTCCTTTTAACAACACTCAGTAAACGTTTGGGAACTGAGGAAACCAATTTTTGAAGCTTTTCAGGTGGAATTCTTTCCCATTCTTGCTAGATGTACAGCTTTAGTTCAACAGTCCAGGGTCTCTATTGCGGTATTTGACGCTTCACAATGCGCCACACATTTTCAATGGGAGACAGGTCTGGACTACAGGCAGGCCAGTCTAGTACCCACACTATTTTACTGTGAAGCCACGCTGTTATAACACGTGGCTTGGCATTTTCTTGCTGAAATAAGCAGGGCCGTCCATCATAACGTTGCTTGGATGGCAACATTTGTTGCTCCAAAAGCTGTATGTCCCTTTCAGCGTTAATGGTGCCTTCACAGATGTGTAAGTTACCCATGCCTTGGGCACTAATACACCCCCATACCATCACAGATGCTGGCTTTTAAACTTTGCACCTAGAACAATCTGGATGGTTCTTTTCCTCTTTGGTCCGGAGGACACAACGTCCACAGTTTCCAAAAACAATTTGAAATGTGGACTTGTCAGAACACAGAACACTTTTCCACTTTGCATCAGTTCATCTTAGATGAGCTCGGGCTCAGCACAGCCGGCAGCATTTCTGGATGTTGTTGATAAATAGCTTTCGCTTTGCATAACAGAGTTTTTACTTGCACTTACAGGTGTAGCGACTAACTATAGTAACTGACAGTGGTTTTCTGAAGTGTCCCTGAGCCCATGTGGTGATATCCTTTACACACGGATGTCACTTTATGATGCAGTACCACCTGAGGGATCGAAGGTCCGTAATATCATTGCTTACATGCAGTGGTTTCTCCAGATTCTCTGAACCTTTTGCTGATATTACAGACCGTAGATGGTGAAATCCCTAAATTCCTTGCAATAGCTCGTTGAGAAATGTTGTTCCTAAACTGTTCGACAATTTGCTCACAAAGTTGTGACACTCGCCCCACCCTTGTTTGTAAATGACTGAGCATTTCATGGAAGCTGCTTTTAAACACAATCATGGCACCCATCTGTTCCCCAATTAGCCTGCTCACCTGTGGGATGTTCCAAATAAGTGTTTGATGAGCATTCCCCAGTCTTTTTTGCCACTTGTGCCAACTTTTTTTAAACATGTTGCAGGCATCAAATTCCAAGTGAGCTAATATTTGCAAAAAATAACAAATTTTACCAGTTCCAACGTTAATTATCTTGTCTTTGCAGTGTATTCCAATTGAATATAGGTTGAAAAGGATTTGCAAATCATTGTATTCTGTTCTTATTTACGATTTACACAACACACCAACTTCTCTGGTTTTGGGTTTTGTACATCAGAATATGCTAAGCTATTTGATTTTAATATAATTTGGCATAAGTGACAAAGCAAATAATTGTTAGTGTTAAATGGAATATACCTCATTAATGAATTAGTTTATTCATCAGAACATGTTGAGAACCTAGGGCTGGGCCGACAATACGATACTAATATATATCACGATAGACACAATCAATATTAATATAAAAGGCGGTCGATAAAATATTGGATATATTTATGTTTTTTAGTCAGAATGAACCAGAAAATATGAAGAACGTTTTTTTTCATGAAGCCACTCGCACTTTGGGAATGCAGGAAACAGGAAGTGTCACTGAGCAATGGCAGGGACACGTTAACAGCCAATCATATAACAGTCTCAAGTACACCTTTCCTGCTGTTCGGCTCCCAGTCCCAGACTACGGTCGAGGAGCGCAGGGGTAGGTGAGGAGCGCAGTGAAGACGTTCCCTCCAGGACCGATGTTTTCGTCTGGGGTAACACCCTTCACTTTACCCGACAATGGGTCGGCTAAGCTCCGCTTTCGGGTCAGACTGACAAGGCCGTTAATTCATGACAATTTGGTTGCTTTATTCGTATTTCTTCAGGACACAACTGGACACATTCGCCAGTCGCTCTCCTAACTCTTCTACTTATTTCATTCACCCATTCTTAAAGGTTGCGTCACTGCTGTTTGCAGATGATGTGGTCCTGATGGCACCTTCGTTTCGTGACCTTCAGCAGCCGAGTGTTCAGCGGCTGGAATGAGGATCAGCATCTCCAAATCTGAGGCCATGGTTCTCAGCAGGAAACCGATGGTTTGTACAGTCCAGGTAGAGGACGAGACTCTGTCCCAGGTGGAGGAGTTTAAGTATCTCGGGGTCTTGTTCACGAGTGAGGGAAAGATGGAGAAGGAAATCAGCCGGAGAATCGGAGCAGCATTGCAGTCACTCTGCCGCACTGTTGTGACGAAACGAAAGCTGAGCCAGAAGGCAAAGCTCTCGGTCTACCGAGCTATCTACATTCCTACTCTCACCTATGGTCATGAAGTGTGGGTCATGACCGAAAGAATAAGATCACGGATACAAGCGGCCGAAATGAGTTTCCTCAGAAGGGTGCCTGGCATCTCCCTTAGAGATAGGGTGAGAAGTTCAGTCAGGGGGGGAACAAGGAACGCAACAAATAAGCGGCGTTTGGTAATTTTAACGTGAAATAAATTATATTGATATTTTCTTAATTCATATCTTGTTTAAAAATATATCGATATATCTTACACACTCGATATATGGCCCAGTCCTATAGGAGCTACTTACCAGTTAGTAGTCAGCGCTTAAGTAAATATTTTTCTGAACTCGTGAAATTATTTTTTACTTGAGTCATATTTCACTAAAGAAAATATTCTCAAACTGTGATACACAGGATATATCAAGTGGTATGCCAAAGAATCACTCGATTGAAGTACAGTACTGTTTTTTTTCTCCTATATTCAAAACACAGTATTATTTTTTAAATTGTGTGTAAGGCTACAGTGGCCAAAACTATCAATAATAAATAATGTCTACTTTTAATGAATGCTTAAGCCTACTATGCTACTGCATTTTGATCTTGGTCATTATGGTGGTACTTGGAGAGCTAAATTTTCTCTGAGGTGGTACTTGGTGAAAAAAGTTCATAGAACAGAAATAAACAGTACCTGATCACATTGTATGGCTACTCTACCCTCCTACAAATAATTTAGTGCCATCATGGCAGGCCCGTGTAAATATATGTCCTCTGTGCTACTGCCATCATTCAACGTGTATGTTAAAGCTCAACTGGTTGTCGTATTCCTTATAGCAGCGTTTTTCAACCTTTTTTTGGCCAATGCACATTTTTTGCGTTGAAAAAATCCAGAGGCACACCACCAGCAGAAATCATTAAAAAACTAAACTCAGTTGACAGTAAAAAGTCGTTGTCGCAATTGTTGTAAAAGACTTTAAACCAGTGGTTCTTAACCTTGTTGGAGGTACCGAACCCCACCAGTTTCATATGCACATTCACCGAACCCTTCTTTAGTGACAAATAAAATGTTTTTTGTTGTTTTTTTTTTTTCAAATTCAAGACAAAGTCATGTTTTTTTTTTACTAGTGCACAACATGAACCGTGCATGAACATCACCTTGTTCAAAGAACAAAACCAACACAGTGCATGAACTCACAACGAATTACACACTTGCAAATCAGATGGAAAATTAGAGGGAACATTGTTTGGGGGTATCCATAATACTTAGACTTTTTTTTTTATTGTCATTCCAATTTAAACTTTACAGTACAGATACGCCGATAGGGAGAAGTTTTTATTTACACAATTGATTGAATTAAACTTTTATTAGTAGATTACACAGTACAGTACATATTCCGTACAATTGACCACTAAATGGTAACACCCGAATAAGTTTTTCAACTTGTTTAATTAAGTCGGGGTCCACGTTAATCAATTCATGAGTCTGGTGTGTCTTGACCGCTGCGGCGGAGGCTCTGCCAAACCCCTGAGGCCGACTCACCGAACCCCTAGGGTTCGACCGAACCCCTAGGGTTCGATCGAACCCAGGTTAAGAACCACTGCTTTAAACCATAACCAACCATGCATCCTTATAACTCTTGTCTCAAAGTAGGTGTACTGTCACATCAAATCATGACTTATTTTGAGTGCTTTGTTGTTTTCCTGTGCATAGTGTTTTAGTTCTTGTCTTGCGCTCCTATTTTGGTGGCTTTTTTCTCTTTTTTTTGTATTTTCCTGTAGCAGTTTCATGTCTTCCTATGGGCGATAATTCCCGCATTTACTTTGTTTTAGCAATCGAGAATATTTCAGTTGTTTTTTTTAACCTCCTTTGCGGGTACATTGTTGATTGTCATGTCATGTTTGGATGCACATTGTGGACGCCGTCTTTGCTCCACAGTAAGTCTTTGCTGTCGTCCAGCATTCTGTTTTTGTTTACTTTGTAGCCAGTTCAGTTTTAGTTTCGTTCTGCATAGCCTTCCCTAAGCTTCAATGACTTTTCTTAGGGGCACTCACCTTTAATGTCATATTTGGATGCACATTGTGGACGCCGTTTTTGCTCCACAGTAAGTCTTTGCTGTCGTCCAGCATTCTGTTTTTGTTTACTTTGTATCCAGTTCAGTTTTGTTCTGCATAGCCTTCCCTAAGCTTGAATGCCTTTTCTTAGGGGCACTCACCTTTTGTTTATTTTTGGTTTAAGCATTAGACACCTTTTTACCTGATGTTTAGATGTCCGCTGTTTCGGACATCTACAAAGCAATTAGCTACCTGCTATCCCCCGTCCGAACCCCCCGGATTGTAAATAATGTTAATAATTCAATGTATATACTCTGATGATTAACTTGTGTGATGACTGTATTATGCTGATAGTATATATTTATACCATGAATTGATTTACGTGGACCCCGAAACAAGTTCAAAAACTTATTCGTGTGTTACCATTTAGTGGTAAATTGTACGGAATATGAACTGTACTGTGCAATCCACTAATACAAGTTTCAATCAATCAATCAATGCTGCCACCTACTGATATGGAAGAGTATTACATGGTTACTCTGCCGAGCTCTAGACAGCACAGACACTCAACAACAACACATAATATGCAGATTATAAATATTGGTTTGCAAAAAATATTTTTAACCCAAATAGGTGAAATTAGGTAATCTCCCACGGCACACCAGACTGTATCTAGCGGCATACTCATACTGGTGGTTGAAAAACACTGCCTTATAGTATGACGCTGATGGTCGATGGACGTTTACGTGTGTACCTTCATCCTCTCCCGGCACTGAGACGGCGTCCTCTCGTAGCCCAGCTCCGACAAAGCTCTGGACACCCGCTCGTACATGGCAGGGCCGGGCGCCTTGCCGGTGAACATGGTGCCCGCGACCTCCAACTGCTGCATCTTGGCCTCCGTCAGCCGCTCGTTGCCCCAAACCGCGATGAGCGCGTTCGTTTCGGACGGCGTCCACGACATCCCCCGGCAAGCCGTGTAGCTGTTGGAGGAGGAGGAGGCCGCTGTCCGACCGGCAGCCCCGCAGCCCACGTTCAAAGGCGAGAAGCGGTTGGGTGTGGAGGGGTCGGAGTGGTATTGGTTACTGTCACTCAAATCCTCCGACTCGGGGGAAGGCGCCTCTGTCTTCGGTATCTTCAACGGCGTCGACAGTTCTGGCGATTGGTCTGCTTTGCAGGACGCCGCCATGTTGTCTATGTCGCTCCGGTTGGTGGGCGGGAAATAGGACTTGCGCGTCCTATCCCAGCGTCGACATTATTGATACCAAAGAGTTTCCGTATCGGATCGCTACAAGCATGATGAGATCGATATTTTTCCCATTCTTTTTTTTAGGTTCCCCCACACACAAATATATTTGTGTTGTATCGTTCATATCATATCGTTCACTATGAATAACAATCTGACACTGGCAGGTTTAAGTGATGGGTATATATGTGTACAGCAGCTCTGGTAATGGGTACATTCGCACCCACCTGCACAAATGTACTTCAAAATGTAACAATCAAAATAAATATGACTTTTGTTGTTGTTTACTAGGGCATGCATATATAATATGCATTAGTTTGACGATTTAAAATCAACGATAATAAAAAGGAGATGCTTGGAAATAGCATAAAAATGCCCCAAAAACTTGGAAAAACGTGATTCATAGCGTTACTTTTTGGTGTAACCATCATGAGCGTTCTGTTCAGGTATGTTTCTTTTATATTTTGATAAATCATATTTATGTATTACTAAATTTAAATAGGTATTGATCAATCTTTAAAGGCCTACTGAAATGATTTAAAAATTTTTTAAACGGGGATAGCAGATCCATTCTATGTGTCATACTTGATCATTTCGCGATATTGCCATATTTTTGCTGAAAGGATTTAGTAGAGAACAACGACGATAAAGGTCGCAACTTTTGGTCGCTGATAAAAAAAAGCCTTGCTTTTTTGAATTTTGAATTTTGAATTTTGAGATGAAGTAGCGTGACGTCACCGGAGAAAGGACTCCTCACATTTTCCCATTGTTTACACCAGCAGCGAGAGAGATTCGGACCAAGAAAGCGACGATTACCCCATTAATTTGAGCGAGGATGAAAGATTTGTGGATGAGGAAAGTGAGAGTGAAGGACTACAGTGCAGTGCAGGACGTATCTTTTTTCGCTCTGACCGTAACTTAGATACAAGGGTTCATTGGATTCCACACTTTCTCCTTTTTCTATTGTGGAACACGGATTTGTATTTTAAACCACCTGGGATACTATATCCTCTTGAAAATGAGAGTTGAGAACGCGAAATGGACATTCACAGTGACTTTTTTCTCCACGACAATATATCGGCGAAGCTCTTTAGCTACTGAGCTAACGTGATAGCATCGGGCTCAAATGCAGATAGAAACAAAATAAATAAATCCCTGACTGGAAGGATAGACAGAAGATCAACAATACTATTAAACCATGGACATGTGAATACATGGTTAAAAATTGCCAGCTTGGCGAAGCTTAACAATGCTGTTGCTAACGACGCCATTGAAGCTAACTTAGCAACGGGACCTCACAGAGCTATGATAAAAACATTATCTCTCCACCTACGCCAGCCAGCCCTCATCTGCTCATCAACACCCGTGCTCACCTGCGTTCCAGCGATCGACGGAAGGACGAAGGACTTCACCCGATAATCCGGGCGGTCGGCGGCTAGCGTCGGCTAGCGCGTCTGCTATCCAAGTCAAAGTCCTCCTGGTTGTGTTGCTACAGCCAGCCGCTAATACACCGATCCCACCTACAACTTTCTTCTTTGCAGTCTTCATTGTTCATTAAACAAATTGCAAAAGATTCACCAACACAGATGTCCAGAATACTGTGGAATTTTGAGATGAAAACAGAGCTTTTTTGTATTGGATTCAATGGTGTACCAATACTTCCGTTTCAACGATTGACGTCACGCGCATACGTCATCATATATAGACGTTTTCAACCGGAAGTTTAGCGGGAAATTTAAAATTGCACTTTATAAGTTAACCCGGCCGTATTGGCATGTGTTGCAATGTTAAGATTTCATCATTGATATATAAACTTTTAGACTGCGTGGTCGGTAGTAGTGGGTTTCAGTAGGCCTTTAAATTGTGTGTATTTGATTTCAGTTTGCTTTTAACATCTTATTTAGAATTGTAGCAACCTTGTGTTGCGCTCATGATAGCGTAACCAAACTAGATTTCATTTAATGATCTTATTTTGAATATTTATTCCCTTTTTTACATTTAGTATATTTAAATATTCATTTATAAACAATGAATACATTTCAAATATCAATAAAATGCAATTGCCTTCATCTTATAGGGTAATGTTTAGTTACACCAAGTCATGAGCATAACACTAAGCTTCATCACTTTGACGTGTAATATCTCTAATTCTGGTGGTGTTTTATGCTTTTTTCTTTTTGGAACATGTACTATACATATAATTTAATAAAGTCCCATATAAAATTATGTTTCTTCAATACTTTAATTTTGCCTTTGAAAGTAACACTCCAATGTCCATTAGTGGAGATGTACACATATTCGTGTTCCAGTGAACTGTACACCAAGGAGTTTTTTCTTCTTTTTTTTAACTTAAATTCATATGTGCAGCGCTAATCATTGTTGATTTAGGTTGCACATTAGAGTAACATGAACAAGAAGGGAGTAATTCGCTTTCATAAAAACGTTATCATAATGATATTATGATATGATAAATGGGTCCAAAAAGTATTTGATAAAGTTGTTATTAAATACTTTTTGGTCCCATTTGCTTTCAACAAAATAAATCAAGTTTTGTGAGTGTATCTTACCTTTCTGTATTTGTATCTGAAGCAGCAATAGCTATCCTCCATGAAAACGTACTTTGTATGATCACATTCATTTTGTCTTAATGTCCGGTTTAGAGAAGTATTTAATCTTGGATACAGTATATAATCCTCCATATTGGCAGACACATTCATTTAATTCAATTTCATTCCAAGCAATAAAACAATATTTTTGCTTCTGACAAAAAACATCCACAAACGCTGTCTTACTGTAATAAAATTGCCATGTTTGTTATAAATACAGTTTAAGCAAAAAATTAAATAAGTAAGGTTGGCTTCCGCTGGAGAGACATGGGTCTGCTAACTTGAGCGCCCCCACTTCTCCCAGTGTGGCGAGTCAGAGTACTGCAGAGGCTTTGAACTGCAAGTTGACAATATATCGCCCCCTACCTTGAGGCAGAGGTACTTGCTGCCTCATGGCCTGCCTTTTAGCCGTGGCAATAAGCACGCGCCCCCTCGCAGGCATGCGCCGTGGAGGCACCGCCTGTGTCTGCCTCACTTCTCGTCTGCCGTGTTATTTTCATTGGGAAACACTGAATTTACGCGATTCTGACCATGAAAATTATCAAAATATACAGGAAACCACACCAAAATCACATAGAAAGCATAGACCAAAAGATAAATATTCAAACTTATTTGATCTTATTACTTCGTTTTTGAACATATCATGGTTAAGCCGTTTACCCCCCTGGTGGCAAGGTGAGGCACTGCCTCACTTGCCTCCCCTGACAGCACGTCACTGACGTGTTCAAACTTTTTCCACTGAAAAATAAAAGCAAATGTTTATATTTATCATTTTCAAAACCAATGCTATATATATTGTAACCGTTCGGGCTCCCCTCAATTTGATGACTGTTAAAAGGTCCCGGGGGGTTAAAAGGTTCAGTCAATAAAGTGTTAAAGATAAGTCATATATAATAATAGTTTAGTTTTTACTTTCAATCCTTAAATATCCATAGATCAACTTCTGATCTATCCCTGGATAAAATCTGATCTATCTAGCCCTTTTTGTCAAAAAAAATATTTTTAATAGGAAAAAAACTAAATATGCAATATTCCTCTCCCCATAAATGTTCAAAGTAGAATATTTGATGTGAAGTAATTGGAGCCCTAAATAGGTGACCAATTCATAACAACATTACTTTTGATTCATTATAATTTTTTTGAATAGGGACAGTTTAAAAAAAAATCTGACTAAAGGTCTTGGGGATCAAAAGGGCCCACTCAAGTGTTAAACATAAGCCTAACATCAATATATATTATTTTTATTTTCAACACCTAAAGGCCTACTGAAATGAAATTTTCTTATTTAAACGGGGATAGCAGATCCATTCTATGTGTCATACTTGATCATTTCACGATATTGCCATATTTTTGCTGAAAGGATTTAGTAGAGAACATCGACGATAAAGTTCGCAACTTTTGGTCGCTGATAAAAAAGCCTTGCCTGTACTGGAAGTAGCGTGACGTCACAGGTTGAAGGGCTCCTCACATTTGCACATTGTTTACACCAGCAGCGAGAGCGATTCGGACCGAGAAAGCGACGATTACCCCATTAATTTGAGCCAGGGTGAAAGATTCGTGGATGAGGAAAGTGAGAGTGAAGGATTAGAGTGCAGTGCAGGACGTATCTTTTTTTGCTCTGACCGTAACTTAGGTGAAAGGGCTCATTGGATTCCACACTCTCTCCTTTTTCTATTGTGGATCACTGATTTGTATTTTAAACCACCTCGGATACTATATCCTCTTGAAAATGAGAGTCGAGAACGCAAAATGGACATTCACAGTGACTTTTATCTCCACGACAATACATCGGCGAAGCACTTTAGCTACGGAGCTAACGTGATAGCATCGTGCTTAACTGCAGATAGAAACAGAAGAAATAACCCCCTGACCGGAAGGATAGACAGAAGATCAACAATATTACCAAACCCTGGACCTGTAACTACACGGTTAATGCTTTCCAGCCTGGCGAAGCCTAGCAATGCTGTTGCTAACGACGCCATTGAAGCTAACTTAGCTAAGGGACCTCGACAGAGCTATGCTAAAAACATTATCTCTCCACCTACACCAGCCCTCATCTGCTCATCAACACCCGTGCTCACCTGCGTTCCAGCGATCGACGGCACGACGAAGGACTTCACCACGATGATCGGTGCGGTCGGCGGCCCGGAGACGGAGGAAGTCAACCCAGACAGGTGAGGACAGTGGCGCGGCGGCGGACGGCGTTGTAGCTTTCGACGACACACCGGCCGCCATCAGAGTCGGCAAGAAACATATATTTCCCCAAAGTTACGTACGTGACATGCACATAGCGGCACGCACGTACGGGCAAGCGATCAAATGTTTGGAAGCCAAAGCTGTACTCATGGTAGCGCGTCTGCTATCCAACTCAAAGTCCTCCTGGTTGTGTTGCTGTAGCCAGCCGCTAATACACCAATCCCACCTACAGCTTTCTTCTTTGCTGTCTTCATTGTTAATTGAACAAATTGCAAAAGATTCACCAACACAGATGTCCAGAATACTGTGGAATTATGTGGTGAAAACAGACGACTAAAGCTGGCCACCGTGCTATTCCAAAATGTCTACTTCAACCTGTGACGTCACGCGCAAACGTCGTCATACCGAGACGTTTTCAGCCGGAAGTTTCCCGGGAAATTTAAAATTGCACTTTATAAGTTAACCCGGCCGTATTGGCATGTGTTGCAATGTTAAGATTTCATCATTGATATATAAACTATCAGACTGCGTGGTCGGTAGTAGTGGCTTTCAGTAGGCCTTTAAATCTCTAGACCAACTTCAGATTTATCCGTCGATTCTAAGGTTTGTTTTATTAGTTTTTTTAGCAATGACAGTTTTAAAGTAAAAAAAACAAAACTGCCTACATGGCAGCTTTGTGTGTTGTTAGTGTCAATATTGCAACATGTTCTTGTTACATTACACCTGTTTTCTCTTCTGTTCAATTGTTTTGTTTTTTTGTAGTATTATTTTTAAACGGGAATTGCACTTTTTGGGGGGAATTTTGCCTATCGTTTACGATCCTTATGAGAGACAAGAAGACATATGTATTTTTTTGCATTCTAATTTGTATAATCAGCTCATTCTAAGTGGCTTGCAATGCAGCTAATTGGAGTATCCAAAAACCGCCAACAATACTTCATTCATGTTCCGTAACCTGTATAATAAACAAGCTGTAGCAACATTGTTATTGTAAGAGCGAACACTGAGGTACTCTTTTTCCAGCATACTAACACAACGCCTTGCAACGATCATGCTACGGAATTAACCGTACGCTAGTTTCTTGCGTCAGCAGTTGAACGGCTATTGAGTTTGTAATGCACAACACGATGCGATATGGCATCAATCTGTACTGACTGAAAAACACGAACAATCATATTACAGTAAACGAAAAAATATTGGCCCACATGTCATGTTTTGTGTGTACTGGCTCAACAGTGTAAGTAGTTGTAATAACACGCATGATGTGCTGCATTTATCATGATCGGTATTCTAGTGACTCACTTGATTGCACTCCATTTATGTCAGCATAGCTTGTCTCCAAGTTCCACATTTGCTGCTTCTCTGATTCTGTCTGCTCCAATGTTTCACACTCTTTTTCGTGCTCGCTTCTATAAGGAGTAGTTCATCGTCCGTATATTCAGGTGAAAAAAAATAAGTTTGTGAATCCTCATTTGTCCAAAAATAGTCGTCTTTGTTGTCTGTTACCAAGTCTGTCATGATGACAACACACAAGTCGGAAGTGCATTGCTATGGGCAATGGAATAAATGCGTCGAGATACAAGTGGCGTAAAATCACCAAACTACAGTAAATATCAAACATATTATATATTATTATGAATGGGTCTGTTACTGCATTTTATATATACAAACATAAACTTGCAGTGTGTATATAAAATGTTGGAGGGTTTTGAACTTGTTTTAAAGGCCTACTGAAATGAATTTTTTAAATTTAAACGGGGATAGCAGATCCATTCTATGTGTCATACTTGATCATTTCGTGATATTGCCATATTTTTGCTGAAAGGATTTAGTAGATAACATCGACGATGAAGTTTGCAACTTTTGGTCGCTGATAAAAAAAGCCTTGCCTGTACCGGAAGTAGCGTGACGTCGCAGATTGAAAGGCTCCTCACATTTCCCCATTGTTTACACCAGCAGCGAGAGCGATTCGGACTGAGAAAGCGACGATTACCCCATTAATTTGAGCAAGGATGAAAGATTCGTGGATGAGGTACGTGAGAGTGAAGGACTAGAGTGCAGTGCAGGACGTGCTCTGACCGTAACTTAGGTACAAGGGCTCATTGGATTCCACACTCTGTCCTTTTTCTATTGTGGATCACGGATTTGTATTTTAAACCACCTTGGATACTATATCCTCTTGAAAATGAGAGTCGAGAACGCAAAATGGACATTCACAGTGACTTTTATCTCCACGACAATACATGCTAGCTACGGAGCTAACGTGATAGCATCGTGCTTAAATACAGATAGAAACAAAATAAATAAGCCCCTGACTGGAAGGATAGACAGCAGATCAACAATACTACTATCAGGAGACACCGAACTAAACACTGGACCTGTAACTACACGGTTAATGCTGTGCCGCCTGTCGAAGCCTAGCAATGCTATTGCTAACGACGCCATTGAAGCTAACTTAGCTACGGGACCTCGTCAGAGCTATGATAAAAACATTATCTCTCCACCTACGCCAGCCCTCATCTGCTCATCAACACCCGTGCTCTCCTGCGTTCCAGCGATCGACGGCGTGACGAAGGATTTCACCCGATCATCGATGCGGTCGGCGGCTAGAGTCGGATAGCGCGTCTGCTATCCTCAAAGTCCTCCTGGTTGTGTTGCTGCAGCCAACCGCTAATACACCGATCCCACCTACAGCTTTCTTCTTTGCAGTCTCCATTGTTCATTAAACAAATTGCAAAAGATTCACCAACACAGATGTCCACAATACTGTGTAATTTTGCGATGAAAACAGAGCTGTTTGTATTGAGATACAATGTGTCCCAATACTTCCGTTTCAACCATTGACGTTGTAGTGGATTGTCCGAAGCTTAAACAGGCAACAAAAGTAGTTTAGTACAACAAATTTATTTACCCATTATCAGAAGTGCAGGTTGAATTAAGTTGGCCGTGCAGACAGACCACATGTTACTCCGGAGTAAACAAGACACACACAAGCCAAAATCACTGTCGAGTTCCGGTCTTCTGCCATTTTTTATATGTCTCTTGTGCGTCATTGTTTCTTATCGAGTGCGTCAATGTCTTTATCTAGTGCGTCAATGTCTTTGTTTTCCCTATCTGTTCCATAACAACTCGAATCCTTTAGACAGTCAACACATTCTGTAGACAGGTTGGCACGACTTAATATTCACTTTTGTCCCACTGGCACAGAATAGAAGAGAAATTAAATGAGCGTACATTCTTATTAGACATGCAATATAGGTCAAAGGTCAGAAATTCTACTACATACCCGCCTTCCAGGGTCTTAAGACCCTGGACCAAAACAATTTCTGATGTAGACCACTAATCTCTACCACAGATAGAGGCAAAAACCTCAATGTTTTTATACGAGGCAAAAATTCCGTCTATGACCCTCCTTCAGAGCGATCGCTGTTACCAGCCTGCAGTAAAACCATCTCACAGAACACAATTAGTGGCCTACCCTTTGATTTAGTAAAGGAATAACAAATACTTTGATCATGAACACCATTGAACATAAATAGATGAATGTATATAGACTTATGACTGTAAGACATTTGCAAACATATTTTTCCCGGCATTTGCAATGGATGTAGTTACCAATATTGTTAATTACCAATTAATTTTGAACATCAATCAATGTTTATTTATATAGCCCTAAATCACAAGTGTCTCAAAGGGCTGTACAAGCCACAACGACATCCTCGGTACAGAGCCCACATACGGGCAAGGTACACACAACTGAATTTCGTATGAGTCCATGTTCGATTAGTGCTCGTATAGATGGCTCGGTGGTGCCTCAGGCTGGTGGCCTGCCGACACCCCGTTGGGCTTTTGGCTGCCTTGGTGAAGAAAGAGATCCACTCAAACAGTCTGTCTCTGTCTCTTCTTGGGGTGTGGTTCAGTCCATTGGGCAGACTGTTCAGTGGCCGGTGCGTGCTGGCCGAAATTGGGGAAAAGCTGAGAAAAAGTTGGAGCTGTGGGGGCTTTGGGGAAGGCGGGGGCAGAGTATGGGGCATGGGGCTTTGGTCCAGGCCCTCGGCTTGCTTCAGGCCTCCTCGCTGCTTCGGCACTCCCGACACTTCTTTCCACAGCTGCTGGAGTCCCGGTGGACACATTGGCTGGCAACCTTAGTTGTTCTCGTCATCGCTGGCAAGGTGTTGTCTCTCCTCTCGGTTCCTTCCAGTCAGGTATCGGGTGTTGGTCCTGGATTGGCTTTGACCGTGCCCCTCTTAGCGAGTGCAAGGGAATCTGGAGTGGCTGCTTTCATCCTCAAATCTGCACAGAGGAACTGGCACACAAATTCTACATTTTGCAAACTTACCATTTTGGTCTCATGGTCTTTCCACCTTCCTAGGAAGCTGCTGGTCCTGAGAAGTGCTGATCTAGTGACCGAAGAAGATTAACCTGTTTTCTTAAATTAGGTGCCGTTGTTTGACCTAATCTTTTTGGGGAAACTATGTCGGGATATTAGATCATTCACAAAACATTTAATTACTGAATTGGCACCCTCCTTTGAGGTTGGGGTTGCTTTCGCCAACCACTGCAATTGTCAATCTAAATCATTACGTTCCTTTATCCTTGTACCGGATTGATCATATCGATTAAATAAAACCTCAACACGCTCAAACTTGACCCAATCCAAACTCACCTCCCCCCTCTGTCCCTCTTACAGGGACAGTGTTAGTCGTAGTAATAGTAATAGTAGTAGTAGTATTAGTAGTTTCAGAAACATCCAAGAAAAAGAAAAGGCAGCTGATAGTCAAGTACAGCAAGAACAGAGGCGGAGGACAGGTCATGTTTGAGGTCAGTGTTCGCTTTTGCAATAGTACTTTGATATTTTACAACACCTAGTGAATTATTGTGGCCTCAATAATTCACTAAATAGTTGTATTTAATTTAGTCTATCTATGATGGGACTATGCACAGAAACATTAAGTTCAGAAACAGATGTGTTCTGTACCAGATTATATCTAAATAGCTACTTTCCATCTGTAGTCCCTGGCTACCTAAATTAAGGGGATCCTCAAATCAAGCAATACAATTATGACACTAATTAATCATAATAAATATATACATTCATAATAATCAATAATTAATCAAAAAAAAAATCATACTGTAGCATGTAATCAATTATAAGAAAAGTCACCAAATGCCCCTTCATGGACACATACTTAACATACAATACAACCACACCTTATTTACATCATCACACAAAGACAATACCTGCTCTTGTTCACATCTGTCATCATTCATAACAACAACCAAGCTTTTAACAGCCATAATAAATAAATGGGTTATACTTGTAAAGCGCTTTTCTACCTTCAAGGTACTCAAAGCGCTTTGACAGTATTTCCACATTTAACCATTCACACACACATCCACACACTGATGGCGGGAGCTGCCATGCAAGGCGCTAACCAGCAGCCATCAGAGGCAAAGGGTGAAGTGTCTTGCCCAAGGACACAACGGACGTGACTAGGAAGGTAGAAGGCAGGAATTGAACCCCAGTAACCAGCAACACTCCGATTGCTGGCACAGCCACTCTACCAACTTCGCCACGCCGTCCCTACTCACAATTTACAACAAAAATGCTCTCATAGATAAATATAATACTCATTAAATTGATGTGTCAACATAATGCCCCTCTTATTGACCGTGTGAGCAGCCTTGATTGCTCCAAAGCCACTTTTTAATTTCAAAATTTCTATTCCTTTTGTTATAACGTGGAGAAGGCTAATTGGTCTGTACATGTTCTGGTCTTCTTTATTTCCTGCTTTATGGATTTAATCATAGTAGCAGTTTCTCGACGTGGTAGGGAAAGTGTTTTCCGTTATTGATTTATTTATCAATCGTTGTTATACGAGCAATAATACAATCCTTATATGTTTTTAGGAAGATAGTTTCCAACCCATATATATATCTCTAGATCGTGAGTCTGATAATGCAGTGAAGATTTTGTTGAACTTTGTTTCATTTGTTAATTCTAAAATTAGTCCATCCTGAATAAATGACAATTATTTGCACTGATTTTGAGGGATTTTTTATTCATGGTTTGTACAGACTGGATAAAATGTTCATTAAAATTATTACTTATGTCCAGACTGTCTGCGATAGTAGCGCCATTGATATTTAATATTATAGTGTTGTTTCTTGTTTGCTCTTTTTCCGTAAGTTTGTATCTGGTTTTCCATAACTCTCTATTGTTCCCTTTTGCAGCTTTGATTAATTCTAAGTGAAAGTCAGCCTTAGACTTCTGCATAAACATTGTAACTTTGTTCCTCCAAACTTTTAAATCATACGATCTGTATTTAGACCTGTTATAATTGCTCTTATGAGAGCTGAGTCCTCATGTCTTTATTAGAATCCAATGGTATTTTTATTTTAGCACTCTTCTTTCTGGTTTTGTATTCGTGTATTTACAGATGTTCTCTTTGATTTTTGTCATCCAATTGTAATTCTAGTAGGGCTGCTTATCATTTGTATCATGTAGAAGCCGTTTATAATATCCTTAAGTTTCTTTCTACGTGTTTTATTTAACCAGTCCAGATTAACGTCCCCCATGACGTTACTTCTTTCATACTATGCTGTTTGAGGATGTCTGAAAATGAATCAAGAAAAATGTCATTAGCTGTGGTCGGTCGGTATACTACAATTACCTTGAAATACCTTTCTGAGGAAAATGTGATTTTAATTTCAACATACTCAAATTGATCTACTTTTAATGTTTTCCCTTTCATAAATCATAATTCCTCCCCCCTTTGTCACTCGATCTGTCTTTTCTGTAATCTTGTCCCCCGGGACATTAATTAGAACGAAAGTTGTTGTGGGTTTTAACCATGTCTCTGATAGACACGGTAATCCGGATTAGAGTCTGACAGTAACTGCTGTATTTGTTCAGTATGTTTCCTGTGGTAGAAAGTTTAATAATGCGGACACGTTTGTTACTGAATACTTTCTACAGACTTCTGTCTCTCTGTGACTTTGTGTATGTAATAAGCAACTACAATTATTTGACATCAGGAAGTTCCTTCTGTGCGGTATTGAATTGTCAGGGCACAGTTCGTAAGCAGGTCATTACAAGGTGTGTGCAGGTTGACCACAAAGAAATGCTTCAAAGATTGTGTTGAACATTATCCGTTGACACTTATGTCCAGCAGGGGTCTGTTTGTATCCTGCTGTTCGTCCTGCTGTCACACCTGTATTTTTTGTGAGCATGTTCTGGCTACAACTTTGGAGCTTGTCTTGTTCAGAGAAGCTGGCAGTCCCCCGGCTGCACATCCTTTCCACCCTCGCTTGACCTAGCACAACCGTGGCTACCACCCAAGTCCGTCTGTATGGTTTTACGTTTTGTTGAGGTTTTTTCCTCCAGAATTTGGAACTCAAAACATGTACACCCATCGTTTTCATATCCTCTCGGTTAGTTCAATTTTGCATATCACGTTTTAAAATTACAGTCTTAACTATCCCATTAATTGCTAATCAATAACCTTAATTCAAAGATTATACATACTACTTCATGTGTATTTAAGTACCCTTTTAATTCACTTAAAGATTATCTATACGTTAATTTAAACTATCATTTGTCTATCAGTAGGCGCGAGCAAGCTGTCATGCTTGCACTCTGACCTCCCGCTGTGCGTGATATTCTCCAAAACAAAAGAATGTTTTTATTCACGTTTCTCCTTATCTTTCAGCTAAATCTTTTAATCTTTTAACGTCCGCACTGTGTTTATTTTTATTGTCTGCATTTTAATTTTGCTTTTATTTTCTTTCATTTCACTTTGTTGCATGAAAAACGCCACACAAACAAAGCTGCCCCGCCTTGCCTTGCCTGTCTCCGACTGGTTATCCAACCTAGTCACAACAAACACACAAGGCCATGCTCTAAGCGCCAGCCCTAATCACACTTCTCCTCTTTTTAACACTTTACATATCGGCTCTTATTCTAATTATTAATGTAGGCTGTTATTTGTAATTATTATTCAACACTATTCACAGCAAACAGTTGTAAAGTTATAGTTATTGGCATTATACTCTCAAAATTTTGTAGCTAACTGAAAGCTGTTGAGATTTGGTTTGCCTCCTTCATCTCAGTGGCCTAGTGGTTAGAGTGTCCGCCCTGAGATCGGCAGGTCGCAAGTTCAAAACCCCGGCCGAGTCATACCAAAGACTACAAAAAATTTTGGGAGTCAAATCACCAAAAACGATTCCCGGGCGTATGGTATGGTGTACTGCAATGTCTAAATAAAACTATAAATTACTCCAAACTAAAATGTCAGACTGCACTTTAAAGTTACTTTTATTAAATTAATTTCCAAACTAACCACCACCACAGCAGACATCTTCCCCAATCCTATCCCAATACTCCCATAAATTAGAAAGGTGTTTCACAACAGTGGTTTAGTAGTTATTTTAAGTAATAGATCTCAATATGTAGAAATTAATAAGACTAAATTTGCCCTAGTGTGTGAATGTTGTCTGTCTATCTATCTGTGTTGGCCCTGTGATGAGGTGGCGACCTGTCCAGGGTGCAAAGTCAAATTGTGAAACAAAAATTAAAGTTGAATCAAGTGGAAATTGCCAGAGTATATGAACTACATTCTTGAGAATAGTAATTGATCATTAATATGTTGGAAGCCGCATATTGAACATATTAAAGAAAAATATCCAAATCCATTGCTATTCGGTATAAAGTTAAACACATGCTGAATAAGAAATGTCTGCACATGTTATATTATTCATTTATTTTTTCATATGTAATATTGTTTTGAAGTTTGGGGAAATGTTTATAGAAGAAATATAGACCCAATACTTAAAATTAAAAGGCTCATTTCAATAATACACAAAGCATTATTATTATGATCATATCATTCCATTTTTTTTTATAAGTCATAATGTGTTAAATGTTCAGATAATTTAATTTTAAAACAATGGCAATTATGTTTCCAAGTAAAGAACAACAGCCTTCCAGTTTGTATTCTTAGCTTGTTTACATTATGAGGAAAAAACTATCATTTACGGGGGATATTGATTTTTGAAATAGGTCAAGTAAAATAAAATAAAAACACAAATGTATTTCAGTTTTAGGAGTTAAATGATGTACCATCCTCAGTGATGAGCTGAACACATGTAGTTTTTTGTTATGGTTTTGGAGACCCTTGAAAAGTAAAGTTTTTTGAACATTATAAATTATAGTAACAATTACTTTCATCTTTTAACGTTGATGTTCCAGGTAATTTAATGTTCAGTAATTGTATATCATAGGCCAATATAAGCTTTGGCTTCCGCCTATTCTTTTTTCGGTCATTCTTTTTTCTTTTCTTTTCTGTGTGTAAATGTGTATGATTGTTAATATGTCTAATTTACTGTTAAACTGCTCACACAAATTGGTTGATGGTTGATTATATGACCAAAATAAACCTATTTCATTTATTCATTCATTATCTATCGCACTCATAGTTTTATTCCATTTTGCATGTAATTATTCCTATTGATTTCTTCCCCTTTCACTCAAACAACTAAACAAACAAACAATTAAACAAACTTGCAGCTAACCACAATCAGCAGCATACCATTTACGAATACCTTCATTTGTCACTTTCTCATCTTTTCTTCACTTTCGTTTTCCTTTACAAACAACATCCTGTATCCATCTCTTCCTTACACTTCACACAATGTTTCTATTTTCTGTTCTCCTAGCAACTATTCACATAACGTAAGGTTATAAACATCCTTTTCCCATATTTTCTCAAACCATCCTCTTCACCCTCAATCTGTTTTTTCACCTGCTCTCTCTTCCTCTCTCTCTCACTTTCTCTCCTTCTCTCACAATACAAACACAATAATCCAAAATAATCAGTCTTATAAAATAATTTTAGCTTTAGATATGATTTAGGGCAGTGGTTTTCAACCCTTTTTCCCAGTAAAATAAAAAAATAAATTACAGCATAATGTCATCATTTTCTGATTTATTAAATTGTATAACAGTGCACCATATTGCTCATTTGTTGTGGTCTCAATTGACTTATTTGGACAAAAAAATATAAGAATAACTAAAACGTTTTTAAAAATTAAACAAGTGATTAAATTATAATAAAGATTTCTATACATATAATCAATCATCAACCTTCTTTGGATATTGCAATAGAGATCCATCTGGGCTCGTGAACTTAATTCTAAATATTTATTTTGTTGAAGAATTATTCATCTATAATTATATTTATAAAGGATTTTGAATTGTCGCTATTTTAAAATATTTAAAATCTCAGGTACCCTTTGGCATACCTTCAAGTACCCCCCTTTTTTGTCCGGGCGGAAACACCATACCCTCCTTTGAGAACTACTGGTTTAGCCTATAAAAATCATTTGTCTCATACATCATTAGACTGTACAACTCCTCTTTGGGGGGGCTAGGATGACAGGGAATGCAAAACAATAACAGTGCAATACTTTTTTATATCATGGTCGTTAATGCCTAGTTTCTCTTATTTTACTGTTCTATTTTTATTCTCCTTGTAATATTTTTCTATTTTGTTTCCATTTATACCCTTATTAGTTACTGTTTACTTTTTACTTCTTCTTCCTGAGGGAACTCTCCTGAAGGAATCAATAACGTGTTATCTGTCTATCTATCTATCTATTACTAACCCGAGCACAATTCATGACGTCATGCTCATCTTGCAGACAGTTATTTCCATTTAGTTTTATTCTCTACATGTAATTCTACATGCACCAATGTCACATAGAAATTTGCTTTCTTTGTTGTTTATTTACATTATTATTTCTGGTTTACTTGCTGTCTGTTTACTTAAGTTCTCATATTTTGGTCTGTCTTCCTTCTGATTAGAATTTGTTTAACGCTTCTCTACGTTTTGTTTTGACAATGGCGCTGAGTGGCTCTTATCTGTACTTCTTCAGACTCTATGTTTCACAGTTTGCACAGATGCCCTTAGATGTTTTAGAATATAAATGTAACTTTTATTTTATTGTGTGTTTATTCCTAAAAAAAATTAAAATGTCAATGTATAATCAATTTATCTTTATCAAATTTAAATTCAATATTATTAATTTATTTGTTGTATAACTATTAATTCAAAGTTACAATGTGTCCTAATCTATGATGTGTGTGTTTGTCGCAACTTCCACACAGGAACTGGATGGATCAGATAAGCAACAAGGCTGTTCAATACAATATATTACACACATAATTAATGACTAATTAATTTAACAATGCTTCAATGTCCCAGTCCAAATGTATGTATTGATATTTAAATGTTTATTTATTCATATACAGTATATTTTATTTTTCCTATTATCAAAACCAACCTGTCAGCCTTCTCTTCAGATTTGAGTACAGCTGTCCACTATATATATTTATATATAGTTTTTTATTTATTTATTTATTTATTCTTTAAACCTAGCTCAATGCTAAACTAATCCAATGCTATGCTAACAGTGTCACACCTCTTCGGCCCAATGCCTCGTACAGCTGACACTCACACAGCCTCGCCACTTCTGACACACTCTTATCTCAAAATGTCTCCCAGCTGAGACTCCTTTTTTTTTTTTTTTTCTTTATATGCGTCACACAGTCACTCACACAGAGAATTTACCAGCGAGCAAGAGCCTTTTTTTCCCGTACTCAAAATCTCAGTGTGTAAAACAACTGTAATATCGCACAGTCACAATCACCAGTATAGTTTAAAACAAATTCAAATGACTGGAATTCGCTCGCAGCGCCAAAGAGGGGGAGCTTCCCTGCTTAGGCTGCTGCCCCCGCGATCCAACCTCCGAGAGCGGAATAAGATAATTAAATGGATAGATCATTCACTCATATGTTTTCTGTACATAAACTTTGTCTACTTTCTCACACGCACACACATTTTGGACAATTTCCCAACTTTTACAGATAGCGGGGCTGTGAGAAAAGCGTGAGGGGAGAGGTTGATTTTTTCAGAGGGGAATTAAAACAGATAAGAAACCAGGTGCTACACAAATGTTATTACAATACGCAGATATATATATATAAATTTAAAAAACACACATTTTTATCCCACAAACCACGCCCCCCTGGTCCGGACCAATACAAACAACTAATGCACGCGTGCTTTTGTGGAATCGGCCGTCCCATATCACAAAAACCAGGTTCCATCATTGCTCATAAAACGGCGATTAACCCGTTTCATTGGGGCAACACCTGCGTTATCCCTGACCAACACGGAAAAACCTGGCCTATGGCCCAGTAGGACCACTGGAAATCACCCAGCAATCCTACAGACTCGTGTCTGGTCAGTCCATACAGTTTCACCAAGTTTCACCAAAGCTCTACCATATGCAGCCCGATCAATACCTGTCTATTTGCAGCAAATTTCCAAATTCATCGTGACAGCTATACGCTCAGTTGATCTCCTTTACCGGAGTCAATAAGCGGTCACCTATAAGAGGCTTTTCCCACCGCTGCAGTTTCCACATAAACAGATATGTCGCACCTTCATAGACGTCATCAATTTATATGGGCCAAATGTCACACCAGTTAGCAAATCTTGCCTATAATTTAGCTGTATCCAACTCTGACTAATCTGATGCACTTGCAGCAAGAAGCATCCTCTGCCAGCAACGACAGAGGATGAAGAGGTTAAAAGAAATTTTTCGTCTCACATAGTCTACGCTTCAAAAACACTCCAAACCACCAAAATTCTATCAACAATCCCCTTATGTTAAAAACAAGAAATCACAAGTTTTCAACAAACACACAGACACATGATCACATATAAAACAACTCAATCCAACCATAATTTACCCCATTCCAGGTTGTTTTTGGAGAACCTGACTAAACCTATCTTTTATCAAAAATAGATTCAGCAATTAGTCTTATCGATCCGGCTCTCTCCAGGCAGAAAATGTTTACACTTTAAGCAAAACGCTTACCTTGTTATGCGCGCGTGCAGCACACTGTCTGCCTGACAGAGAGAGCGGGAGCGGCTGTCGACCTGTAGCTTCTAAACCATCCTGTTCGTGACGCCAATTTGTGTAGTGGATTGTCCGAAGCTTAAACAGGTAACAAAAGTAGTTTAGTACAACAAATGTATTTACCCATTATCAGAAGTGCAGGTTGAATGCAGACAGACCACATGTTACTCCGGAGTAAACAAGACACACACAAGCCAAAATCACTGTCGAGTTCCGGTCTTCTGCCATTTTTTATATGTCTCTTGTGCGTCATTGTTTCTTATCGAGTGCGTCAATGTCTTTTATCTAGTGCATCAATGACTTTGTTTTCCCTATCTGTTCCATAACAACTCGAATCCTTTAGACAGTCAACACATTCTGTAGACAGGTTGGCACGACTTAATATTCACTTTTGTCCCACTGGCACAGAATAGAAGAGAAATTAAATGAGCGTACATTCTTATTAGACATGCAATATAGGTCAAAGGTCAGAAATTCTACTACAACGTCACGCGCGTACGTCATCATACATAGACGTTTTCAACCGGAAGTTTCGCGGGAAATTTAAAATTGCACTTTATAAGTTAACCCGGCCGTATTGGCGTGTGTTGCAATGTTAAGATTTCATCATTGATATATAAACTATCAGACTGCGTGGTCGGTAGTAGTGGGTTTCAGTAGGCCTTTAAAGGCTTTCAAATCTACAATGGTGACTTTCATTAGCTGCATCTTGCAAATGTTTTTTTTTAAATCATCTTTCGAATCTTAAAAAAAAAAGACGTGTGTTCTTGTCTCTCATAATGATTATGAATGATAGGCGACATTTAAAAAAAAGTGCAGTTCCCCTATAAAACGTGTCTTGTCACGGGCTGTTTTAGGGGTGGGGCGCACTGTGAACACCACTGGTTTAAAGTCAAAGTTGAATAATTTACAGCACAATTTAAAACAAAAACAGCCACTTCTGCTCCGAAGTGTTGGACTAATTAAAAACAAAAAGGTAAAAAAATAAAATAAAAATAACAATAAATACAGACAGGCTGTACATACACAGCTTTAAAGAACCAAACAATAAAATGGTATTTAAAAAAAAAGAAAAATCTGTTAAAGTAGTAAAAAGGCATACTTAACAACAAACAAAAAAAACAGTTCAGCTTGTGTTAAACGGCAGCGAAATTAAATGTGATTTTTAATGAAGATTTAAAAGTCAGTTGGGCTTTAGGGGCAAAAAAAACTATTTAAAGTTTTAAAAAAACATGTCTTTTTAAATGTGTTTTCCATGAAAATGCTTGTATTTTAATGAAGTCTGTTTCCTGTGTGAGCTACATACAAACGTTCACCCCGGTGGACAGTAAAGATCTATTCAAATCTATTCTAGTAAATTCCATTCTATTCTATTCTAAGCTAACTGTCATTTTCCTGCTTGTTTTAGTTATGTTGCACTGTTGACTTTATTTTGCTCAAACAAATGTATGTAATAAAAAGGAATGCATGCATTATTTTGTTGATAATGTCACATTTTCTTGTATTGTAATATTATTTTGTCTTATCTTGTAATATTATAATCTGTACTAATATATTCCTTGTTTTTTCTATTGATTACCATCATATTTAACAATAATCAAGAAATTAAAGAAGAAAATCACAAACATTCATTCAATACGCTTGAAAATGTCAAATAAAAAGTATCTGTACCTGTGTTTCCGTGGTATCGGATAGATGCCAAAAGCTATAGCTGTTTATTCTATAACAAATTTTTTATATCCTATGTAGATTTGCTGTTTATTTTATAACACATTTTATAAAGTTTATGTAGATCATTTTGTTTACTGCTTTAATGTTACTAAAGTCTTTAAGGTCAGTTGAGTGTGCCTTTAGAATCAGGGTTTTGTTTATTTTAATTTTAATTAGGGAAGGTGTGGCGAAGTTGGTAGAGTGGCCGTGCCAGCAATCGGAGGGTTGCTGGTTACTGGGGTTCAATCCCCACCTTCTACCATCCTAGTCATGTCCGTTGTGTCCTTGGGCAAGACACTTCACCCTTTGCCTCTGATGGCTGTTGGTTAGTGCCTTGCATGGCAGCTTCCGCCATCAGTGTGTGAATGTGTGTGTGAATGGGTGAATGTGGAAATACTGTCAAAGTGCTTTGAGTACCTTGAAGGTAGAAAAGCGCTATACAAGTATAACCCATTTATCATTTAATTTTTAATCAGCATATTTGAGTTAGATTAATGGTGTCCAAAGTTCAGCCCATTTGTGGCCCTCAGGGCATTTTTTTATTGGTCTGTGTCACATTCTAAATCCATTAATAAAATAAAAAATTAAAAAAAACAACAAAAAAAAACAGCCACAATTCAAGAAAAAGTTGAAATGTTGATACTAATAACACAAAGCTAACATTCAGGCTGTATAATAAAGAAAAGTTACATACAATGATATTTAAATAAATGCAGACCATATTTTGGTGGAGTTTTGTTTTTATTTGTTTTATAATAGTCCAAATTAGTCCACCAAGTCAAAATAAGGACGTGTCAGAAACAGAAATGACATTTTATGTAAATAAGAAAAACATGCTTCTTTAACAAAATAGATCTTTTGTATATGAAAGATACTTTTTGGCTATATAGAAAATACAATGAAAATTAAAGTAAATTAAAGTCAAATGCTTTGATCCAGAATGCATATATAACTAAATAAAATACCTTCCACCATGGCAGCCACAAGGAGCCACATAATTCTGTCCTCAAAGGGCAGTGAAGGAGACATTTTATTGTATTTTGAGGGAATAAATTGGTCTTTTGACACTCTGGTTGTTGGCTTGTGTCATTGTTTACTTCATCATTCCTGTGACAAAGCTTGATTGGCTTCCTTCAGGGACGACTACCCATCTCTGCCTGCTTTGCCATCTGTCCAGTTCTGGGGTTGGTGCGGGTTTGTGGCCTGAGGGGTCCTGACCTGGCCAAAGGGAAGGTGACATCTTTTTCAGATGGGGATTACTAGCTGTCAAATAAAGGTCAAAAGAGGATACAACAGGAAGTGTAGACTTCATATTTTAACACTGAGACAAGACAAACATTGTGGCCATGCAACGTTTCCTATTATTTGTGACTAAATTTGGACCGCAACAAGAGGAAGGAGTGGTAGAAAATGGAAAGATGAACAACTAGATTTGCCCTCGCTCATAAACTCATCATCATGGGGCTGTGAGTAAAAGTAGCTTGTCGCTAAAATTCATTAGATGGCATTGAAAACTGCCTAATGCACCTGCTCTACCGGAGAATAAGAAGACATAGCAGGAGGGATCAGTGTCACCAACTTCGCTGCTTAATTTAGCCAGTATTCATTCACTCTCACATGAAAGCACGTATTGCTCTTAGCAGGAAGCGCCCCATCTAGATCTTGGTCTGTCACATGAATAAACAACTTTAAAAAGTAACAGAAGCAGGTACATTTGTATTTACAATTTAGATTTTCGTGTTCTTGCAAACTTTTTGTTTCCCATTTCGTACATAAAAAAGTATATGCACATGCGTCACGGCCAATTATGTAAATGTAATGCCCTGCTCCCACAAATAGATTGGAGTCTTGTGAGAAACTCTGACATAGAATACACACATACAATATCTCTCTCTCTCTCTCTCTCTCTCTCTCTCTCTCTCTCTCTCTCTCTCTCTCTCTCTCTCTCTCTCTCTCTCTTCTCTCTCTCTCTCTCTCTCTCTCTCTCTCTCTCTCTCTCTCTCTCTCTCTCTCTCTCTCTCTCTCTCTATATATATATATATATATATATACTGTATATATATATATATATATATATATATATATATGTATATATATATATATATACATATATATATATATATATATATATATATATATATATATATATATATATATATATATATATATATATATAAAATTACTTTCTATTAATGTATTTTTATGAATTATTTATTGAATTTTAGTGTTTTTTAATGTATACAGTACTCTCTGGCTATATATATATATATATATATATATATATATATATATATATATATATATATATATATATATATATATATATATATATATATATATATATATATATATATATATACTGTATATATATATATACACAATACCGTTCAAAAGTTTGGGGTCACATTGAAATGTCCTTATTTTTGAAGGAAAAGCACTGTACTTTTCAATGAAGATAACTTTAAACTAGTCTTAACTTTAAAGAAATACACTCTATACATTGCTAATGTGGTAAATGACTATTCTGGCTGCAAATGTCTGGTTTTTGGTGCAATATCTACATAGGTGTATAGAGGCCCATTTCCAGAAACTATCACTCCAGTGTTCTAATGGTACAATGTGTTTGCTCATTGGCTCAGAAGGATAATTGATGATTAGAAAACCCTTGTGCAATCATGTTCACACATCTGAAAACAGTTTAGCTCGTTACAGAAGCTACAAAACTGACCTTCCTTTGAGCAGATTGAGTTTCTGGAGCATCACATTTGTGGGGTCAATTAAACGCTCAAAATGGCCAGAAAAAGAGAACTTTCATCTGAAACTCGACAATCTATTTTTGTTCTTAGAAATGAAGGCTATTCCACAAAATTGTTTGCGTGACCCCCAACTTTTGAACGGTAGTGTATATATGTATATATATATATATATATATATATATATATATATATATATATATATATATATATATATATATATATATATATATATATATATATATATATATATATATAGCCAGAAAATACTGTATACATTATAAAAAAAAAACTAAAATTCAATAAATAATTCATAAAAATACATTAATAGAAAGTAATAATCATTTGAAAAGTAATTTAACTCTAATAATGACAAAACGAATAATAACATTCATAGATCCGTCAAAATGTATTAAAATTGATATACTACATTAAAAAGTACAGTGTTTGGGATGTTTCATCAAATTGGTGTCATATTCTTGTTTTACCTCTTTCAAAATGAACTGAAATTGTTGGTTTCTTTTCAACTCTAAAACTGATAATACACAATTCAAAATGTCTATTGGCTCATTTCAAGCAACTTTATTTCACTTTTGGCAAGATTAAAACCGAAGATGACCCATTTAAGTAGCAGGAATGATAAATAGAATTAGCAAAGACTACACATAAAAAATAGCCACAATGCATTTACTAGTAATACTAATAATGCGTTGATACTAAGCCCGTTACAGTGACACAACAACAACAACAACAACAACAACAACATATTTTACAAATGAGACAATAGCATCAACAAATAATTTAGGTAACAGGAATTAGCTAGAATTTAAAACTCTTTAGTTTGTAACATATCTGCCTTATAACTGAAAACCTTCAAAACTACAGTAATGACAAGAAAAATACACCCTTTTTTCCTCGTTATCCACAAATCAATGACAAACAATCACAGTAACGGTTGTTATGTTTTTACTTTTATTCAGCTTTGGCTACTTTATATGTTTTTTTATTTTTTATTAAACAGCTATATGCAAATGACATGACAGTATCTAATTTGGCAACACAGGTAATGCAAAGCAATGTTTAAAATATGTGCAAACACTTTTACCATCATCATATTTTTTTAATAACGTACGGTGTTTCCTAATTTGTATTGCAGTGTTATACAAACAACTAGACTTTGCAAGTTGTTCAATGTAGTTTTTTGTTTCTTCTTTGTTAATCAAGATGTATCAAGTGTTATCTTGGCCTTCATTTGGATTTCTGCTTTGTCTTTGAGTTTTGTCACATCTGCTCCCTTTGAGCCTCATAAATAATGACTGTGCCGGAGGGTGCTTTATTTGAGCATCTCTCATTGGAGACATGAAATCACCTCTGCATTCATTAGATGTCATGTGGCACCATGGTTATGAAGTTCACTTGATAACATACAGTAGAATGTACTGGGTCAGGTTCTATGCAGTCCCGGATGATACCACTGGGAGTCAGCGTGCTGTTGTGGTCCATGTGCAACAATACAATGTCATGCAAACAACAATAAATAACAACCATCCATCCATCCATCCATTTTCTACCGCTTGTACCAATTATTCTAAAATGCAGAGGAAGCCCCTATCTCCTGACTCTTTAATAACACCTCCAACACCCTGGCAAAAGCACCTGATAAGAGTAATCATAATATATCTTAAGGGGAAGTGCACGTTTAAAAAAAAAAAAAGCCTATCATTCACAAATCCCAATCCATATGTGAGACAATAACATGCTTTATTTTTTTAATGCATTCTAACTCGTAAATAAACGCTAGCAAAAGTCAGCTAACAAATGAGGTAAAGGGATTCTCTCTATTCCCCCAGTTCTAAAAAAACATCCAAAAACTTCTTACAACATCGTATGTACATGCTGTAAGTATAAATGCAATGTTGTAACAGGCATGTTCACAGTACTGTGTAATATTTACGTATTTTGCTCATTTTAAGCATATGGTGGCATATTCATTTTAATATTAATATTTCCTTCAACAACAACAACTATTACTAATCATGGCAGACTTCATGAGAGGATTTGGGACAAACGATGATCAAGAAACTATATTTTTGAGCTTGAATATAAGGAGGATGAGTTACAAGTTTTAGAAGCGGAGCGATAAGCAGATCCAGTAAGTAGCTCTATTGCTAAGTGCTGAAGAAAAAATACAAATCACACACACAATAAAACCATCACTTACTGTACAATGTCTGATTCCACATGGGATGTGTATAACTTTCCACTTTGACAGGGAATTAATCATAATCCTCACAAAGGTAAAAAAAACAACAAAAAAAAACTTGTCTTTCTTGCTGTCTGAGTCTAAGTTGAATGTCAAAGTTGACCAACTGCACGGTTTATGAGCACAACCTTCTACAACTTATCCTGTGTTTTTGTAAACTGAGTAACTGGACACTAAGTCCAGTGACCGCTGAGAAAGATCAGCTGACAACAGGGGAAAGTCCTTGTGGCAGCGTGGAAAGACAGCTGACAGGAGGGAATAGACCCCACTGGGACAGGCATGGGCTAGCTTCCCATGCTTGTAGCTTCCCATGCCTTCGCATGTTGGAAGCACCCGTTATAGCTACGAAAAGACGACAGAAGAAAACACCCCTAGAGTCTGCGAGAGTGGGGGCGGAGGATGACTCATCGGCTGACATCACGGTAACAGGCCCTGGACTGGAAACAACTATGATTAAAAGCACAGTACAAGAGAGTGACACTGCAACTGCCACAGCTACAACCACGACGACGGGACACAAACTGCAGATATGTCCCTGTGGTTGGAGGAGCATTACATCACATCATGGGTTGAGAGTTCACCAGGGAAAGAAGAAGTGTTTGAGAGAAGAGAGACAGAGGCCTCGCATTGACTACTTTCTACGAAAGGAGTCAAATCAGTCGAATGAAGTACAGCAACTGGACGCAAACCACAGCTTGCAGTACATCAGTACCAATGTCACGGAGGAAGCAAACACAGAGCTGATGACAACGGTGGTAGAACCGACCCAACCTCCTAGACCTGCAGTCGAAAGGAGACTAGCAGGGATTAGACTGCATGTGAAGTGGCCCGAAGTGGTGTTGGGGTGGAAGGGAGAGGTACTACCTTTAAGGATGATACGGTCGCAGCTGGATTACTGGTGCCGCTTGCACCAGTGCTGGTTGAATCCTTACTGGACCTCACCAACACCCAGCTCTTGTCTATGGCTCCAAGTAGCAGAATTTCTGCGGCCACACCACCGTAAACTGCTTCGACCGGCAGGCTAAACTAGACAAGAGTCGCCAGGGGGTCGTTGGCCCCCCGGTAAGAGCTTGGAGAGGAGATAGGCACCACCAAGCTTATTTGCCTAATGAAATGTCATGACGGAAAAACAGTCAAGTATCTACATGCCGGATCGGTCGAGGCCCGGAAAAACAACGACCGCGCTACCCACTGCCTTGCTCCGGGGGTGGGGGTGACAAGTTTACTACTGGGACAAGATCAACATCAACATCAACATCAACACCCAGCCTCTCAAAAAATGACACCATTATTGGAACATGGAACGTCCGCACACTGTATGCCTGTGGGAAAGTGAAGGAACTGACCCATGAACTAGACAGATACAGATGGGACATCCTTGGTTTGGCTGAGGTCAGGTGGACTAGCTGTGGTGAGACTACCACAGAAGAAGGCCACAAGCTATGGTATAGCGGAGATGACTGTAGACATCAACCTGGAGTTGGTTTTATTGTCAACAAAAGCAAAATAAACTCAGTCATCAACTGCACACCTATATCCAGCAGGCTCATCAGCATCCGAATCGCTGCGGGGCCCATGAATTTAACCATCATTCAAGTGTATGCCCCAACGACAGATTATGATGATGAAGCAGTTGAAACCTTCTACGAGGAGCTAGAGAAAACCATAAAGAAAACTCCCGAGAGGGACTTTCTAGTCATCCACGGAGACTGGAATGCCAAAATAGGTACCGATGCATACGACCACTGGGCTAGGTGAAACGAACGACAGAGGACTGCGACTTCTGGACTTTGCTAAAAGCCATAAGCTCACTGTAGCCAATACGCTGTTTCCACATAAAACCTCTCTGAGAACAACGTGGCATGCACCGAACGGAAAGATACATAACCAAATCGACTACATACTCACGCCACAAAGGTTCAAGTCAAGCATCAACAAAGCCCGAACCAGAACATTTCCTGGTGCGGACATTGGTAGTGACCACGATATGGTACTAATGACGCTTAAACTTAAACTGAAGACTCCAAAAAAACACACTAACCCACGCATCAGATTTAGTCTAGACAAACTTAAAGACCCACAAGTTGCAGGAATATTTGAGGCAAACATAGGAGGGAAATTTGCAACACTTAACTTAGTAAAAGACATAGACTCACTGACAGATAACATGGAGAAAGCAATCATAGAATCAGCAACTGAACTACTAGGGAAGGACAGGAAGAAAAACAAACCATGGATCCCTGATGACATCCTAGACCAATGTGACCTCAGAAGGGCCCTCAAAAAGACAAAGAAGGATGACCCAGAGGCAGCAAAGCAGCATACCTCTGTGAACAGAAACATCAGGAAGATGATGAGGGAAGCAAAAGAAAAGTGGATCACAGAACAATGTGAAAGCATAGATGCAGGGATACGGCAGGGCAACAGTAAAGCAGCCTACCCAACGCTGAAGAAACTGACAAGGACACAACAACCTATTGCCACAGTAATAGAAGACAAGCATGGATCTCTACTAACAGAGAAAGCAGAAATAACCCAACGGTGGACAGAGTATTGCCAGGAACTATACAACTATACAATATCACCAGACCCCACTATACTAACCAATGCCATGAAGCCCAGTGGCGAATGCGAGGATGCACCAATACTGCAAGCTGAAGTAGAGGAGGCAGTAAAGAGCCTAAAAATCGGCAAATCACCAGGCATCGATAACGTCCCAGCAGAGCTTTGGAAGCATGGGGGGCGAAGCATTATAATAGCACTGACACACATCTGCCAAAAGATTTGGGAAACCAAGCAGTGGCCCCAAAAATGGACCCAATCTCTGATTATCCCTCTCCCTAAGAAAGGGAATTCAAGGCAGTGCCAAAATTACAGAACCATCAGCCTCATCTGTCACGCTAGCAAAGTAATGCTGCGGATAATACTGAACAGACTGAGGAACAAGGCAGAGGAATTCCTTTCCGAGTAACAGGCTGGATTCAGACCAAAACGGAGCACCACCGAACAGATCTTCAACGTCAGACTACTGATTGAGAAGCACCTTCAGCACCAGCACAACTTATACCACAACTTCAATGACTTTAAAAAAGCCTTTGACCATGTCTGGCATGAAGGACTATGGCAGGTTCTCAGAAATTACAACTTCGACAATAATCTCATTCAGGTCATCCAAGCACTTTATACAGACTCAAGCAGTGCAGTTCTCATCAGCAACAGCATAGGAGAACCTTTTAAAACATCTATTGGTGTCCGCCAAGGCTGTCTCCTCTCCCCTGTCCTATTTAATGTCTTCCTGGAGAACATCATGGAAAAAGCACTCCAAGAATTCCACACCTCCGTTACCATCGGAGGAAGACCCGTCTCCAACCTTCGCTTCGCGGATGACATTGACCTTATGGGAAAAAGTGAGGCGGAACTCCAGGAACTGACCACCAGACTGGAGGAGGCTGCGAGAGCTTATGGAATGGAGATAAGTGCAGAGAAGAGCAAGATTCTGGTCAACAGTCACAATCACTTACCACCACCGAACATCACATTGAATGGACAAACCCTGGAGGAAGTAAAGGACTTTAAGTACCTCGGGTCCTTTGTGAGTGCAGATGGCAGCTCCACAAAAGAGATCAGAGCAAGAATTGGCATAGCAACATCAGCCATGACAAGACTGACCGGTATCTGGAAAAGCAATACCATCAGCTTCCAGGTGAAGGTCAGACTCTACAAGTCACTTGTTCTTTCCACCCTACTCCATGGTTGTGAGAGCTGGACGCTCACAGCGGACACTGAGCGCAGGATACAGTCCTTTGAAAGCAAGTCTTACAGAAGAATGCTACATATATCATACAGTGAACACCGGACAAATGATTATGTTCGACATTTAGTTACCACCCATGCTGGCGAACAGGAACCTCTACTCTCAACAGTTAAACGTCGCAAGCTGACCTGGTTTGGTCATGTCACAAGGCACACCTCCCAGTCAAAGACCATCCTGCAGGGAACAGTGGAGGGGAAGCGGAGACGAGGCAGGCAGAGAAAGGCCTGGATGGACAACATCAAAGAATGGACTGGCTGCAGCTTCCAAACCCTGCTACGAACAGCAGAAGATCGTGAGCGCTGGAGATCCCTGACTGCCCAAGCATCCACCATGACACCCCTACGGCCTCCTAGGCCAAGGGATGAGTGAGTGAGTGAGTGAGAAGTGGCCCGGTGTCGTGGATAAGAAACTGTGGGAAACAATCAATACTGACCTGGCCCTGTGCCTCGAACAACTACAAGGGACAGTGGAAAAGAAGTTGGAGAGAATAGGGGACATTATCTATCAATATGGGTCAGAACGCTTCGGAGTGCAAGTAAGGGAAGGTGGAAAAAACGTCTGAACCGCACCAGTTTCTAGGAGGCAATATGAGATCAGGCGCCTCGTCCTTGAAAGGAGACAACTTAGGAAACAGTGGAAAAAAGCCTCTGGAGTGGAAAGGGAAGGCATAAATGTGCTCCAAGTCGACATTAAAACCCGACTGGCATCCCTCCTGAAACTGGCTAAACCTGTTATGAGGAACATTAAGTGTTTCACCGCCGAGTATGTGGACGAGTTGCGTGCTTGTTGGGAAACAACAGACTGGGAGGCAATTGGAGCGGCCACGAACAATCTGGACGAGTATACGGACACTGTGACCTCATACATACAGTTCAATGAGGCGCGCATCATTCCAACGCGCACCAGGGTTTGTTATAACAACGACAAGCCCTGGTTCACACCCAAGCTCCGACAGCTGCGCAAAAAGAAGGAGGCTGCGTGGAGAAGCGGGGACCGAAGTACATACAGAGAAGCGAAGTACCACTTCACCAGAGAAGTGGAGAAAGCTAAATCTGTGTACTCTAACCGTCTACAGGAACAGTTCCGCTCCAATGATTCTGTGGCAGTTTGGAGAGGTCTCAGGGCCCTTACGAACTATAAGCCCAAAACCCCCCAGGCCCTGAATGACCGGACTCTCGCTCAGGGCCTCAACAGACATTACTGTCGTCATGAACGGCCTTCAGCTCATCAAAGCCATGCTCCCCCCCACCATCACCCTCCCCACCAATGCCAGCACATCATTAAAGGAGTTAAAGGACTCAAAGGACTCCAATGACATCACAGGACTCCAAAAACATCATAAGACTGTAAAGACCCTCTCCATTAAAGAAGAGGATGTACGCCGGCAGTTCTTGAAGCTGAATACGCGGAAGGCCCCCGGGCCGGATGGTGTCTCCCCCTCCACTCTCAAACACTGTGCGGACCAGCTGGCTCCTGTCTTCACTGACATTTTTAACACCTCTCTGGAGCTATGCCGCGTGCCGTCCTGCTTTAAGACCTCTACCATTGTCCCTGTCCCCAAGAAAGCACGGATCACAGGACTAAATGACTACAGGCCGGTCGCGCTGACGTCTGTGGTCATGAAGTCCTTTGAGCGCTTGGTCCTGCCCCACCTCAAGGACATCACCGCCCCCCTCCTGGACCCACTGCAGTTCGCCTACAGAGCCAACAGGTCTGTGGATGATGCAGTGAACCTGGCCCTCCACTTCATCCTGGAGCATCTGGACTCCCCAGGAACCTACGCTAGGATCCTGTTTGTGGACTTCAGCTCTGCCTTCAACACCATCCTCCCTGGACTGCTACGAGACAAGCTCTACCAGCTCAGCGTGCCCGACTCCCTCTGCAGTTGGATTAATGACTTCCTGACAGACCGAAGACAGCACGTACGGCTGGGGAAGATTGTCTCGGACAGTCGAACCACAAACACTGGTACTCCTCAGGGCTGTGTACTCTCCCCCTGGCTCTTCTCCCTGTATACAAACTGCTGCACCTCCAGTCACCAATCCGTAAAACTGCTCAAGTTTGCGGATGACACCACCCTCATCGGGCTCATCTCGAATGGCGATGAGTCCGCCTACAGTAGAGAGGTGGACCGGCTGATGTCCTGGTGCAGCCTCAACAACCTGGAGCTGAACGCCCAGAAAACAGTGGAGATGATCATGGACTTCAGGAAAGTCACAGCCCCACCATCCCCCCTCACCCTGATTGACTCTCCCACCCCCGTCCCCATTGTGGACTCCTTCCGTTTCTTGGGCACCACCATCACCCAGGACCTCAAGTGGGAGCTGACCATCAGCTCCCTCATCAAGAAGGCCCAGCAGAGGATGTACTTCCTGCGGCAGCTGAGGAAACTTAAGGTGCCGACCGAGATGCTGGTGCAGTTTTACTCAGCCATCATAGAGTCCATCCTGACCTCCTCCATCACAGTGTGGTTCCCCGGCGCCACAGTCCAGGATAAGAATAGACTGCAGCGCATCATACGTGCTGCTGAGAAGGTGATTGGCTGCAAGCTCCCATCCCTCCAGGACTTGTTCTCCTCCAGGACCAGGAGGCTTGTGGGTCGGATCACAGCTGACTCTTCTCACCCTGGACACACACTATTCTCCCCTCTCCTCTCAGGCAGGAGACTACGCTCCATCCAGACCCACACCTCCCGCCACCTGAACAGTTTTTTCCCCTCGGCCATCAGGCAAATGAACAATAACTCCTAACAGTAGCTCCTTGAATTCCTTGAATCTGATAGCTCAGTCACAGCTCTTTTTATACCAAATATGTGTTATATGTGTTTTATGTCGCACGTTTGCACCAAGAAAAGTTCCTAGTTTGTGAACCCGTTCTCAAACAATGGCAATAAAACTATTCTGATTCTGATTCTGATTCTGATTGTAGTGAGCAACAATGCACCAACCTTGGCGACAGGGCGTAAATGGAGACCAGCCAAAGCAGTGGAAGAAGCAACAGCAGCCCTCCCTCAGACATGCTGACATTGTGGGCTATGTCCAGCAAGGAAGTGGAGGCTTTGGGCTAACAGCTACCCGCCCGGCTTGGAGTAAGGCCACAGCACCAGAACGGAGGAAGATGGTGGTGGACGAAGTACACCGCCAGGAGGAGGCTGAAAGATGGGCCAAGGCAGTCTCTTTGGGCAAACAGGGTCAGTGGACGAGATGGGACAGTGTGGAGAGGAGGAAGATCAGCTGGAAGGATTTGTGGGCCATGGAAGCTAGGCAGTTGAGCTTTGTCAGAGCTATATGACATCCTTCCAACACCAGTTAACCTTCACCAATGGTTCGGCGAAGACCCGGTGTGTGCCCTTTGTTCCATGTCAGCCACCCTCAAGCATATTCTCACAGGGTGCAAAACCAGTCTCACCCAAGGACGTTACACATGGCGTCACAATCAAGTCCTAAAGACCCTTGCGTCCACCCTGGAGGACAAACGAGTTACCATCAACTCCCTACCATCACCAGCAGCCAACCACCAGCAGACCATTACCTTTGTCCGCGAAGGGGCTAAGGTAGTCAGGAGCGGCTCCATACCACCTGAGTGAGGCCAGCTATGCTTGGCCCGCGACTGGAGGATGCTGGTTGATTATGGCCGGCAGCTTGCGTTTCCTCCGGAGATTGCTGTGATCACCCTGAGACCGGACGTGGTGCTCTGGTGCCCTTCACAAAAAAAGGTTTTCATCATCGAACTCACAGTACCCTGGGAGGACTCAGTGGATGAGGCTTATGATCGAAAACACCAACGCTATGCCGAGCTTGCAGCTGAAGCACAACATCGTGGCTGGAACACTGAGGTCCGTCCAGTGGAGGTGGGCTGCAGAGGCTTTGTGGCGAGATCTACCACCAAATTGCTTGTAGACCTGGAAGTCCGAGGCCAACGCCTGCGTATAGCCATCAAAGCTGCATCGGAGGCAGCCGAAAGAGGCAGCCAGTGGCTGTTCATGAGGAGGAAAGACCCCTGTTGGGCCCCCAAGTAGCAAACCAGGAGGTATGCAGTCAGCTTAGGCTTGACTTAGGGAAAAGGACGCCCCTGCCATGCATAGTCCCATGAGAAGTCTGCTGTTCAACACCAAGCGACTCATGATTAATTGGGATTGACACAAGCCCTGGGCCGATCACCCTGTGGCTGGCCACCCCTGGAGAGGGCGTCTAATGATAAGGCCGAAACGCCCAGTGACCCAGGGTCACACTACTGATGATGCGTCCAAATTGAAAACACCCATCCACCAGTCATCACCAAACACTCTCAAGTATGTGCCAGCACAAAGGAATTTTACAACTTATCCTGTGTTTTTGTAAACTACTAGACATGTGAAAGGCATGATTTATAATCTAGATTTAACATTTACCAACTCAGAGACCGTGCAACAGCTCACGGCTGGCGTGGTGGGTAGAGCGGCCGTGGCAGAAGAGCCACCATGCCAGAAACTTTGAGGGTTCCAGGTTCGCTCCCCGCCTCTTGCCATCCAAATCACTGCCTTTGTGTCCTTGGGCAAGACACATCACCCTTTCCCCCAGTGCCGCTCACACTGGTGAATGAATGATAGGTGGTGGTTGGAGCAGCCGTAGGCGCAAATTGGCAGCCACGGTTCTGTCAGTCTACCCCAGGGCTGTGGCTACAAATGTAGCTTACCACCACCCAAGTGTGAATGTGAGTCCTTTGAGTATCTAGCTGACAGAAAAGCGCTATATAAATCTAATCCATTATTATTATTATCGCCGGATCAGTAAGTCAATAGCTCTCTGTGATCAAGGCGCCGCTGAAATGGAGTATTGTTGGTGGATTGTGGATGGGTTTTTTTATAGGGCTTTTTGTGCGCAATAGAATACGCCCATCAGCTGCATTGTTAGCCACCTCTTACTTGCCACATATTACAAATTAGAATGCATAAAAAAAGAAAAACATGTGTTACATAGGGATTGTAAATGATAGGCAATATTCCAAAAAAAGTGCAGTTCCCATTTAAGGAACAACAAAATCACTCATAGGTCTCCCAATTAAAAATAATCCTTAAAAAAAAATCATAATCTCAATCAGGATTTTTTTTTCTGCAGTTTTATTCAAAATGCGTTCATTACTTTTTGAGGTAAGGAAAGAAACAGCAAAGCCTCTTGACAGACATCCACTTTCTTTGACTCTGCGGGCGGAGGCAAGACCACTTGCATACACACAAAGGAAAGTGCATCATCGTAACATAAACGTAAGGCAACGTCAAAATTGGGGCCAAAGAAATATTTATATTTTGGGGCCCCCATTACATTTTTTTTTTCACACTTCAAACAATTTTTGTACTTTTTTAATTAAACTTGAATTAAAATTAATTCATGAGAAATACATTGTCATAAATGTTTTATATATATATATATATATACATACAGTATATATGCATATACTGTTAAAATTAATTCATGAGATATACACTGTCATTAAAAATATTATATATATATCTGTATGTATGTATATATATATATATATATATATATATATATATATATATATATATATATATATATATATATATGCATATACTGTATATAATGTATATGTGTGTATATATATATGCATATACTGTACATATATATATATATATATATATATATATATATATATATATATATATATATATATATATATATATATATATATATATATATATATATATATATATATATATATATACACACACACATGTTCCTGTCATATCTGCAGCCAGTATTCAATCACAGAGGTCAAAGAGAACATCGGGGGCTGAGAATATGTCGTCCATTAATTGATATTTCACATGGGCTTATTCACACAAAACGGGGCCCCCAATGAATCGTGGGGCCATACCCTACGCACAACGCGGGATCTGCGTGTGACCCTGCATGGGTAACGTAGTAGAATTAAGCCCGCTTACCCCCAAAATCTCATCACTTGCTCCACATTTCCTTAAAGTTGAATCAAAATCCACCTTTAAATTTTGAAGGTATGTCACTAACTTACTAACTTATTCACAGAAGAGATATTTGTGAACAGATGCTATGGTAGCTGTTAAACAGTTGAGTGATATCATAAACGTTTTTAAGCACTGCTTTTGTAACATTACTTTCAGGGCCGGTTGTTAGGGCCACAACCACTTGATCATGGTCTGGGCTTTTGTAAAGATTTAAAGATTGTTTTTCTTTCACTTAAATCCACCAGTTATAAAAGAAAGCTTCATAACAGTTAAGATAAAATCAATGTTGTGGTCAAAGTCTAGTAATAAAGTTCTTTGAATCAAATGACAAAAATGCAAAATTATTCCTTTCCTCCTGGTAGTGGCCAACTGACCATCGAACACTTCACTGTTCACTCAACACAGACATCCTAATGGTTTTAAGGCTCACACAGCGGCAACATTTGGGAACCAGAATGAAAATAAATATTTTTGTGGCAGCATCGGACAAAGTTCAATCAGTGCGTTTCCATGCACTAAATTAGTCTGATTAAAAAAATAATTCAGTTTATTCTCTTTTCACACCTGTATGAGTAGTCACAGTTTCCATGCTCTTATCTTAATTTGTGAGTGTTGGCCATACACAGTGTGCCTCTCACACACTAGGGGGCGATTGTGGTCATTTCAGCTTGTTTAGCTATGTGGGATTTTAAAGAGAAGAAGAAAATGGTAGGGCTCGTTGCTTTTAAACTCTGGATCTAACAGATAACTTACTACTTACTATTTGGTGTTGTTGGTCAAATCTAAATGTGTTAAAATGACAAGTGTGGTTATCATACTTGCCAACCCTCCCGAATTTTCCGAGAGACTCCCGAAATTTAGCGCCTCTTCCGAAAACCTCCCGGGACAAATATTCTCCCGAATATCTCACGATTTACAGACGCAGCTGGAGGCCACGCCCCCTCCAGCTCCATGCGGACCTGAGTGAGAACAGCCTGTTTTCACGTCCGCTTTCCCACGATATAAACAGCGTGCCTGCCCAATCACGTTATAACTGTCATGTTCGTGTTTGAAGGATGAGGCTGTTGATAGCAAGTAACTTAGTTTTTAATAACTCACGTTCTCAACAACATACATGTGTCTTCATGCAGTCTTGCTCTACCACATTATGTGGCACGGTAAGCAGAATACTAACCAGTACTGCCCCCTAGCGGTCATACATGTAATAACATCTGATCATAACAATAACATCTACGGCTTTTAGAGAGTGCACAACTCCGCACACAACAAGGAGACGAAGCAGAAGAACGAGGAAGATACAGCCATGGCGACGCCGAAGACGAGTAAGATGAAGAAATACGCTTGTAAGTTCCAAAACAAATGGAAACAAGAATTTCAGTTTATCCAGGACAGTTCGAAGGGGAAAGGGTATGCTGCCTGTAAATTTTGTAGATCAGACTTCTCCATTGAACAAGGTGGCCGAACGGATATACTCACTCATGATTGGTCAGCAAAGCACAAAGCGGCGGCAATGCAGCACCGGTCAGAGCCCAGTATTATGGGCCACATATGCCGAGACAAAGATGGCTATGCTGATAGCTGGAAGCAACATCTCGTTCTCATTTGCAGATGTCTACAATAAATCCGTGAAGGATATGTTCCCGGATTCAGAGATCGCTCGCCAGTACTCAAATGGCAGAACAAAGGCTACTTAAATAGTGAAAGGTAAGTGTTTTTTTTTTTTTTAGTAAGCAGCAAGCACAGTACAGTTAGTAGAACAACTGTGTTTTCATTACTGTGTATTTGATCAAGTCTTTCAAGTACAACAATGAGTAGATGAGTGTTATGTGTGTGTATATGTGTAAATAAATGAACACTGACATTCAAGTATTTCTTTATATATATATATATATATATATATATATATATATATATATATATATATATACATATATATATATATATATATACATATGTATATATATATATATATATATATATATATATATATATATATATATATATATATATATATATATATATATATATATATATATATATATATATATATATATATATATATATATATATATATATGAAATACCTGACTTGGTGAATTCTAGCTGTAAATATACTCCTCCCCTCTTAACCACGCCCCCAACCACGCCACCGCCCCACCCCGACCACGCCCCCACCCCCCACCTCCCCACCTCCCGAAATCGGAGGTCTCAAGGTTGGCAAGTATGGTTGTTATTATCCTCATTAGATACATACAAAAGGATCGCTATTTTGGTTATCTCCTTTGAGTGTTAATATAACATTGTCTAAATGTATAGAGGTCAATCAGGGCCAAAAGTTGTGTACTTGAAAACATTTACTTTGGAACTGAATGTTCAGGTTTTGAAGTTGAATGTTGAAAAATAGATCAATGTATTCAAAATAAAAATAAATGAAAAACTTTTTTTTCAGGTTGAACATAATTTTGATTCACACTTAACATTTTTTCAAAGAATTCTTTATTTTCATTTTTCACTTTTAAATATTTTGATATTTGAGTTTTCAAATTTTTCAGATTAAATTACATTTTTTTACAGTTTCAATGTTTTTTTTTTTTCAAATTCCACATCTTTCTTTTTCAGATTCAAATCTGTTTTTTTCAGGTTCAGACTTTTGGCCCTTTTTTCGTGGAAGTGGTGCGAGGGGCGTGGCCTCATGACAGTCCAATCAGCAAAAGGATGAGAGGCGCCCTCTTCACGTCGCCTTCACGAAACATTGGAACTAATTCAGTTCAAGCCAACACGTCATACAGATGACACATTGTGATCGCCAGAGAAGGAAATGATGCCAGTGATACGTGACGGCAGGTTTAAACAGCACCTATGACAATTGGCAGAAATGGCCTGACAAATTGTGCCATATTATGCAGACAAATCATGCAGACTTTGTGAGAGTCAACAACTATTCTTTTGGAAAAAAATATGATTTTGATCCGGAATATTTTAGGAAGATGAGCCACAAGTTTGCTAAACAGATCCAGCTTTAGTGAAACACTAAGCATCATGTAACAGTATTGCTAAGTGCTAAACAAGCAATACAAACTGCGAACATAAAAAAACGATAGCTTACGATAGCGTAAAACGATAGCTGTACAATATCTGCTCTTACTTCGATGACGACTGATATGATGTCCCTATCTTCCCGTTTAGATGAAGAATTAATCATGATGCACACGAAGGGTTATCAAGGAAAAGTCTCCCTGCAGACACTGTCTTCGGTTGTGTCTGTTTGTCTCCATCTCTGGGTATACATTGAATGTCACAGATGAACAACATCTACATTTATAGCTAAATCCTCCTAATACCCAGATAAGAGGCATGATTTATAGTCTAGAATAATTTTGATGGGCTGAGACGCGATGATGCGGGAGCAGCAGGACATCGCTTCCGGCTCACAGTAAAAGCAGCAGAGGGCTACTTAGCTGTGTGCTTTCAATCCGCCACTAAAGTAGTTTGTCTGCGTTAGCGCTTATAATACTAACATCACTAAGATTTGGTATATTCAGGTCACCATATGTATATACTGTAGAGCAGACCTGGGCATTCTATGGCCCGCGGGCCGCATCCGGCCCTTTGCACATCCCTGTCCAGCCCGCGTGAGGCCAATCATAAATTGCAAAATACATTTCAAAAAGTATCTATGTCGAGTGTGCAATACAACGGTGCTGCTTTTGTTTTGAAAAGCGTTATTTGTATTACTTCCGTGTGGACCTATGCGCGTGTGCGATTGTGAGTGAATTGAACGGCGCAATCACAATCTACAAAATAAAGTTTAAAAAACATCTATATCGTGCGCGCAATACAACTGTGCTGCTTTTATTTTGAAATGTGTTATTTATGGCCGTATGTCTGTGGGGAACCTGTGAGTGAAGATGCATAGAGACAAGTGATGAGACGCTAAAAATAGAATAGTTGATGACGAATGCCGTGTTTTCAACAAGACATGGACTGGCAAGTATTTCTTTACATAAATTAAAGGTAAAGCCGTGTGCTTAATTTGTGGTACACAGCTTGCTGTGTTTAAAGAATATCATTTTAATCGCCACTACACGATGAAACACGAGGGAAAATAGTGGAATGTGTCTGATGAAGCGCGCGCAAGGGAGGCAGATGCGTTGATGGTAAAACTGCAAACCCAACAAGGACTTTGTGCCATATTTCACACCCCCAGAGATGCAGCCGTCAGGACAAGTTTCGTCATTTCTCACAAAAGCGCCAGAAAAAGTAAGGCGTTTTCTGACGGAGAGTTTATTAAGGAGTGCTTATTGGACTTTGTTGCGCTGTATGCCCGGAGACATGGACTGTTTTTCGCTGGCTTTGGATGAGAGCTGCGATGTACGTGACACCGCCCAGCTGCTCTTCTTCTTACGTGGGATAACTGCAGACTTTCAAATCACGGAGTAGCTGGCAGCCATGCAGTCAATTGAAGAGACAACCACAGGCAATGACTTGTTCACATAGGTAAATGCGTGTTTGGACATGTTAGGACTGAAATGGGACAAGCTGGCAGGTGTGACAATCCAATCCACTTTATTTATATAGCACATTTAAACAACAAAATGTTTCCAAAGTGCTGCACAACAATATTAAAAACAATATTCAAATATTATCCTTAGCTCCACCAATGACTGAATAAAAATAAAAAACAATTACATATAAAACCAATATAAAAAACAATATAAAATAAATATGATTAAAAACTATTTTTAACAACAGATGGTTGTCCAAATCTGACGGGGAAAAATGTTGGATAATGCTGGATAAAGTGACCATCAAAAGCAATCTGCTTTTGTATAAAGTTAAGTTAGGTTAAATTAAATTACTATTATTATTATTAATTATTATTATTATTATCATCATTATTATTTATCTTACGGTATATCAAAAATAATATTGAGCAAAATGTAATTGAAATATTGTCGTGTGGCCCTCCAGCAGTGCTCGGGTTGCTTATGCGGCCCCCGGTGAAAATTAATTGCCCACCCCTGCTGTAGAGTATTGTTGGCGGGTTTTGTATGGTTATTTACAGGGTTTTGTGGGCGGTATAGAGAGGCCCCATTGACGGATTATTTATGTATTTATTTGTTTATGACTTAGAATGCATAATAAAAGAAAAACATGTGTTCATGTCTTACATAGGGATTGGGAATGATAGACAGAGCATCTCTGTCTAATTTTTGCGTTTTTCCAGTGTGACTGATCTGATACTACAGTCATAGTGCAAAAGTCTGAATCCAGTGATGTCAATCTACGGAAATTCCCGAAGATATTCAAAATGGCTGCCTGAATTCGTGGCATTTTGTGATGTTTCGACGGAAATTTCACCTACCTTGCGGATCTTAAATACAATTGGATATGGTTTAATTGATACATTGAAACACAATTAAGCATATTTGAAGCATATCTATTTTTCCACTCCTGATACTTTAAGATATTCTACACTCTACGGCAGACCTGGGCATTGGGCGGCCCGCGGGCCGCATCCGGCCCTTTGTACGTCCCTGTCCGGCCCGCGTGAGGCCAATTATAAATTACAAAATAAATTTAAAAAAGCATCTATTTCGAGTGTGCAATACAACGGTGCTGCTTTTGTTTTGAAAATCGTTATTTGTATTACTTCCGTGTGGACATATGCTCGTGTGCGCAGCGGAAATCTCAAATTACAAAATACATTTAAAAAAGCATCTTTGTCGTGCGTGCAATACAACTGTGCTGCTTTTATTTTGAAAAGTGTTATATGTGCGTATGTCCTGTGAGGGAAGGCGCACAGCGACAAGTGATGCCCGGTTATCCCAGAGACGCTAAAAAGAGAAAAGTTGATGAGGAATGGCGTGTTTTCAACAAGACATGGACTGCCAAGTAAAGGTAAAGCCGTGTGCTTCATTTGTGGTACACATGTTGCTGTGTTTAAAGAATATAGTGTAACGACTTGCTGAAGTAGATGTTGTCTTCTTGAGTTGCGTAAATGAGGAGTGAGGAGACGTGCGTGTGGAAGGAACGCGATATGTTGAGCTGTGTTAGTATAGCTTGCTAAATAAAAGTTTAAAAAGAGCGTCAGACTTGATGTGCACTTTTTCTGGACGCTACAATTGGTGGCAGAAGTAAAACTTTGCGCATACTGCACTGTTTGTGTGCTACGTCATCGGGAGGTACGTGCCACGTGAGGAGCTCGCCGCAAAGAGAGAGAGAGAGAGAGAGGGAGAGAGAGAGAGACAGAGAGAGAGAGAGACAGCGTTTACAGGTGCAGCCACGCTGCTTGCCACGGGGGGAATTCCGCCCTCAATGAAGACTCCCAGGTTTGATGGCAAGGCGAACTGGGAGGCATTTCATCCCACTTCTGACATCAATTGTAGCGTCCAGAAGAAGTGCACACCAAGTCTGATGCACTTTTTAAACTTGTATTGAGCATGCTATACTAACACAGCTCAACTTATCTCGTTCTTTCCAAAAGGAAAACCAATCCTCACTCCTCATTTCCGCAACAGTAACGCTTCCTCCTTCGTCGCCAATCACCTTACAGGCGTGCTACGTTCACAACAAAGAGGATGCAGGATAAAGTGACAGAAATTGAAATGTTTGTATTGTAATATACATCAGGAAGTGTTGTGTAAGAAAGTGTTAAAAATAAAACCATCAAAAGCCATCTGCTTTTGTATAAAGATAAGTTAGGTTAAATGAAAATATTATTATTATTATTATCTATCTTACGGTATATCAAAAATAATTTGAGCAAAATTTAATTGAAATATTGTCGGTGTGGCCCTCCAGCAGTGCTCGGGTTGCTCATGCGGCCCCCGGTAAAAATTAATTGCCCACCCCTGCTCTACGGCCATCTGGCGGGCAAAGTGGATAGTGCACCCCCCACCCCACCCAATTCGTCATGTTTCATGTGTCATATGTATCCCCTTCCTACTGTATTAATATTGTTGTAGACTAATGATAATCCTACACGAATCAGATAATCTCTACCATACACTATAAAGTAAAGGTCAACTTGATATATTGCGATATTTTTCCCACCTCTTAAACACAATTTATTCACTTAACTTTTACATATAAAGCATTAAAGGTGACCTATAATGCAAAACCAACGTTTCTTACCTGTTGGTACCTGATTTTGTGCATTTGGGATCTGCATAAATCCTGAACATTTTTAATCAAACCATTGAGACAATGCAGGTATATTTATAAAACAATCATAAGTATTTCTGATTCTGATGCCTTCTTTCATACTTCCTCCAAACGATCCGTTTGGAATTTGCACAACTTGTGCCATTTTTCCAAAATGTCACGTCAGAGGATATTTCCATATATAGTAGAGGTTTACTCGAAGAGCTTTGCGCGAGTCCGCCATTGTAGTCGATAAGTGCCTTCTTTTTTTCTATCCTCTTGTTGTGGGGCAGACTGCTTCGTACATGCACATGCATCCTCCACTGTTGCCATTTCTAATATAAAGTAGCGCATAGTTCAAACTTATATCTGTCAGTAGACTCCATATGGAAGCGCTAAAAAAATACAACATGGCTGATGGGGAGAAGACACTGTCGAAGTGGAGGCACGTAAATAAGAATGCCCACCAAACAAAGCATCTTGAAGAGCCGGTCAGAAAGTTGCTTGAAGATGATCTGTAAAACATAATATATTCAACATTTTGACCAAAGAACCACAATTACATGTTATGGAGACCACAAGGAAGTGTTTTAAAGGCCTACTGAAATTATTTTTTAAAATTTAAACGGGAATAGCAGATCCATTCTATGTGTCATACTTGATTATTTCGCGATATTGCCATATTTTTGCTGAAAGGATTTAGGAGAGAAAATCGACGATAAAGTTCGCAACTTTTGCTCGCTGATAAAAAAAAAGCCTTGCCTGTACCGGAAGTAGCGTGACGCCACAGGAGGTAGTATTCCTCACAACTCCCCATTGTTTACAATGGAGCGAGAGAGATTCGGACCGAGAAAGTGATGATTACCCCATTAATTTGAGCGAGGATGAAAGATTCGTAGATGAGGAACGTTACAGTGAAGGACTTGAGAGACAGTGATGGACGTATCTTTTTTCGCTCTGACCGTAACTTAGGTACAAGCTGGCTCATTGGATTCCACACTCTCCTTTTTTTATTGTGGATCACGGATTTGTATTTTAAACCACCTCGGATACTATATCCTCTTGAAAATGAGAGTCGAGAACGCGAAATGGACATTCAGTGCCTTTTATCTCCACGACAATACATCGGCGAAATGCTTTAGCTACGAGCTAACGTGATAGCATCGTGCTTTAACTGCATATAGAAACAAAAAAATAAACCCCAGACTGGAAGGATAGATAGAAAATCAACAATACTATTAAACCGTGGACATGTAAATACACGGTTAATGCTTTCCAGGCTGGCGAAGGTTAACAATGCTGTGCTAACGACGCCATTGAAGCTAACTTAGCAACTTAGCAACGGGACCTCACAGAGCTATGCTAAAAACATTAGCTCTCCACCTACGCCAGCCAGCCCTCATCTACTCATCAACACCCGTGCTCACCTGCGTTCCAGCGATCGGCAGAAGGACGAAGGACTTCACCCGATGCGTTTAGCGGCCCGGAGACGTAGGAAGTCAAGGTGAGGTCGGCGGCTAGCGCGGCTAGCGCGGCTAGCGCGGCTAGCGCGGCTAGCGCGGCTAGCGCTCCAACAAAGTCCTCCTGGTTGTGTTGCTGTAGTCCGCTGCTAATACACCGATCCCACCTACAACTGTCTTCTTTGCAGCCTTCATTGTTCATTAAACAAATTGCAAAAGATGTCCAGAATACTGTGGAATTATGAAATGAAAACAGAGCTTTTTGTATAGGATTCTACGGGTACCATAACTTCCGTTATTCTGACTTCGTCACGCGCATACGTCATCATACCGCGACGTTTCAGCCGGATATTTCCCGGGAATTTTTAAATGTCACTTTATAAGTTAACCCGGCCGTATTGGCATGTGTTGCAATGTTAAGATTTCATCATTGATATATAAACTATCAGACTGCGTGGTCGGTAGTAGTGGGTTTCAGTAGGCCTTTAAATGTGGGAAAAAAATATAATAACATAATATGACCGCATCAACATTGCATTATTATTATGTTTGACCATGTTTTAATATTCAGACCTTCTCACTTTAGTTTTCATGAGGTCTCTATGAACAAACCATCCATCCATCCATCCATTTTCTACCGCTTGTCTCTTTCGGGGTCCACCATGGTTTATACATCCTGTGACTTTTTTTCACTACATTTTTGGGTCATCACATTCATTGCATCCACTGGCTGTCCTGAGTGGATCCAACAGCTAGTCTGGATTGACTATTGGGCCGGCTGATTCTGATTGCACGAGACAATCTATCTTCAGCACTTCAGACTGAAAAAGAGAGCAAAAAAAAAAAAAAAGGTGATGATTGAAATGACATCTTTTCAATCACTTTTTTGCAGATGATAAAATGATCCCCAATAGGTTCAGTTTTTAGCCCAAAAGAACCCAGACCTATTTGTACTTAAAGCAATGCTTTTCAAATATTTTATTTTACAAACTCCCTAGGTATAGTCTTCCCCGTGACTATAAATAGTATAATTTGTCTATAAAATTGCCATAACTATATACAATATTATTAACATTAAAGGAAACAACACACCAGTCTTTCCTCGCCTCCCACTGTGGTTAAAGTGAAGCCAAATACTACAAACACTTCATCATATTCTGGTGAAAAGCATGTTCCCAGAGGTCACACCCCCTAGCATCGCACAGGCATTGCAGCTTACGTGCAGTGATTTCTCCAGATTCTCTGAACCTTTTGATGATATTATGGACCGTAGATGGTGAAATCCCTAAACTCCTTACAATAGCTCATTGAGAAATGTCGTTCTTAAACTGTTCGACAATTTGCTTACGCATTTGTTCACAAAGTGTTGACCTTCGCCCCGTCCTTGTTTGTGAATAACTGAACATTTCATGGAAGCTGTTTTTACACCCAATCATAGCACCCACCTGTTCTCAATTAGCCTGTTCACCTGTGCGATGTTCCAAATAAGTGTTTGATGAGCATTCCTCAACTTTCTCAGTCTTTTTTGCCACATGTGCCAGCTTTTTTGAAACATGTTGCAGTCATCAAATTCCAAATGAGCTAATATTTGAAAAAAATAACAAAGTTTACCAGTTCGAATGTTAAGTATCTTGTCTTTGCAGTCTATTCAATTGAATATATGTCGAAAAGGATTAGCAAATCATTGTATTTTGTTTTTATTTACGATTTACACAACGTGCCAACTTCACTGGTTTTGGGTTTTGTAGGAACTCTACAAGGCAATGTTAATGTTTACACAAATATGTAGAAAATCTCCAAGAACAAATTGTCAGAGAAAGGAATATTGTGATGATATGATGGATATTACAAAGTTCAGAGAAGAAATGAAGATTCTCAGTGAAGCCAACACAGCACTAAGACTGGAGATGAAGATGAGGAATGGAACATTGCGCCAACGGTTGAATGCCTAGCAGCAAGACATCACGATCTGGGGAATATCAGTATTTTGGAAAACATCAAAGAGAAGATGGATCAGTTTAGACAGAATGTCATCGTCATTGCAGGGCTGCGCACCTTTGTTTACATTTAAGAGCTTTTGCTTAGTGGTTAGCTGCACAGTTTTATATCCTCCTACAATGGGGCCCCTCAGTACATCACTGACTTGCAATGCCCCTACTCTCCAGGGTGCAGCCTCCGGTCTTCAGGCCAGCATCTTCTAAAGATCCCAAAAACTTGTTTTAAAACCCGTGGAGACCTGTCATTCCAGGCTATAGCTCCCAGACTCTGGAACAATTCGAACCAGTCCCTCCGTGATCTTGACTGTGTTGAAACTTTTTAGAAACATTTGAAAACTTCTCTTTTGTCATGTCTGTGTTAATCATGTTTTTGTTTAGCCATGTTTTGCTTGGTTTTTGGACACTTTTTAGTTCTTGTTTTCACTCCCTTGCTTTGTCACCATAGTAACCATTAGTTTCACCTGGTTCACATCCTCATGTCACGCACCTGTCTCAAGTTTTCACATTTTGAGTCAGGCACCTGCTGTCACTAATCATGTCACTATTATTTAAGCTCCCAGTTGCCAGGCTGTCTTCCTGGCGACAGCACCTTCTCCACACTTGATGATAACTCTGTTACCCATGTTACCCATGCTTCCATAGTCCATGCTGATCTTCTCATGCCAAGTAAGTTTTTGTTTAATGTTTATAGTTTATGTGCCCACGTGCAAGTTTTTTGTTTTCATAGCCAAGTTGTTTTACCTCCGCTGTGAGCGCCTTTTGTTTATACCTTTTTGAGCTTTGTTAGTGTAAAATAAAATCATGTCCTTACCTCCACGCCATGTCCGCTTAAGTTCGTTTGCATCTCGGGAAAGCAACCCACGCAGGAAACTGCATCATAGTCCATGTCCTGACATCCTTTTAGTAAAGCTTTTAGTAAATGCACCTTTTAACTATCAATTGTAATCCACTTTGTATCCTTTTTATGATGTTGCCCTTGTTGTTTTAATTGAATTGTTGTTTTACTTCACCTATGTTTTTTACAGCGATTTGTGATTTTATCTGTGAAAAGCACTTTATAAATATAATGGACGTACTTACTTACTTACTAATGTGGAGTGTAGCATGTTTAACTATTCCTTCTCCTCTAGTCCTCCAGTGATAATGTAACTATTCAGAAACATAATTGATTTTCCTCCATGGAGGGAAGGACTGCAAGACGCTCACTTACTAGCAAGGACGCTACATTGCAGTGAGGACGTCGTTGTTCACTTATTGGTGTTCGCTTTCACTGTTATGCTGATGACACCCAACTCTACATGCCCCTAAAGCTGACCAACACGCCGGATTGTGGTCAGCTGGAGGCGTGTCTTAATGAAATTAAACAATGGATGTCCACTAACTTTTTGCAACTCAACGCTAAGAAAACGGAAATGCTGATTATCGGTCCTGCTCAACACCGACATCTATTTAATAATACCACCTTAACATTTGACAACCAAACAATTACACAAGGCGACTCGGTAAAGAATCTGGGTATTATCTTCGACCCAACTCTCTCGTTTGAGTCACACATTAAGAGTGTTACTAAAACGGCCTTCTTTCATCTCCGTAATATCGCTAAAATCCGTTCCATTTTGTCCACAAGCGACGCTGAGATCATTATTCATGCGTTCGTTACATCTCGTCTCGATTACTGTAACGTATTATTTTCAGGCCTCCCTATGTCTAGCATTAAAAGATTACAGTTGGTACAAAATGCGGCTGCTAGACTTTTGACAAAAACAAGAAAGTTTGATCATATTACGCCTATACTGGCTCACCTGCACTGGCTTCCTGTGCACTTAAGATGCGACTTTAAGGTTTTACTACTTACATATAAAATACTACACGGTCAAACTCCTGCCTATCTTGCCAATTGTATTGTACCATATGTCCCGACAAGAAATCTGCGTTCAAAGAACTCCGGCTTATTAGTGATTCCCAGAGCCCAAAAAAAGTCTGCGGGCTATAGAGCGTTTTCTATTCGGGCTCCAGTACTATGGAATGCCCTCCCGGTAAAAGTTAGAGATGCTACCTCAGTAGAAGCATTTAAGTCCCATCTTAAAACTCATTTGTATACTCTAGCCTTTAAATAGACTCCCTTTTTAGACCAGTTGATCTGCCGTTTCTTTTCTTTTCTTTTCTCCTCTGCTTCCCTCTCCCTATGGAGGGGGAGTTGCACAGGTCCGGTGGCCACGGGTGAAGTGCTGGTTCTCCAGAGTCGGGACCCGGGGTGGACCGCTAGCCTGTGCATCGGTTGGGGACATCTCTACGCTGCTGACCCGTCTCCGCTCGGGATGGTTCCTGCTGGCCCCACTATGGACTGGACTTTCGCTGATGTGTTGGATCCACTGTGGACTGGACTTTCACAATATTATGTCAGACCCACTCGACATCCATTGCTTTCGGTCTCCCCTAGAGACATATGCAGTCCTCTCCAAGGTTTCTCATAGTCATTCACATTGACATCCCACTGGGGTGAGTTTTCCTTGCCCGTATGTGGGCTCTGTACCGAGGATGTCGTTGTGGCTTGTGCAGCCCTTTGAGACACTTGTGATTTAGGGCTATATAAATAAACATTGATTGATTGATTGCTTTTCAAATTTGCGGGACACCGCTAGAATGTGGCATCAACATGCATTATCACGATATAATGAGAGTACTGTATCAAAAACTCTATCTCTGGCCAAATTTAGACAGTTTATATTGTCTTTATCAAACAACCCTAATACAGTGGTACCAACTTAAGAGTACCCCAACTTGACGACCAGGATGCGTGAGACGGCAGAAGAGTACGGCATGAAGATAAACGGTAAAAAAAAAAAAAGTGATGAAAATCTCAAAGCAGAGCAATCGCAATCCGCCTTGGTGGTGCACATCTGACACAATTTAGCTACCTTGGCAGTACAATTGCACAACATGGATACTGTGTCAAAGAGATCGAGTCAAGGATTGTACGTGCAAAAGAGGCGTTTTCGAAGAGAAAATGACTGCTATAGAAGGCCTTTTTTCTGTCCTTGAAAAAGAGAACAATCAAGACACTGGTCTGGCGTACATTGCTGTACGGTGCAGAAACATGGACACTTTGCAAAGAAAAGATCAGACGACTGGAAAGCTGCGAGACATGGATGTGAAGGAAGGTCATGAGCATCTGGTGGTCGGACAAGGTAAGTAATGAAGAAGCGCTACGGGCTATAGTGTACATCGTCCACAGAAGGCAGAGAGCCAGAATGAACCACACGCTAAATCATGGAGATCTGCTAACGGGGTCATGACTGAAGGTAGAGTGGAAGAGGCCTCCAGGGAGAAGATGTTCTGGGATGCTAGATAGGGTAAAGGATCTTACAAACACGTCAAGAGGCGAGCAGTGAAGCGGATGCTTTAAGGACTGGACCTGCCTTAGGGCAGACCACTAGAGAGAGATATCGAACAACCCTAGTACAGTGCTACTTCAACTTAAGAGTGTTTTGAGATAAGAGCTGACTCTTGGCTAATTGTTATGCTTTAAGTTTCAAACAAAAATTTGAGTTACAAGCATCGGTTAGATTGCCTATAGCAAATGCCACAGTGAACCCCGTAAGATCCGGTCTTACTCGCTAGCATTAAGTTATAGATAGAGATGACATATCTTTGCTTTTCAAACCATAAGAAGGAATAAAGTGAGTGTGAAGGACAGTGCTGAGAAGATAAAGTGGATGATATTCATTCAATAAAATTAAAAACCTGCAAAGTGAGTAGCTAGCTAGCAGCTGAAGCATAGCACTGCTAGTCTGCACCATACTGGAGCAGAATGAGTCCATTACTCCATCCAAGGACATTAAAGTAATATCTAAAAGGCTGACATTCATCCATGAAAATATGGAGAAGCTGCTGATGGTGTATTTGACAGAGAAGAAGCTGGAAGAAGATATCGTAGAAGTCTATGATCTAAGGTAAACACTGTAAATTATCATTACATTACTTCATTAAGCTACTGTAGTTATTAGTACTACGTTCTATTGTATTGTCTTTATACAATATTACTTATTTAAAAGTTAGTTTTTTCTTTTTAAAAGTCATTTTACATCTTATTATTGTGATGTGTGTGTGTGTGTGTGTCTGTGTGTGTGTGTGTGTGTGTGTGTGTGTGTGTGCGTGTGGCTAAACTTGAATTCAATTGATTTCCATTCATTTTAACGAGAGATGTTGATCTGAGATACAAGTGTTTCGAGTTAAGAGCTCCGTCACAGAACAAATTAAGCTTGGAAGTTGAGGTACTACTGTACCTCATTAATAATAATTTCATTAAAGTTGAAGAACATGTCGAAGGCCCGTAAAAACAGCTGATAGACACCCCTAATCTAGTTGTATGTGGTGTAGTTTCTACATATGAAAACATAGCACAACAAATGTACTATTGGTTGTGTCTAATTTCCTAAGCATCAAAAGAATGTTTACCCTCTGGTATTCACCGCACTGATGTTGGATTCTCTCACATATCCTTGAACAAAAGAACCCCCTCGAGTCCTCCGGATAGACTCACAGAACCGCCCCAATCAGCATTTAGCTCTTTAACTTCCTCCAGCTGGGTCCATCCTCCCTCCCAGTGGACTACCCTACCCAGGGCTAACCTCCCCCGAGCGACAAGGGGCACCAGGTGCCATCCCTGGGTGGGACGTGGAGGTAATTTGGCTGGACGCACACTAACACACACGTCCTTCTTATACCCACGACAGGGAGGGGCTCTGGACATTAAACACTGTCTCATTAGGTTTGTTTGGACGACACAAGCAGCCTAATGAGAGGCGATGTAATGGCCAACAACATCTGATCTCCGCCAGCTCCAAACAAAACATCCAGGTTGGGTAAAGGGCCAAAGTCATGTCACGCCTCAATGTCCCTGACGGACAAACTCCAGGGAGGTCGGCGTGTGGGAATCCAAGTTCAAGCACTTTCAAACGTGTCTCCTTCACCTTGAACTTCTGCTCAATTAGGTTTGAAGAGCGGTCATTTGTGCAAGAAAGTAAAAAGTGTGTCCAGTGTGAAAAAAAGCTCAAAACTCAGCAGCTGGCTTCTATAAAGCAATTAAATTGAAATATCAGAGACAGATATTTAAACGAGGTACATTTCTCAGCCAATTAATATCTTATGCATATAGCATCAGGAAACACATATTTAGCTGGTGATTACACACGTTAGGATGTCACCAAAATGGAATAAATTATTTTAAAAAGTGATGCTTTTGTTTGAGTGGTTTTGTAGATCACACGCTGCTGTGCATGGGGCCCCGGGACATTTGAAATACCAATGAATAGCTAATTGGACTCCCCTTTTCATTTCACTTATAGGCAGACTCAATGCAATTAAGATGACTGTGCCTCCAAAATATTTGTATCTGTTTCAATGCTTGCCTGTATTTATCCCTGGTACATTTTTCAAAAAATTAGACTCAATAATCTCATTTTATATTTGGAATGGTAAACTGCCACGTCTGCGCAAGGAGCTTTTACAAAGAGCAAAACATGATGGAGGTATGGCCCTTCCAAATTTCTACTGGGCCACCAACTTGCATTGCATGTCATACTGGACATATTACCACCTACATCAGGAAAGTCCTACATGGGTGAAGCTGGAGACACATTCTTGTGGTTCTGCTTACTTAGCAGCCCTAATGGGTGCAGCTTTGCCTCTATCAGTGAAGACAATTAACATTAATCCTGTAGTAAGTCACTTGCTCAAAATATACTGTCAATTTAGAAAACATTTTAACCTGCAAGGAATGAGCATTTTCAGCCCAGTAGCATCAAATCACTGCTTTCCACCTTCAACACTTGACACAGCTTTTAATATGTGGCATCAAAGGGGTTTGAAATGCTTCAATGATCTTTTTATAGACAATATATTCGCCTCTTTTACAGAGTTGGCCAAGAAATTTAATCTACCCAGTTCCCATATATTTAGATATTTCCAGATAAGGGATTATGTTAAAACAGTTCTTCCGCAGTTCCCTAACAAACCCTCTAAATCAACCACAGATGAAATTATGTCTTTAAATCCAACAAAGAAGAGGGCAATCTCACATATACTTAATTTACTCTCAGGATTAGAATGCACTCCCATGCTAAGAATTAGAACAGCATGGGAACAAGACCTCCAAATATCAATAAATGACGTAACCTGGGCAAAAATTGAGAAAAGTGTTCACTCATCTTCAATGTGCGCACGACACTCACTGGTCCTATTTAAAGGCCTACTGAAATGATTTTTTTTATTTAAACGGGGATAGCAGATCCATTCCATGTGTCATACTTGATCATTTTGCGATATTGCCATATTTTTGCTGAAAGGATTTAGTAGAGAACAACTACGATAATGTTCGCAACTTTTGGTCGCTGATAAAAAAAAGCCTTGCCTATACCGGAAGTAGCGTGACGCCACAGGAGGAAGGACTCCTCACATAATCCCATTGTTTACAATGCAGCGAGAGAGATTCGGACCGAGAAAGTGACGATTACCCCATTAATTTGAGCGAGGATGAAAGATTTGTGGATGAGGAAAGTGAGAGTGAAGGACTAGCGTGCAGTGCAGGACGTATCTTTTTTCGCTCTGACCGTAACTTAGGTACAAGGGTTCATTGGATTCCACACTTTCTCCTTTTTCTATTGTGGATCACGGATTTGTATTTTAAACCACCTCGGATACTATATACTATGGTAGTGTATGGAAAGTGGGCTGAGCTGGACACTGAGCTTCCGCATGATGATTGGATGATCTGTCTGAGGCCTAATCCCTTTTTACAGTAAAATGAGCGAATCAGTGAGCTTGAAATATAAAACACTGCCACTACATTGTTCAAGTTTCATTCCGTTGTTCCGTATTGATATGGAGAATTTTATAATCATCTAAATCAGGGGTTCTTCACATTTTTTTTAAAAATCAGGGCCCAATTGTTTCCCTACAGAAGGGCCAGGGGCCCACTCAAATATTGATACTGAATAAGTAATCATACTCTTGATTGTCAATCAATCAATCAATCAATGTTTATTTATATAGCCCTAATCACAAGTGTCTCAAAGGGCTGCACAAGCCACAACGACATCCGCGGTTCAGCGCCCACATAAGGGCAAGGAAAAACTCACAACCCAGTGGGACGTCGATGTGAATGACTATGAGAAACCTTGGAGAGGACCGCAAATGTGGGTAACCCCCCCCCCCCCCCCACCCCTCTAGGGGAGACCAGGTGCAATGGACGTTGAGTGGGTCTGACATAACGTTGTGTAATTGTATTCAATAATTATATCTAACTTACTTACAGTTTAACAGGATACACCTTGTCAACTGATATGAAACCAGTGTTAATCCTGGCGACTATTATCAAGGCTCAGATCAGCTGATTACATCCATCCATTTACTACCGTTTGTCCCTTTTGGGGTCGCGGGGGGTAGTGGAGCCTATCTCAGCTGCATTCGGGCGTTAGGTAGGGTACACCCTGGACAAGTCGCCACCTCATCACAGGGCCAACACAGATAGACAGACAACATTCACACTCACATTCACACACAAAAAATACATATTGTTCAAGTTTGTTTATTCAGGACGATGCACGTTGATGAACAATCTGATTTAAAGACTGCAACTAAGCCAGATTATAGCATAGTTTACATCTGTAGTCCAAAGACATAAAAACAGGAACACAGAAGGACCTTATGACAATATCATGTTAAAAACACATAAATACAGGAGCAGCAGCCTAAGCAGGGAAGCCCTGACTTTCCTCTCCCCAGCCACTTCGTCCAGCTCTTCCCGGGGGATCCCGAGGCGTTCCCAGGCCAGCCGGGAGACATAGTCTTCCCAACGTGTCCTGGGTCTTCCCCGTGGCCTCCTACCGGTCGGACGTGCCCTAAACACCTCCACAAAGAGGCGTTCGGGGGGCATCCTGACCATCAATCAATCAATCAATCAATGTTTATTTATATAGCCCTAAATCACAAGTGTCTCAAAGGGCTGCACAAGCCACAACGACATCCTTGGTACAGAGCCCACATACGGGCAAGGAAAAACTCACCCCAGTGGGACGTCGGTGTGAATGACTATGAGAAACCTTGGAGAGGACCGCATATGTGGGTAACCCACCCCCCCCTCTAGGGGAGACCGAAAGCAATGGATGTCGAGTGGGTCTGACATAATATTGTGAAAGTCCAGTCCACAGTGGATCCAACACATCAGTGAGAGTCCAGTCCATAGTGGGGCCAGCAGGAAACCGTCCCGAGCGGAGACGGGTCAGCAGCGCAGAGACGTCCCCAATCGATGCACAGGCTAGATGTCCACCCGGGGTCCCGACTCTGGACAGCAAGCACTTCATCCATGGCCACCGGACCTGTGCAACTCCCCCTCCCAAGGGAGAGGGGAGCAGAGGAGAGAAGAAAAGAAACGGCAGATCAACTGGTCTAAAAAGGGGGTCTATTTAAAGGCTAGAGTATACAAATGAGTTTTAGGATGGGACTTAAATGCTTCTACTGAGGTAGCATCTCTAACTGTTACCGGGAGGGCATTCCATAGTTAAGCCGGAGTTCTTTGAATGCAGATTTCTTGTCGGGACATATGGTACAATACAATCGGCAAGATAGGATGGAGCTAGACCGTGTAGTATTTTATACGTAAGTAGTAAAACCTTAAAGTCGCATCTTAAGTGCACAGGAAGCCAGTGCAGGTGAGCCAGTATAGGCGTAATATGATCAAACTTTCTTGTTTTTGTCAAAAGTCTAGCAGCCGCATTTTGTGCCAACTGTATTCTTTTTATGCTAGACAGACGGAGACCCGAAAATAATACGTTACAGTAATCGAGACGAGACGTAACGAACGCATGAATAATTTAGTAACACGCTTAATGTGTGACTCAAACGAGAGAGTTGGGTCGAAGATAATACCCAGATTCTTTACCAAGTCGCCTTGTGTAATTGTTTGGTTGTCAAATGTTAAGGTAGTATTATTAAATAGATGTCGGTGTTGAGCAGGACCGATAATCAGCATTTCCGTTTTCTTAGCGTTGAGTTGCAAAAAGTTAGCGGACATCCATTGTTTAATTTCATTAAGACTGACTCCAGCTGACTACAATCTGGCGTGTTGGTCAGCTTTAGGGGCATGTAGAGTTGAGTGTCATCAGCATAACAGTGAAAGCTAACACCGTATTTGCGTATGATGTCACCCAGCGGCAGCATGTAAATACTAAAGAGTGCAGGGCCAAGAAACGAACCCTGGGGGACTCCGCAAGTTACCTTGACATAGTCCGAGGTCACATTGTTATGGGAGACGCACTGCATCCTGTCAGTAAGATAAGAGTTAAACCACGACAATGCTAAGTCTGACATACCAACACGTGTTTTGATACGCTCTAATAAAATATTATGATCGACGGTATCGAAAGCGGCGCTAAGATCAAGAAGCAGCAACATAGATGACGCATCAGAATCCATCGTTAGCAATATATCATTAGTCATTTTTGCGAGGGCTGTCTCCGTAGAGTGATTTGCCCTGAAACCGGTATGAAAAGGTTCACAGAGATTGTTAGTCACTAAGTGTTCATTTAGCTGCTGTGCAACAATTTTTTCGAGAATTTTGGAAATAAACGGAAGGTGGGAGACCGGTCGATAGTTTACCATGAGGTCAGGATCGAGGTTAGGTCTTTTGAGCAGAGGATGAATAACCGCTTTTTTGAATGCTAGGGGAACAGTGCCGGAGGAAAGTGATAAGTTTATAATATTTAACACTGATGGACCTAATAATACAAACAGTTCCTTGATAAGTTTCCCAGGAAGTGGGTCAAGTAAACATGTTGTTTGTTTTATCCCACTTACACGCTGTAATAATTCCTCTAATGTTATTTCATCAAAAATGGAGAGACTATTTTGGAGGGCGGTATCCGTCGTATATACAGTCGTATTTGTGTTAATAGAACCCAGTTGTAACTGGGATGCGTTGTCTTTAATCTCCTTTCTAATGAGTTCAATTTTCTTATTAAAGAAATTCATAAAGTCCTCTGCCGAGTGGGTGGAGCTACTGGGAGGAGTCCCTTGTTGGGTTAGCGATGCTACTGTTCTAAACAGAAATTTAGGATCATTTTTGTTGAGGCGGATGAGATTTAAGTAGTATTTAGCTTTAGGTAAGGTAAGCATGCATTTATAAGTTATTAAACTATCATTCCATGCTTGATGGAAAACCTCAAGTTTAGTCGCGCGCCATTTGCGTTCCAGCTTTCTACATGATAATTTATGAGCTCTAATTTCTTCTGTAAACCATGGGGTGCGCCTTTTAGGGGCCATTTTTTGCTTTAGCGGTGCTATACTATCAATAATTTCACGCAGGGCATTGTCAAAGTTGTTAGTGAGGTTATCAATAGAGCCGACATAATTTGGGAATGGTGCCATTACCGAAGGCAGTAGGTCAGCAAGAGTCATCGTTGTGGCAGCATTAATGTTGCGGCCACTATAGCAGTTATTATTATTATTATTAGCTTGTTGACAACGAGTCAACAAGTTATATTATTATTATTAGCTAGTTGACAATGAGTCAAAACTTCAAATTTTATAAGGTAATGATCGGACATTACTTTAGTATATGGAAGTATCATAACTTTGGAGGTGGTGACACCCCTGACAAGCACTAGATCTATTATATTACCGTTGCGATGCGTGGGTTCATGTATTATTTGTGTAAGACCACAGCTATCAATTATGGTCTGGAGCACCACGCACTGAGGGTCCGATGGGGTATTCATATGGATATTAAAGTCCCCCATTATGATTATATTGTCGGCGTGCATCACTAGATCAGCAACGAACTCTGAGAATTCACTGATAAAGTCCGAATAGGGCCCAGGGGGGCGGTAGATAACAGCCAGGTCGAGAGGTAGCAGTGTGACAGACCTCATAGTAAGCACCTCAAACGATTTATATTTATTGTTTAGATTAGGGGTAAGGTTAAAATTTTCATTGTATATTAGTGCGACACCCCCTGCCCTTTTAAGAGGACGGGCAACATGCGCATTCGTATAGTTAGGAGAGATGCCTCATTTAGCGCAAAAAATGTGTCTGGTTGAGCCAGGTTTCGCTAAGACCAATGACGTTAAGATTGTTGTCTCTAATGACCTCATTAACTAATAACGCCTTGGGAGACAATGATCTTATGTTTAAAAAGCCCATATTATAGGTATTGGGCTGTTTTGACAAGTTTTTGTTAAGATTTTCCGTAGTAGCAATATTAACAATGTTGCGTTTATTATGCGTAGTGCACTTTAAATAGTTTCGACCATATCTAGGAATTGATATAACGGGAATTTTCCGATTGTTTGCTTGGTGCTGCAATAGACTGGACATATCATAATTTGCCACCTCAGTAGAATGCATGTCCACCTCTGACACAGTCACAACAGAAAAAACATTGTGTGAATTGTGTATTATTCTAAGAGAATTGTTATGTGTACATGGATTATCCAGCCTGGCGCTGGATAGTTCTAGCTTAACTGACTCCTCACCCGGACTAACAGACTGTAATTGCCTGTGACCGGGCTTGCTCTAGTGTAGTCAGTCAAGTGAGACTTAAACAGTAGTCTATGTTTCTAGACAGGATGATGGCGCCTTCCTGGTTAGGGTGAAGGCCGTCTCTCATCAGCAAGCCTGGTTTGCCCCAGAAAGAGGGCCAGTTATCAATAAACGTTAGTCCCTGTTGTCTACAGAGGCTAGTCGGCCACTTGTTAAGCGAGACTAATCTGCTATATCTCTCATCATTGCCTCTCGCAGGCAGGGGGCCAGAGACAATTACTCGATGCCTGGACATCTTTCTGGCGAGATCACAAGTCCTAGCTATGTTTCTCTTTGTAATCTCTGACTGTCTCATTCTAGTGTCATTGGAGCCAACGTGTACAACTATATTCGCATAACTAGTGGTGCGATTAGCCTGTCGTACGTGTTTACTAGGCCTGTTGCGAGTTAGCTCCCTAAGATTAGCTTCAATGTCAGGTGCTCTGGCCCCGGGGATACACTTTATTGTGGCTGGTTTGCTAAGCTTTATGTTACGGGTGATGGAGTCCCCTATAACTAAGGTGTGGTGCCCGGTAGACTGGGGTGTAGGACTAGCTAAAGAGCTAAATCTATTATGCGTCTCAACCGGTACACCGTAGCTTGTAGGCCGCTTAGGACTGCTACAAGCTGGGCTAGTTAGCTCGCTACAGCTAATGCTAGCAGATGTGTCCGCAACATCTAAAGTTACGACATTACTCTGCTCTAACTGGCGGACACGGCCCTCTAGCAGAGCCAACCTCTCCGTGAGTAAGGTGCAAGACGCGCAGGAAGCCATTACTCACTGTGTTTTCTGTTACCGAGTGAAGTTCCTGCTGTCCTCAGGGAAGTGGTCGCGGTGTGCGGGAGTAGCTTCCTACTTACCTCCTGACCGGCGCTGCCTTTCTCCGCGCTAGCTTAGCAGCTAGTTAGCTGAGGAAGAGGTGGTGAGACAGAGATCGGGTGATTTGCAAGTTAAATAGTACCACTAAATATGTTTGAGAAGTAGTAAAGAAAGCTGTAGAACAATTAAAAGCACACAGATAGAGCGATACTTAGCCTTTTTCGCAACAGCGAACAGACGGCGAGCAGTCACGCACGGTGAACCGGAACCGGAAGTCCAAAAAAGACAGACAAGTAACGAGGGAATCAACCTCTCAAGTAACGAGGGAATCGACCAGATGCCCGCACCACCTCATCTGGCTCCTCTTGATGTGGAGGAGCAGCAGCTTTACTTTGAGCTTCTCACCTTATCTCTAAGGGAGAGCCCCGCCACCCGGCGGAGGAGACTCATTCCGGCCGCTTGTACCCGTGATCTTGTCCTTTCGGTCATAACCCAAAGCTCATGACCATAGGTGAGGATGGGAACGTAGATCGACGTGTAAATTGAGAGCTTTGCCATCCGATATAATATAATATGTAATATAACATATCTATGGGTTTTAATATTGTGTGTCAGTAAGTGACCACTAATCCATTCGAGTGAGTGATACTAATCAAATATACTGCTAAAGAAGAGAGTCATGAAACTGATTAAAAATAGCGCTGTGCTGAAATAAATAAATTCTAACTCAATAATAATAAACAATAATTATATATGTATGTGTCTGAAATAATCTGTCGATAAAACGTAAGTGCGAATGAAACTACAGCTTAACCACTTAATTTTTCCACTTAAAAAACTTCTCTATGGCTTTAGTTTCAGACTTCTTCTGTTTGTTTGATATTGTCATTACTGCCATAAGTGGTGGAAAAGTGTATTACAACTAAATCCCGCTAAGAAACATGTATTTTTTGGGTGGCCCACTACGGGGTTGCTCGTGGCCCTTGTTGGGCCTATGGTTAAGAAACACTAATCTAAGTGACGTTTTCTTTGTAAAATCTAACATCTTTTTATACTTTATTTATTATTGGAGACTGTAGTTGTCTTTAGGAAGTAGCTGAAAATGAGCTTCCCCTAGTTAAAAGACAAGCAGATGCCACTGCATTCCACAAAGCTCATTCCACAAAGCTCAAGCCAAAGCTGCGTTATTAACAGTGTTCTGAAAATTACTTTTAAAAAGTAATTTATAATTTTTTTGTGTTACTTCACCAATTACTAACTGAATTACTCTTAAATAAATGTAATTAATAACTAATTAATTCATACGTTTCTTATCAAATATCTGGCATTTGCAGTTGATAGATCTTTAGAGCATAGTGTGCGTGTGTCTGTGTTTTTAAAATGCGGGGCCTGTTGCCAAGTGATGTGTTTGTTAGCTTCAGCCGTTAGCAGCAGCAGTTTGTCGGCTCTGACGCCAGCTCTTTTGAATCTTTTCACTGGATTGTGTTACCTCTGGTTAATAAATATATTGAATGTGCTTCGATGGCTGTCATATCTTCTTGTCAACAAACGGTGTATTGTTTGGATGGCAAGTTTGTCACTTCATTTATCGATTTGTTGTTCATCATTCCCATTGTGTACATGTGCGTATGTTGTTGTCTGCCGTGTCACACTGTGATGGTGCCTTTTCCTATTTCCTATCAAGTTCATTTTAGTACGGTGCTGCTTGTTGCTTTCATGAGTAAAACGATATTTCCTGCATTGAACTTGCTGCACTTACCCCGCTGTCTTGTTGACATAAAACCACATCAAAAGTGGCATGCCACTTTACATCAAGCTATCGCTAACGGCGTTGTAACAGACCTAAAAGTAATTAATTAGATTACTCATTACTAGTTAAAGTAAAGGCGTTACGTTATTAAAAAATTCCAGTATTACGAACACTGTTTATTAATGTTGAAGATGAAGTGCATCTTGAATCAAAAGAGTTCATCTTCACATTGCCCGGACAACTTGATTGAATTCTTAGTTATCCTGAGGTGTTGTGCCGATGCTACGTCACACTGTCATTTTTAAACATCACTCATGTCAAAGGCTCCCCATTGTGGAGATGTGTTATTGATGAGGAAGGGCTGTTCTGACAAAAGTTGGTAAACTTCATCGTCATGGGGGAGATAGCGCCAAGATTAACCACCGTGTTGTTGTTAGCATTGTTCAACTTTAACCAGGAAAAGTAAATCAGGGTTTTGGTGAGTATCTTTATCGTTTGCTACAACATAATAACATAAAATAAGACAAAATACTGTATTGAAATACATAAAACAGTGTTTCTTAACCAGATGGACCTATGTTGGGCTGCGAGTGTCCCATAGAGGGCCAGCATAACATATAATAATAATAATACCTGGGATTTATATAGCGCTTTTCTAAGTACCCAAAGTCGCTTTACATGTAGAATCCATCATTCATTCACACCTGGTGAGACATATATATATGTCTCAGCTGTGGTCCGTATGGGCTGCAGCGGTACTCCGTTGTAATACACTTATCTACCACTTGTGGCAGTAATGACAATATCAAACAAACAGAAGAAGTCTGGAGCTAAGGTCCGAGAGAAATTAAAATGCAAAAATTATGACTAAAGTGGTCAAGCTGTATTTTCATTTGCACTTTTAACTTATATTAGTAAAGAAACATATATTAATATTATTTATTATCAATTTATTTGAGCGCTGCATATTTGTTTGTGAATTTATTTTTTATCAGTTTTTATAAGTCCCTTCTTTTGCAGTAAATTTGATTAGTATTTTATTTTCTAATCAGCCTCACCTAAGCCTTGATAATATTTCTGATCAACACGTATATCATTTGACAAGGTTTATCCTGTTAATTGAAAACTAGGTTAGATATTCCCGAAATCAATGAATACGATTAAAATCAAGAGTAAAATGACTAAATCAGTGTTAATATTTGAGTGGGCTCCGGGCCCCTTTGTAGTGGAAAAGTTGGGCCCCGAGGTCAAAAAGGTTAAGAACCCCTGACATAGAAGACATGAATAATTCTTAATTTAGGCCAAAAACATCTTAAAAAGACTTTAAAAAAGTTCAATATAAATACACATTATTTGTTTCAATCTGCTCTGCAGTGAAGTCAGACATAATGGGTTTCATGGCTGTCTTCAAATAGTCGAAGATTCGATGATTCTGTTTGGAGGAGTCTGAATTGACCTATGACCTTGCAGTTGAATCGTCGGACATCAAACTCCCTCCTCGGTGGTAGGGAGGGGATTTAATTAATGTGTCTTGTATTTATGTTAGCATTTATTTTAACTACCAATTATCGCACAAGCTGCTTGTCCGGGAAATTAGTGGTATCACTGTGATCGTATCACCGTGATCTGGTCAAAGTGTGGTCATCAATCACAATTTTACGATAATAAAAATTGGAAACTGTAATACTAACCTTTTTTATCGTGGATTATCAGTTGCATACCTAATGTGGATGTAATGAGAATTCTCAAGCTTAAGTGGAATTTATGTGTCGTAAAATGTAGAAATGTGGGAAAAGGGAATTTTTGGGATGTGGAAATCTGTTATTGAATGAGATAGATGTTTACATAGTGAAATTTATCCATTTATTTTCAATATGATTTTTTGGGGGGGAAAATTAAAAAGCCACCATGCTGTAAATGAGCTGAATACATTTTCAGAAATGTTGAAGTAATTCAGCGTCAAACAATGAAAATATACATGTTTGTCATTTCTTAATTAAGGCAGTTGAGAGGGGAAGTGTTTAATAGTTGAAGCTGAGGGTGATGCATATCTCTATCCATGGTGTGTGTGTGCGCACCGTGCACCAACCATGCACACCCCAGCCCATCTCCACTGGAACCCAGGTGTGGAGCAGCTGGGAAGCCCACAGACCTCTTGACCACAGCCTGTCCACAGCTCAATACTTCATTAGCTTCAGTGATTGATATTACTGTCCATATTTTCAGGAGATAACACTATGACATTAACTCTATTATCTAGTCTTTCTTTCTTATCCAATTTCCTCTCCTGAAACATGAATACACACAAGTATTCTGAATGAATAGTTTCATACACTAGCTCTCCACATCATTCTGAGAAATGCAGTCAGTAATTATTTATCACTTAACTCAGGGAGTTGTTTATAGCAAAGCTCATTAACAAATAAAACTAAAAATGTAATCATGTGTTAGTGTGATCACAATTTTATTTGGGGCCCATTTTTTTTTAAACCTCAAAATTATATATATTTTTTCAATATAATCTTAAAGGGGTACAGCATGTTTTCTTTGGAATTTTGCCTATCGTTCACCATCCTTATGACATTCATGACGACGGATGTAAGTTAAATAAAATGCATTCTAAGTCGTTAATAAAGATAAATAAAAGGCCATATACAGCAGAGCCAATAGAATAGAATAGAATAGAATAGAATAGAATAGAATAGAATAGAATAGAATAGAAAGTACTTTATTGATCCCTGGCGGAAATTCAGCACCACAGTTCGCTCACAATAGACAAGAATATTATTAAATAATATAATATATATAATATATTTTATGTATAATATATAAATAATATAAATGTATTCTACATATACTACATATACTCTACATTTACGTGCAGTCAAGAAGGAACATATGCATTATACAGTCTGATGGCTGTCGGTATGAAGGACCTCCTGTGTCGTTCCGTGGGGAGGTCCTCTATTCCGCTCATAAAACCGAATAAATAATCATCCAAAAAGTGGCAACAATACTCCATTTACATTTCATGACTTGAATACTAACCAAGTATTAGGGATATTGTTATTATAAGCGCTAACGCTGACAAACTACTCAGAGCGGTGCCGTGATCACTGGCTTGTGTGCCTATGTTTACATCACCGAGTGGTAACCTGTTTCCTTGCTTCCCTGCTCAAGGTTCAAGGTTCAAGGTTTTATTCGTCACATGCAGAGTACACCACAGTGAAATGCTTTTTTCCATGCTCTTCAGATATTGCGTACAGTGGGATCCAAACAATAGTTGCTGAATCTAATACATTTGTACACTAAATAAAAATTAAAAAAACATTTGAATAGCTGGTCATGGAAGTTTATTGTAGATCATAAATCATGCCTCTCACCTGGATAGTAGAAAGACGAGGATGTAATCCGATATGTTGGTACACTTTGACAGCCAATTCAGACCTGGGAATTAGAGAACGACACGAAAAAGACGCTTAGGTTGACCCCCCTTTTTTTGCGAGGATTATGAGTCATTTTTCATCCAAACGGGAATATAACAAGATCTTTGTTACGTCTGGGTCACATGGTGGCGGTGGTCGTGTCCCCAAGATGCAAAAAGGACGTCGAGAAAGAAGCCCGCAGGTAAGATGCTTATTTATTCTCAATAAGCGAGGGAAAAAAAACACAAAAAAGCCAAGGTGGCGAAATTGCGGCAAAGCTTAACACAGGAACAAGCAAAGGCTAGTGACAAGTAGGAGGAACCGAAATGCAAACTGTCGCATGAAGCGAGTGAGATTGTCAGGCAGAATTAAATAGCTCTCTGATTAGTGATTGGGAGCAGGGGAGCATCCCGACCACTAATCAGAGGCATGTGATGAAAATCAGCACCCATGGCAACTAAATCAAAGTTTATTTATAAAGCCCTTAATCACAAGCGTCTCAAAGGGCTGCATAAGCCACAACAACATCCTCGGCTCAGATCACACATCAGGGCAAGAAAAAACTTAACCCAATTGGCGTAATGAGAAACCTTGGAAGGGACCGCAGATGTGGGGACACCTCCTGGGCGACCGCTGCAATGGATGCCGAGTGGACACGATTAATAATGTGAGAGTACAGTCCATAGTGGGGCCAGCAGGGGATCATCTTGAATGGAGACAAGTCAGCAGCGCAGGGACGTCCCCAACTGATGCACAGATGAGTGATCCACCCTACTTTGTTGAACAAATTTTAGCGATATTATGGAGATGAAAGAAGGCTGTTTTAGTAACACTCTTAATGTGTGACTCAAATGAAAGGGTTGGGTCGAAGATAATACGCAGATTCTTTACTGAGTGGCTTTGTGTAAGTGTTTGGTTGTCAAATGTTTTATCATGTTAGTTGGCGCTCATAAAGTCTGCAGTGAGTAATAATCAGTTCAGTTCAGTTCAGTTTCAGTTTATTTCGAACATACATAGAATACAATTACAATGTCATGCAGGGGTGTCAAACTCATTTGCGGTTGCATGGAGGAAAATGTATTCCCACATGGGCCAGACGGGTAAAATCATGGTTTATTAACTACCACTATGTAAATTTCACATTGTTTTCTTTGTTTTACTTCGGCCCAAAATAGAACATGCACATTCTGAAAATGTACATATCACAAATAATCCTCTTAACAAAACACTTCAAGTTAGTTGAAAATTCGGAGGAAAAAAGTGGTGGTTTCAAAAACACCATTAAAGACACAATGAATTTAGACACATCTCAGTATATCTACAAAGCAGTTAAACTTTAAGTCAAAGCCCAGCTAGGATTGAACAAAAAACCAAATAAAGCAGACATAAAAACGATTCTATGTATCAACTACCTCATTTGTCATTTCCACTGTTCACTTTTTTAAAATTTGCACAGAAGCCAATCATCTTTACAGAACTATATACATGTGCAGTGTCTCATCCAGCATTTTAGGTGGGGTGACCAATTGTTTATTTTACTTCTGTTTGTTTTACATTGGATCGAGGGGGAGGAGTCGCAGCCCTGCTTTACCGTGTACTTCTTGCTTGGTATACTTGCTTGCTCCGGTATAAACTATCTGCTTGCTAAACAGAATTGCTATTGCGACATGCAGTGGACAAATTTAGAACAGCAGTTTCTTTCATTTTAAAATGCAGCTCAATTTCACACTTAGCAAACCCATCTCACGGGCCGGATGTAACTTGTTCGCGGGCCTGATCCGACCCACGGGCTACATGTCTGACTTCACTGATATAATGCATTACATATTTCCAATTGTTCCATTACAGCACGTCCGAAAAGGAGCAGGAAGAAGCAGAGCTTATTTAATCCTACCCCTTTTCATATCAAAGCAATTTTATCCCATTTCTTTGTTCTCTGTTTGTAACAGAACAGTGAGTAAATAAGTAATACATAAACACATATACCATTAGTAAGTAAACAATATTAAATACATTAATGATCTTTATCTCTCTTAAAAAAAAAAACATTCAAGTTATTTATTATAATTCTTCTTCTATGTACTTTGTAAACACATGTAGTTTGAACAGTCTCTTCAACTGAATCATAATAGTGCTTTATTTGATTACATTGCTTAACCCATTCCATAATCTAAGGTTTTAAGTGGTGTACGTGCATACATACGTTTTGAATTAGATTTTCCTCTAAGGTTATTTCTCCTCTTTTGTTGAGAAGAATTGTTGTACATTCTTGGGTAGCAGGTTATAGTTTGCTTCGTACATAATTTTAGCTTTTTGCAATTTTACCAAATCGTTGAATATCAAAATTTTTGATTCAATAAATAAAGAGTTTTCTGTATATCCAACATTATGTATTATTCTAATTGATCTTTTTTGTAACACCGTTAGTGAATGAAGCGCACATTTATAGTTGTTTCCCCATATTTCTACACAATAATTCAGATATGGTAACACTAGCGAGCAGTAGAGAATATGAAGTGATTTTTGGTCTTGAACATATTTTGTTTAATTCATTACTGATGTGTTTCTTGCTACTTTATGTTGTATATTTTTTACATGAGGTTTCCAGTTAATTTTAACATCTATTATTTCACCCAAAAATTTGTTTTCTTTTACCCTTTCTATACCTACTCTGTTTATTTGTATTTGTGTTTGACTTTTTCTTCTACTGTTACCTAATAGCATTACTTTAGTTTTACTGAGATTCAAAAATAGTCTGTTTTTGTCAAACCATGTTTTTAATTTGTTCATTTCCCCAGTCATGATTTGTTTTAGCTTCTGTGTGTTCTCTCCTGAACAAAACGCAGTTGTGCCATCTGCAAATAATACTAACTTTAAGTCCTTTGTAACTTTACAAAAGTCGTTTGTATAAACATTGAACAATTTTGGTCCCAGTATTGATCTCTGAGGTACGCCACAAGATATTTTCAACTCTGTAGACGCGTGTTCTCCTAGCTGTTTGTCAAGTAGCAATTTACCAACTCTGCAACTTTGTCGCTAAATCCGGCGACTTTCCAATCCTTTTGTCTAAATTTTTTGGTCAACAGCTACCAGCGACAAATCTAGCGACTTCTTCCGGTGTTATTGCAGACTTTTTTTGTGTCTTGGAGACTTGTTTTGAGTCTTGGAGACTGAGTTAAAAGGTGCTGCTGGTCAGCTGGTGCTGCGAGCAGAGCGGAGAACCTGACAGGGAGGTAATTGTTGTGGTTTGCAAATCATTTGGCGTCTGGACTTTCATGGTGCGTTCCATTTGTAGTGGGATGTGAACATTTTGAGGACCTAGCTGGAAGTTTCGATTGGAATTTTAAATGCAAATGTTTCTTTACTGTCACACGTAAAAAAATGGTTTAAAGAGCGAGATGTAAATATTTCTTTAATGTTGTGTCAAGCTAATATAAAATCACTGCCATGTCCCAATTCCATCGTTCATGTTAATGAGCCAGTCATTAAGTATGGTTTGTTAGTTAATATCACAACCCTCCATTCTTTTGATCATAGTCGATACTACGTTTATCAATGCAGAACAAAATTGAATGATCCCAGTCACGTCCGTTGTGTCCTTGGGCAAGACACTTCATCCTTGCTCCTGATGGCTGCTGGTTAGCGCCTTGCATGGCAGCTCCCGCCATCAGTGTGTGAATGTGTTTGTGAATGGGTGAATGTGGAAATACTGTCAAAGCGCTTTGAGTACCTTGAAGGTTGAAAAGCGCTATACAAGTATAACCCATTTATCATTGAATTAAAACAACTAAAAATCTAAAGAAAAAAGGTAATCTGCAGTTTTAATCATAATTTTTTTTTTTTTTTAACTCATTTTTGTATCTCTCCTACAGCGTCCAATGCCATAAATTATGAAAATGATGCCATGACGTCATCTAGCAACTTCCAGCGACTTTTAGGACAACCAATAGCCACTTTGCTTGCTGAGGAGTTGGCAAAACTGCTTCTTACCAAGTTCAAGACCAACCCTCTGATTCCATACCGTTCTAATTTGTTTATTAAGATATTATGAGTGACTGATCGTGTCAAATGCTTTTGTTAAATCCATAAACACTGCAGCAGCACATTTTTTGCTATCTATTATTTTGATTAATGCCAATGATGTTGAAATGTTGGCTCTGTATCCGCATTGATTGTTTGTGAGTGTTTCATTTGTATTTAGGAATTTGTCCAATCTGGTGTTAAACCCTTTTTCCATAATTTTTGAAAATTGTGTCAGTAGAGAAACAGGTCTGTAGTTTGTAATGTGGTGTTTGTCTCCAGTCTTATAAATTGGTACGACTTCTGCTACTTTCATTTTGCCTGGGAATTTGCCTGTTTGATATGATAGGTTGCTGATATACAGGACTGTCTCAGAAAATTAGAATATTGTGATAAAGTCCTTTATTTTCTGTAATGCAATTTAAAAAACAAAAATGTCATACATTCTGGATTCATTACACATCAACTGAAATATCGCAAGCCTTTTATTATTTTAATATTGGTGATTATGGCATACAGCTTAAGAAAACTCAAAAATTGTATCTAAAAAAATTAAAATATTTCCTCAGACTAAGTAAAAAAAAAAGATTTATAACAGCAAAACAAAATCAAACATTTGAAAATGTCAATTAATGCACTCAGTACTTGGTTGGGAATCCTTTTGCACGGATTACTGCACCACTGCGGCGTGGCATGGAGGCAACAGCCTGTGGCATTGCTGAGGTGTTATGGATGCCCAGGATGCTTCAATAGCGGCTTTTAGCTCATTTGCATTATTGGGTCTGGTGTCTTTCAGCTTCTTCTTCACAATACCCCACAAATTCTCTGTGGGGTTCAGGTCAGGGGAGTTGGCAGGCCAATCGAGGACAGTAATGCTATGGTCAGTACACCAGTTACTGGTGGTTTTGGCACTTTGGGCAGGTGCCAGATCATGCTGGAAAATGAAATCATCATCTCCATAGAGCTTTTCAACATATGGAAGCATGTAGTGCTCAAAATCTCCTGGTACACAGCTGCATTGACTCTGGACTTGATGAAACACAGTGGACCAACACCAGCAGCTGACATGGCTCCCCAAACCATTGCTGACTGTGGGAACTTCACACTGGATTTCAAGCAACTTGGATTTTGCTCCTCTCCAGCCTTCCTCCAGACTCTAGCGCCTTGAATTCCAAATGAAATACAAAACTTGCTTTCGTCTGAAAACAGGACTCTGGACCCCTCTGCAACTGTCCAGTGCTTCTTTTCCATAGCCCAAGTCAGACGGTTCTAGAGATTTTAGAGCACTACATGCTTCCATCTGTTGAAAAGCTCTATAGAGATGATGATTTCCTTTTCCAACATGATCTGGATGATTTCACCAGTGCCAAAACCACCAGTAACTGGTGTACTGACCATGGCATTTCTGTCCTCGATTAGCCTGCCAACTCCCCTGACCTGAACCCCATAGAGAATTTGTGGGGTATTGTGAAGAAGAAGCTGAAAGACACCAGACCCAATAATGCAAATGAGCTAAAGGCCGCTATTGAAGTATCCTGGGCATCCATAGCACCTCAGCAATGCCACAGGCTAATTGCCTCAATGCCACGCCGCATTGATGGCAGTAATCCGTGCAAAAGGATTCCCAACCAAGTACTGAGTGCATTAATTGACATTTTCAAATGTTTGATTTAGTTTTGCTGTTATAAATCTTTTTTTTTTACTAGGTCTGAGGAAATATTCTAATTTTTTGAGATACCATTTTTGAGTTTTCTTAAGCTGTATGCCATAATCAGCAATATTAAAATTATAAAAGGCCTGCAATATTTCAGTTGATATGTAATGAATCCAGAATGTATGACATTTTTGTTTTTTTAATTGTATTACAGAAAATAAAGAACATTATCACAATATTCAAATTTTCTGAGACAGTCCTGTATGTAAAAGGTTCTGAAATCACTTGAATAACCTTTTTTATTGTTTCCATATCAATTCCGTTAAAATCAGTTGAGGTCTTGGATTTACATTTTTTCACAATATTGATTATTTCCTCTTTTGTCACACCTTTGAGGAACATCGAGTTGGGATTTCTGTCTATAGTGTCATTCAAGTCCTCAACTGACTCAGGATCTGAAATCTTTTCCTTCAGATTTGGTCCAATGTTTATAAAGTACTTATAGGAGCTTTCAATTACTTTGTTCATATTGTCATTTTTTACATTTGAGTATGGGAAATATTTAGGATAATCCTTCTTAGCATCATTTTTAATAATGCTATTTAGGATGCCCAATGTTGCTCTCATACTGTGTTTGTTCCGGTCTAATAATTGACTGTAATATTGTTTCCTACGTGTTCGTAGTATGCCAGTTAGCTTGTTCTTATATGTTTGTACTTATTTTTTGCCTCTGTAGATCTTTGTGTTATAAATATTCTATATAAGGAATTCTTCTTGTTACAAGCATTTGCAAGTCCTTTCGTCATCCATGGTTGATTGTTTTTCTTTTGCTTCTTACTAAGTTGTTTCAAAGGACAATGTTTGTCATAAAGCATCATAAAAGTATTTAAAAAATACCATATGCATCATCTACATCATTTTCACCGCAAACATTGTCCCTACTTTGATTTCTCAGATCATTCTTGAAAGCTGTAATACTTTGTTCTGTGCATATTCTTCGGAATGTTTTTTTTGTCATTAATGTTCCTCTTCTTACTGTCATAGATTATTAAACCTGACAGATGATCACTAATATTGAATATTAGCAATCCACTTGTGGTATTATTATCAAAATCATTGGTAAAAATATTATCAATAAATTTGGTGCTGTGTCCTGAGATTCTGCTTGGCTTTGTGATTTTAGGATATAAACTCAGACTATACGTTGTGTCAATAAAGTCATCTATACACTCTTTTTTTTGGGTCATTTTTTAAGTCTCCACATAAGAAAGCAATTTTTTGACTGATTTCAGTAACATTTGCTTTAATCCTGTTGTCAAACATATCAATGTTTGGTTTGGGTAATCTATATTAACAGCTGATTACTATGTTCTTGTTTTTTCATGACATATTTCAATGGTTATACATTATATGATATTATCAATAGCTAATGACATATTTTTTTACCACTTTGTAGTTTAGGATCTTCATCACGTACACAACTACTCCCCCTCCATTCTTATAGGTTCTGTTGATATAATTTAATTCATATACTTTCTGGTCAAAATCCATTCCTTTTTTAGCATCCATCCATGTTTTTGAGATAGCGATCACTTTGAAGAGTTTGTTGAATTGTTCCAAAAATGCTTCACGCTGTTATAGTTTGCATACAAACTTCTGCTGTTTCAATGAATAATCGACAGTTTGTTGTCGATTTTAATGTTTCTGTTATATCGTTCGTCGGAATAATAAAAACAATTATTCCTGGTATGAAAGAAAACATTTGTATCTGGATCTATATCTTTATCTAATTACGGACTATTGTGATCTACGCTGCTGGAGGTTTTTAGTTCCATATATTCCAGTTTATCAACCTTTTGTGTTGCCCTATAAATGTCTATAAGTGTAGATGAAAGTGCACCCGAGTAAGTATCTTCTTGTTCGATAATCCCTTGGAGTGTTGTAATTTTGCAGTTGAATGTCGATGTTTGCTTTTCGTTAGACTCCATGATCGTTATTGTGGTTGCCCTCGGAGTTTCAATATTCATCCAGATCTTTGATTTCTTTGGCAGCTAGTACTCTTCCTTTTGGACCCCCAACTCAGATTAATGTAGATGTTTCACTTGGCGCTCCAAGTTCCCTGAATTTTTCCCTGGTTGTGCTTTCTTGGCAATTTCAGCATTGCGTTTAGAGAGGTGCTCGTTCATGTACACATTTGTGCCCTTCAGCTTTTTTCCCTGTGTCAGCAATGCCATTTTGGATTTCCTGTTGGCGAGCTTGATGATGATGACTGGCGTGGTGTTGTTGCCTCTTCTATTCAGTGAGACGCACACATCAATGGTGTTAATATCTACATAAATTCCCTTTAAATGCAGAAAGTTGACCACTTGTTGCTCCGTTGAAGCAGCAGCCATGTCGTCTGGTTCTCCTCTATTGTCAACTGCTCTTGCTTTGGATCGATGATTGATGCGTAGCCCTGCAATGATGATGTCATTCTGTCATGTAAATTGATTTGTTTCCTCTTTGATGTTTTCCAAAACACTGATATTCCCCAGATTGGTGACGTCTTGTTGTCTGGCATTGAGCTGTTGTCTCAAATCAGCCATGTCCTCCCTGAAGTTCTTCAATTCTGTGTTATCTAGTGGCATCTGTTGGCACACTGCTGCTATCTCCATTTTAAAGTTCTCCACAATACTGCTGTTTTCCCAATGGGTGTTGTCTTGCTGCGTGGCATTCACCTGTTGGCAGAATGTTGCATTATTCTGTAATGCTGTGTTGTCTTCACTGAGAATCTTCATTTCTTATCTGAACTTTCTAAATTTCATCATATCATCACAAGATTATTTTCTCTCTTTGATAATCTGTTCAGGAGATTGTTCTTCTTATCTCATTTACTTTGTTTTGTAGAGTTCTTATTAACGTTTTTAAGTCCGGTTCCACCTATGGTAATGCTGTATTGCTGCGTTGACAACTTCTTGTCATGCTCACGGTTGCTCGGCATTGAAGTGAAGCCGTTGTTGTCGTTAGCTTTTGCGGCAAGCGGCGGCTCTATGGTGCTTTTTTTTCAGAGCTGTGTCAGCCTTTCTTGTAGATCAATTGTGTGGTCAGAAGCGTTTAAAATATGTCCAACTCTTTTCCGTTTTGTTGTTTTTTGAGTGATGTTGTTAAAAAAAAAAAGCAAACGTGATGATGCGTTTTTTAAATGAATGCATATGCTAAAAATTAGCAAAATACATACATATTAAACATTATTATAAATGTACTTACAGCATGTATATAAAACCTTAATAAAAGTGTTTGGATGTTTTTAAGGGCTTTGATGGCAGAATAGAGCAATTCCCACAGGCTCCATTGTAAGCCTACTTTGATTGCATTTATTTACAATTTAGAATGCATTAAAAAAAGAAAAAAAACTATTTGTGCTTCTTTTACATAAGGATTGTGGATGATAGACAAAATTCCAAAAAAGTACAGTTAATTTTTAAGGATTTAAAAAATATATAGTTATGTTGAATTGAACAGCATGAGACCAGCAAAGGTCACAAATAATTAAGCAACATAAAAAATGGTCTCCCTCAGAGGTTCTCAGTTATTTCTGTCATTATCCCCCCCCCCAAATAAAATACCATTGAGAACCTCATAATGTTTTTGTGTACAAAACTATGTTTATGGGTTTTAATATTCTGCATATAATCACCTAATTATCAAAATCAATTAATAAAAATTATGTTACGCTGGCAAGGCATTGTGATGCCGGAGGTCGTCTTTTCAAGATGTAGAGGGATGTCAGGAAGCGGCTTGCAGGTGAGAAGAAATTATTTATTCTATTTGCAGACAAAATATGCCACGCGGTCCCCACTGAACGGAAAACAAAAAGGGTAGCCAAAAGATGCTAGTACCAATACCGACTGGGAGCGTAAACGAGAGCGTAACTTGCTGCATGGGAGCAAACAAGACCACCAGGCAGAGTGAGGCCAGGGCATAGACTAAATAGCTCTCTGATTAGTGCCCGGGCAACAGGTGAGCGTCCCGAACACTAACCAGAGGCAGGTGAGTGTAATCTGCCGTCATGGCAACTGAAACACACAAACTCAAAAGGTGCTGAAAACACAAGTGACTCGAAAACGTAAACTGACTATGATCCGGGCAGCGGATCATAACAAATGAGCTGATATATCATCTGCAGGGTAATGAAAACAAGGTTTTAAGTTTAGTTTATGAATGTCAGTTTCAAAAATTTAAACAAGCCTGCTAAGTTGGATTGTTTCTCAACACAGAGAGAAATGCAAATGATTAACCAGGATGTGCATTCTTACACTGCTACTAAATGAAAAAAAAAAAAAAAAAGAGCAAATACAATCTTTTGTTGCACAGAAAGAATTTTGGAGTAATATTAATTAACACTCAAACAACATACTCAGACATATAGACACAATGCCATTATTGGTCCTACTGTAACGCTTAATTTAACACAGAGAACATCCCTAAACTGTGCTAGCACTGTTGCTAACACGAGTGTAGAGCTGGGCGATATAGATATATCAAAATAATTTGACCCATAAACTAACCCATAAATGGAAATATTCGTTGACGTAACTAAATATCTCCACCATGCCTTGATTTCCAATTTTTGTGACTGATGGGGATCCCACATACACAAAAACAGGTACCAACGAGTAAGAAAAGTAGGTTTTGTATAATAAGATCCCAACTTAAGAGGTGTTTTGAGATAAGAAAAAAGAAAATGCCTTGAAAATATTACATGAACAGTCAAATGTAATCTCCAAATGTCTTGAAAAAAAAAAAAAAAAAAAGCTATGCTCAATTCTTCAGCTAACAAAAACACAAACAAAATAAATTGTGAAATAAAGTGCCCTGGTTTAAGAGGACATAGTCAAACGTCAGCAGCAACTTGAAAATAATTGACCTTTATCAATGGTGTTTTTATAGGTAAACATTATTGTACATACACACAAAGATATTAGCCAGGAACACCAACCTGCCAACTGCTGTGTTACAGGCTGTGTTCTAAAAAATACTTTTAAAATAAATAAATTACAGTTACCAAAAAAGTAATTGAATTACTAACAGAATCACTCTTTAATAAATGTAATTAAATACTAGGAAAAGTAATTAATGTGTTACTTAAAAAAAAAAGCCTGGAAGTTGCTCCGTTCAGCGTCACAGCCTTTTCCCTCATTCTGCAGAGTGACATTGCGAAACACAGCTGGTTGCTATGGAGGCATTCAAAATCTCAAACACATCCCAGGTGTCCTTGAAGGATTTCAGAGCGTCTTTCGCTGCAATGCACTCACTGGGTGTGTGTACTGCATGACCTTGCCAAGGCCAGTGCAGAGTGAGCCGAATTGTAGATAAGGATTGTTTTAGTTAGCGCGAGCTGATGCATTTCAGTGGTTGGTCTGCTCTAGTTGTCCGTTCTGGCTCTCAAATTGATTATAATTACGACCTGCAGAGCGGAAAGCTTCCTGAAGATGTTATCCAGTTTGCGATTTAGTTCGAAATCACTAAAGTCTGAGTGCCTACAGCTCTGCCTATTCTATCAATCATTGGTGGAAGCTAAGAGGTTCTTTAAACGGCTTCTGAATATGTCGATACACCAGGGCAACACTTACTCCAATCAGTAGATGTCTTGTTATCTTGATTCCGAATAGGTAGAATCGCCAGGCACACACCCCTCCACTTCTCCCTAGAGTCCATTGTGTATCCAGCAACCAACGTTCCGTCAGGACAGGCAGTTTCCCCCCGAGCTTCTCATTGAGAAGATATTGTTAACTTTATTGAGAGGGCACTTGATCAACTTGGAAAGCGGGGCCAAAAGAGGCTCCAAGTGACACGATCGGCCTTTGCCGACCCCAAAGCGAAGAAGAAAGAATGAAAATAATAACAAAAAGTACACTCAAAAAAAAGGGACGAAAACAACTCAGGTCGTACACAAAAGGTGTAGAGAAATGGAAATCTCACACAAAAGGTGTGGAGAGGAACTACATGGCAGAGCCGGAGCAGAGCCACAGTAACAAGGAGTGTGAGTGGAGCCAGAGCAGAAGAGATGAACACGACTGGAAGGGTGAAACATCAGGAATCAACCGGCCCTGAGTGAATTGACTGGAGAGCTTAAGTAGTCAGGAGAAAATTGGTATCAGGTGTTCACATCGTTCACAAAAATTATGAGAGATGAGAAGACAAAAGGTATTTTTTTTGCATTCTAACGTAAAAATTGACCCGTTCTAGGTAGCTAGCAATGCAGCTAATAGGAGCATTCAATTATGCCTCTAAATCACTTTAAAAATGCATTCAAAAACCGTCACCCATACTTCACTTACGTTACGTAACCTGTATAATAACCAAGCCGCAGCAAAATTGTTATTGTAAGAGCGAACACTGATGAACTCTCTTTCTAGCGTAGTAACACATCGCCATGCTACGGTATCAGCCGTAAAAACTAACTACGGCAAGAGATAAGCTAGCTTCTACGTCAACATGAAACATGTTTGAGTTTGTAATGCACAACACTGCTCCAAAGACATGCACCTGGGGATAGGTTGATTGGCAACACTAAATTGGCCCTAGTGTGTGAATGTGAGTGTGAATGTTGTCTGTCTATCTGTGTTGACCCTGTGATGAGGTGGCGACTTGTCCAGGGTGTACCCCGCCTTCCGCCCGATTGTAGCTGAGATAGGCTCCAACGCTCCCCGCGACCCCAAAAAGGGACAAGCGGTAGAAAATGGATGGATGCACAACACTGCGATAGGACACCAATCTGTACTGACTGAAAAACATGAACAATCATATTACAGTATCTGTAAATTATTAGCCCACATTTCATGTTTTGTTTGTACACAACTAGCCAGACTGTGTATGTACTGTAGTGACGTGCTGCGTGTACCATGATCCATATTAAAATGTGACTCACTCACTTCGTATCAATGGATATGAATAATACATTTAAAACCATAATATTTAAAATGTGTTTTTTGACAGCACATAGCACACACGTTTAAGACAAGTAATGGAGGGGTTGGAGGGGCGCTGCGTAAAATGTTTTATTTTTTATATCACTCGTCAAAAAATGTATCTCAGAATAACTTAAAAACCTTGAACCGCACAAATGGACATTTTTAAGGCACAAACCTGCACAAACGTAGCACAAACGACTGGCAGTGTTATTATAATATTTGCAATGACAAAGGGGGCCAACTTCACACAGGTGGTGGAAACAGGTAAAACAAATGTGTTTTGCATAATATGACACCAAAATTAACGTTCAAAACGTTTTCATTAGTTTGATTTCATGTTGTCCACTGCCTGAGTTTTTGGGGATGAAAATCCACTTCCATCCATCTATCCATCCATCCATCTTCTTCCGCTTATCCGAGGTCGGGTAGCGGGGGCAGCAGCCTAAGCAGGGAAGCCCAGACTCCCCTCTCTCCAGCCACTTCGTCCAGCTCTTCCCGGGGGATCCCGAGGCGTTCCCAGGCCAGCCGGGAGACATAGTCTTCCCAACGTGTCCTGGGTCTTCCCCGTGGCCTCCTACCGGTCGGACGTGCCCTAAACACCTCCCTAGGGAGGCGTTCGGGTGGCATCCTGACCAGATGCCCGAACAACCTCATCTGGCTCCTCTCGATGTGGAGGAGCAGCGGCTTTACTTTGAGCTCCCCCCGGATGGCAGAGCTTCTCACCCTATCTCTAAGGGAGAGCCCCGCCACCCGGCGGAGGAAACTCATTTCGGCCGCTTGTACCCGTGATCTTGTCCTTTCGGTCATAACCCAAAGCTCATGACCATAGGTGAGGATGGGAACGTAGATCGACCGGTAAATTGAGAGCTTTGCCTTCCGGCTCAGCTCCTTCTTCACCACAACGGATCGATACAGCGTCCGCATTACTGAAGACGCCGCACCGATCCGCCTGTCGATCTCATGATCCACTCTTCCCTCACTCGTGAACAAGACTCCGAGGTACTTGAACTCCTCCGCAGGGCAGGGTCTCCTCCGCAACCCGGAGATGGCACTCCACCCTTTTCCGGGCGAGAACCATGGACTCGGACTTGGAGGTGCTGATTCTCATCCCAGTCGCTTCACACTCGGCTGCGAACCGATCCAGTGAGAGCTGAAGATCCTGGCCGGGTGAAGCCATCAGGACCACATCATCTGCAAAAAGCAGAGACCTAATCCTGCAGCCACCAAACCAGATACCCTCAACGCCTTGACTGCGCCTAGAAATTCTGTCCATAAAAGTTATGAACAGAATCGGTGACAAAGGGCAGCCTTGGCGGAGTCCAACTCTCACTGGAAACGTGTTCGACTTACTGCCGGCAATGTGGACCAAGCTCTGACACTCATCATACAGGGAGCGGACCGCCACAATCATCCACTCCAGTTATCATTCATTACTTCTTTTGTGATGCCTCCTTCGTTTTTCTTTTCACTCCTGTCAGAAACATCCCCATATTTCATCCTTTGTAACTCTACGCTTTTTCTACCAGGTTGAATTTGTCTCTTGCATCGGTTTGAGCACCGAGAGAAGGGAGACTTTACCTTACCTAAAGACCTTGTTCGGCACAGTAATACATTTCCCATAATATATTCTGAGACTTTATTATCCTCATTGCTGTACATCGGTTACTGAACATTGTAGTGCAGAATAGGGAACGTGTTTTTGACGATTGATGCTCTTTTAGTATGCAAAACCCTAAAAAAGGGGGATCAGCTGCCAATAACAACTGCATCCACTTAAACATGTACAAAAACTCACACAGTGACCAATTTATTTCCTTGCTAGGCTGAATAGGACATAATCCCTGGTTGTAATTACATCTGGGAGGTTTTCAAGAGGCACTGCCGAACCCACTTAGGCATCAAAAGATGCGTCTTGGGGTCTTTTCGAAGCCCGTACTCAACATATGTTTCTACATTCCTTAATCTTTCTTTCACAAACAAGATGGCTGAGATAGATGCACGAGGGTTGGTAATTACTTCACCCTTTTGAGCCCATGCACCTCTTGATGGGGCTTCGTGGAAAATGAGCAGCTGAGTCAGGGAATGATGGCATATATTTACTCCAGGAAAAAAATAGAAAAAAATATGAATTCCATTTATGTCCACTATGAATAATTTCAAATATATTTTAGGATGAATTTAGAAGTGATCACGTCTGTCCTTGGAAAGACTTATGATGAACATGTAAAGGTCCAACATCAATAATTCAATTTATTTTAATCCAAATCCCAATAATTGTAGGCCAATATCTAAATTACATGTTTTGGCCAAGGTCTTGGAATGATTTACGTGTCTAGTTGAAAGATTTTTTGACAACAAATAACATTCTAAATGGACTACAGTCTGGTTTCTGAAAAAAACCCATGCATTGTCACTGCCACTATGAAAGTGTTAAATTATTTATTTATTAATTATATATACAGTAAGTGCTATTGAGTCCATAGAATATTGTGCTGTTTTGCTCTTAGATCTGTCAAAGGCTTTTAATGTGGTCGACCGCTATGTCTTGTCCCAGAGATTACAGGATATTGGAATATCATCAAAAGCAACTATTCCAGTGATAGAACACGGTTCAGGTTGATGGTACAGCAGGGAAGGGATTTACTGTATATGGTCCCATTCCTGGGTGTATCCCACGTGAGAAGATGTTGTGGGTTGATCATTTTGCAATGCAGTCTGCTGAAAATGATGGAAAGTGACACTCTACAAAGTTGGAATTGCTACAAAACACATTTTAGGATATTCAACACATAACTGCCATCTGGCAGCTACTGTGTATAGTGCCCCCCACCCCAATTAGTTATGTTTAATGTGTCAGGTAAACCTCGACAAATGGAGCCATATGAATCCCCTTAGGATTGCATGTTCAAATATGTCTCCTCAAAACGGCCCAAAATTGGTCCCATTTTTTTTTACTATTTATATCAATGTCTTGCTAAATTTCATTATTAAGTGGATTAAAATGTCTTGTATTGTTCTGCTTCATTATTAGCATATGCCACAGAACGTCTGCAATTTAACTTGAACTTAATCTGCTCTTCGGCTGCTTCTACACTAAGCTGGCTAAGGTTATACAGGGTATATCCCATCTAACCATATCCCTGTCCACACACACACAGTGCCATCGTTTAAGACCCCGTCCCCCCTTCGCCCGCCGGCGCAACGCGACCTAGTACGCATGCACGGAAAATGGCAGACGCACATATATATATTTTGTCATAGTCACCTCTGACCCGGAAGTGTATCCTTATCCTGTGTTTCAGTGTAGCCTATTGCCACATTATTTTTAACAGTAAACCTTGCTTGCCTCACCATCAGCAGCTGTTAGACTAGCCCTATTGTAGTGAATCCCACCTGAGCCATCATACATTAATCATATCTTTAATGGACGTGTGAAAGTAAACAATGTGATAAAGAACATTTTACAACAATCAATCTAGGGATCTAGATATCTGGTCAGGACACTCCTCACTCTTTTGCCTTCACCTTCATTGTCCATTCTTGCAATCCTGCCTGTGCTTGGAGTCTGAAATTGGCGGTCGTACTTGACGGCTGCAACCACTTCATGCCTTCGCAATACTTATGGAGTACAAAACTAGACGTTGAGTAATTGCTCGACATACATCGCGGACAATATCTGGTAGTCTGCTTTGCCAGTCCAAATGCATTTGCTGTTTTCCGTAGTCTTCCCTCGTCCATGGGAGCCCGCATTCTCGTTGTCTCCCCTTCGACAAATGGACTAAGTTTTTCGCTAAGTAGAATCACAGCTGACCTGGACATTCGAAAGTTCTCTTGTCGTTCCTCTGGCACAACACACTCGTTGACAAACATATCCCACCAAGCTGCCATTCTTCCAGGCCTTATCCAAAACCGTCGCTCAACATTGCTATGTTGCTGTCTGAGATGTGGTGTATCCGAAATAGCTGCAATTGCCCGTTTCCTTCTCTTAAGGCAGGGGTGTCCAAAGTGCGGCCCAAGGGCCATTTGCGGCCGGCAAGAAATTTTTTAACGGCCCCACGGCACATTCTAAAAATATGATTAAAAAAAATGTAAAACATAAAAAGTGGTATAAAAGAGCAAACAGGTGAAATGTAACAAGAAAATGTTGCAATGTTTACTCTAATAACACAAAGCTGCCATGCAGGCTGTTTCTTTCTTTAAAACATAATAATGAATAAACGTTGTTATGAATTATTGACCTATTTAAGGCTCCAATTATGTCACATTAAATATTCCACTTTGAGATATTTTTTGGGGAAAATGTTGCATATTTTGTGTTTGCCATATAAAAAACTGAGCTGTTTTTTTTTTTTAAAGAAGGGCATAAAACAAACAAACAAAAAAACACGAACAACAATACAACTCATAATTGACGGATGGATCTGAAGCTGATCTCGAGATTATTGTGTTAAAAGTAAACAGTATAAAAAATGTATAATATATTTTTTAACACTTTGATGTTAAATAATTTTAGTGGGATTTTTTTTTGTGTCATTGCTCAAAAAATAATAATTAATTAAAATCAATGTTGTTATGAGTTATTGACCTTTTTAAGGCTCCAATTATTTTATAATCTTAAATATTCCACTTTAAAATTTCATTGGGGGAAAATATTGCATATTTGGTGTTTTTTCCATAAAAAATCAGGGTTTTCTTTGACAAAAAGGGCACACAACTTAAATGTTTGAAAACGTTATATTGACAGATAGACCTAATGTTGATCTAGAGATTTTAAAAAATAATAATTTTTTTTAATAATATAATAATAATAATAATAAATAATGACACATTTTATATATATTTTTTTGGACCAAAACCATTTGAGTTCACCGGGATCAAGCCAGTGGAGGCCTAAATGTATATGTTTTATACATTTATTGTATTGGTTTTTCAAATAAAAAATATCAAAATGGCCCCCTGCTTGCTTTAATTTTTCAGTGTGCGGCCCTCAGTGGAAAAAGTTTGGACACCCCTGTCTTAAGGTATTCATTTGTGATTTTCACAAGTATCGGTACATGTAGAAGAATGAGAAAAACGGGCATGTCTGGATGACTCGCCTACATCTTTCCAGTGGTTACCTCAGAGTTACGAAACCGCTTGTTATGAAGGTGGCTGTGGCGTGTTCTTTCTGACTTCACTTCCTGTGTGGGGCGCGGTCTTTCTGGCGTAACTTCCTCTCCGAACTCAGTTTGTAAACGATCGATGAGTCCACATGAAGCTAAGAGCGAAAGATTCAAGAAATACACGGCACACTTACCCGGGGAAAAAATTATCCAAGGAGGGGAACCTTAAACGATGGTTTAGTGAGGCTGACATGAGGCCTAGGCTAAATAATTATTTGTTTAAGGAGTTATCCGGCTTAATGTACTGTAGACATGGCTTTAGTCTTACTCATCTTCACACAGGTGGGGGCAACAGGTAAGAAAAGTGTGTTTTGCATAGCCTGCTCCGTGGCCTTGTGGTTAGAGTGTCCGCCCTGAGATCGGTAGGTTGTGAGTTTAAACCCGGCCGAGTCATACCAAAGACTATAAAAATGGGACCCATTACCTCCCTGCTTGGCACTCAGCATCAAGGGTTGGAATTGGGGGTTAAATCACCAAAATGATTCCAAAGCACGGCCACCGCTGCTGCTCACTGCTCCCCTCACCTCCCAGGGTGTGGAACAAGGGGATGGGTCAAATGCAGAGGTACTTTAATTTAACTGTTAATGATACGCGCAAAACATTTTCATTTGTTTGATTTCATGCTGTACACTGCCTGAGTTTTTGGGCATAAAACACACACCTGTCTTTTACATCAATTAAGACTTATTTCTGACAAAAATAAAAATATGTGCTTTTAAAAGTCAAGAAAGACACAGGATGTCTGACAGATTGTGACATTAAATGAGAAAATTATTGAATGATATAAATATCTGGAATTCCACCTGGAGGAAAACTGTATTGAGTGTCTTACAACGAAACTCCGGGTGTAACTACGTCTCTTTTATAGAAACAAGGCTTAATTATCTTTCAGTGCGTGAAAAAGGCTTACACAAGCAACATTTATTTCACAAAAAAAACAAATAAAGGTCACTAACTCACTAAACATAATGGATCGTGTGAACTTTAGCCCGACTGTACCATAAGGGGAATGTTGCATTCAATTGGACAACTTGATCAGACAGGGTTACGTTCAGTTTCCCTGGAAAATTGTTTCCCTCTTCCTACTTTGCACTGGCAGCTCTTATTGTTCTTTTACTTTCCAAATCTTTTGTTGTAGTGTGAGGGACCCCAGATGACACCCCACCGACGTCGTCCATCAACGCTGTCACATTTCCAAGCACCCCCCACCAACTCCACAGCCCACATCCCAGCATGCATATTCACAGGAACTGGTGTTCCGTCTGAGGGAACCAGATTGGCCCACTCTGTATCGCTTTCCTTAGTCAATATTAAAACAGGCTAATAAAGAGGGGCCACATCCCCCTTGGTAATAGTTCCTCAGAGACCTCTAGCTAATTAAAGGGCTGCCCCTTCCAATAAATTGTTATCAGTCAAGGATTTCGGCAAATAAATACATGAGATTTATTTGTTAAAAGCCGCCAAATGTGTTGATGTATATATATCTTATGGGGGATTGTCACACAAATGGTTGATTTAGATCAAGTTTACAAACTCACCAAGTCCTGGTCCATGATAGTACTCAACCGCTTCTGTCGACATAAAATTTGAGAGCCGATGTTGAAATTAGGAATGGTATTGTTCATATTTTATGCAATATTAGTACCAAACCAATACTTTTAAAACGGTGCCAATGCTGAAATGTGCCTAAACCAGTGCTTAAAAATGGAAAACGCAGATTTTTGTTTAAAAAAATATTTTAATGGAATTTTGTGAAATCTGTGTCTTTTTTGGGGAATTTTGCCTATCATTCACAATCCTTACATTAGACAATACATTTGTTTTAAACTTGTTATCTCTTCTAACTGGGGTTCTTTTCGTCATTGTGTCTATTCCGCCTGTAAAGCGCTCTAAAAAAACATCCAAAAACTTCCATCAACGTTTTATATACATGTTGTAAATATATATGTAATATAGTAAGAGGCACATTCATAATAACATGTACTATTTACGTATTTTGCTTATTCTAAGCACAGACGCATCACAACTTTCTCTATTTCCTACAACAATTACTAATCATGGCAGACTTTACGAGAGCCCACAACGACTACTTTGGGACAAATGATGATCAAGAACCTTTTTTTTAAACCTAAAATAAGGACGAAGGGATACAAGTTTTAGAACATCCAGCAAGTAGCACTATTGCTAAACAAGAAATACAAACTACAAAATTTAATAAAACAATCACTTACTGTACAATTTCTGCTCTCACTTGGATGCCCATTGATGGGGTTATTAATCATAATCCTCACACAGGTAAACAAATAAAATAGAAAATGAAACAAGTTTTTTTTCGTATCTTTCCTGCCATGTCCGGGTCCAAGTTGAGCTTCGGAGTTGACTAACTTCTCGATTTATGGACACAGTCCTTTGCTATAAAGGTGAGAGGCATAATTTATAATCTAGAATTAACTTTCACCGCCACAGAGGTGATGCAGCAGCTCACCGGCTCAGTACTTCCAAAGCTGCGTAAGCTAGTTACCTCTTTGATCGCCGTGCTGCTAAAAGTAGTTCCTCAACATTAGGGCGTATAATGTCGCTAATACTTGGTTAACATGCATGTCACGACATGTAAATGGATTATTGTTAGCGGTTTTTGGATTATTTTTTAGAAGGCTTTATGGGCACAATAGAGTACTCCCATTCGCCGCATTGGTAACCACCTCGTACATGCCATATATTACGTACTAAAATGCATAAAAAAAGAAAAACATGTGTTCTTGTCTTATATAGGGATTATGAATGATAGGCAGAATTCCAAAAAAAGTGTGGTTCCCCTTTAATTGTAATAATTGAATTGCATATACTTCCGTATATATAACGATACATTTGGAAATAATTATAGCCCAATAGAGTAGCTTAAGAACAAAAAAGTCCTCATTGAAGTGAAAGTGTATACAAAAGTAGGAAAAAATATAAATCCAAACATGTTTTCATAATTTAGCTGATATGTGGCTATTAAATTAAGTATTCTCCAGAAGGTTTTTTAAAAGTATAAAAATTGTTTCACATTAAAAAAAAAGTGTTAAAATTACTATGGGGTCAGGGGTCTACAAATAAAACTATGCTTCATGCACCAATTTAGCCTGCCTGCTAACAAAAACCGAGGTACGCTGAATAAAAGCTCTGTCAAAAAAACACTTCAATCCCTTCAGTCTTTATGCAAAAACTTAACGATTTGTTTTCAAAAACCTTTTGCTCCTCTTCAAATGAGCTACTTTAATTTGAAGAGTTTCACGTCAGATCAAAGTGTAACAACATCTGGGCATAATTATGTTAAAAAGTTGCGCCTCTTTGTACGCTGTGGCCTGCAGACATGCATTCATAGTCGGCTGACTCTCTGATCTCAGGAACTTCTTAATGACAACATCACCACGGAAGGCACTGTCGTTTCCTGACGGGACAACAATAATAGTCCTCTTGACAGTGTCTTGGCTCCACTAATGGCTTCATCATGGGTGTTGTGGGAGTGTTGGTATCAGTCGTCCGAGTGGAGGAAGACTACTGATGGCTAGGCGTCTCTCTGCCTTAATTGCTTTGAACACCTCATTTGGTTGGTTTATGGAGAGGCAGGAGGTCTTGGTGGCCTCTCACAGAGTTTGTCAAGCTGGCCTTATTCACCCTTTTCGGGGAGGCGGTGGGCTGCAAAACGTACACCAGATAGACAAATGTCCTCTGCAGTGGACATTTGTGTTGAGCAAAGTACAACAATTTTTTTCCCGAAATGTGTAATTCTGAGAAAAGAAACAAATGTACTCTGCAGAGGTGCTTCTCCTCAGTAACATATATATATATATATATATATATATATACATATATATATATATATATATATATATATATATATATATATATATATATATATATATATATATATATATATATATATATATATATATATATATATATATATATATATATATATATATATATATATATATATATATATATACACTACCGTTCAAAAGTTTGGGGTCACCCAAACAATTTTGTGAAATAGCCTTCCTTTCTAAGAACAAGAATAGACTGTCGAGTTTCAGATGAAAGTTCTCTTTTTCTGGCCATTTTGAGCGTTTAATTGACCCCACAAATGTGATGCTCCAGAAACTCAATCTGCTCAAAAGAAGGTCAGTTTTGTAGCTTCTGTAACGAGCTAAACTGTTTTCAGATGTGTGAACATGATTGCACAAGGGTTTTCTAATCATCAATTAGCCTTCTGAGCCAATGAGCAAACACATTGTACCATTAGAACACTGGAGTGATAGTTGCTGGAAATGGGCCTCTATACACCTATGTAGATATTGCACCAAAAACCAGACATTTGCAGCTAGAATAGTCATTTACCACATTAGCAATGTATAGATTGTATTTCTTTAAAGTTAAGACCAGTTTAAAGTTATCTTCATTGAAAATAAGGACATTTCAATGTGACCCCAAACTTTTGAACGGTAGTGTATATATATCTATATATCTATATATATATATATATATATATATATATATATATATATATATATATATATATATATATATATATATATATATATATATATATATATATATATATATATATATATATATATATATATATATATATATAAATTTATGACAATATCTTTAAACTTGAATATAAATGTTGTGAAGTTTCTTTCCACAGGAGTACACTTTAACTAAAGTTTCAATGTATTTTTGAAAACCTCATAAAAAACATCTACACATATCTTGTTGTTTCTGTGTTAGAGATAGAATTGTTCCATCTAGGGTTGTCACAATACCAATATTTTGGTACCGGTACCAAAATGTATTTCGATACTTTTCTAAATAAAGGGGATCACAAAAAAGTAAAATAGTGAACATACTATAGACAACTTGTCTTTTAGTAGTAAGTAAGCAATCCTAATTTTGTCATGTCTGTTGATCATGTTTTTGTTTTGGCCATGTGTCTTACCTGCTCTTGGTCCTCTTGGGGTCACAAATACTGCAGCCATGCAGTTCCGTTTCAACATGTTCTATCTACATTTCTTCCTCTGTGTGTAACATGTTTAGTCTCATCCCCCAGATCTCCAGTGATTATAGTACTTAAAGGGGAACTGCACTTTTTTTTGTTTTTTTGCCTATTGTTCACAATCATTATGAAAGACATGAAGGATTAATTGTTGTTATTTTTATGCATTGTAAATAATAAATAAATATTAAAAAAAACTCCACTTACAGCGGAGCCATTGGGTGCTCCCCTAATTCGCCCATAAAATCCAAAAAATAACCATTCAAAAAGCGCCAACAATATTCCATTTACATTTCGTGATTTGAATATTAACCAAGTATTAGTGATCTTGTTATTATAACCGCTAATGCAAACAAACTATTTATCATCATAAATGATAATGATAAATGGGTTATACTTGTATAGCGCTTTTCTACCTTCAAGGTACTCAAAGCGCTTTGACAGTATTTCCACATTCACCCATTCACACACACACTCACACACTGATGGCGGGAGCTGCCATGCAAGGCGCTAACCAGCAGCCATCAGGAGCAAGGGTGAAGTGTCTTGCCCAAGGACACAACGGACATGACTAGGATGGTAGAAGGTGGGGATTGAACCCCAGTAACCAGCAACCCTCCGATTGCTGGCACGGCCACTCTACCAACTTCGCCACGCCGTCCCATCATCGAGTGGTCTGTTGCTTTCTCGCTTCCTTGCTTCCTGTAAGTTTATTCTAGATCATAAATCATGCCTCTTACCTGTAAAGTAGATGGCTGAGGGTATAATTGGACAAATTGGACACTTTGACAGCCATTTAGGACCTGGAACTGGTGAGAATAACAGGAAAAGCGCTTGATCCCCACCGTCCCCCCACCCTGTTTCTTTGCGAGGATTATGCGTCATTCTTCATCCGAATAGGAATATATGAACATTCTATCAGTCGGCATCCTAATAACAGCCGACTTTGTACAGTAAGTGATGTTTTATTATGTTTGTTAGCTCTCATAAAGTCTGCAGTGAGCAGAAATCATTGATGAAGATTTAAAAAAAAGCGAACGTTGTGGTGCGTTTTTGAAATTAATGCTTAAAATGATTAAAATACGTAAATATTAATGTTATTCTTAATGTGCCTGTCACTACATTACATACAAAGTTACATCACGTATATAAAACCTCAGTGGAGGTGTTCGGATGTTTTTTTAAGGGCTTTTTAGGCAGAATTGAACAGCTCCCTATAGGCTCCATTGTAAGTGAACCTTTGATCGGATTTATTTAATATGAAGAATGCATTTAAAACATCCATCATGTCCTTCATAATGATTGTAAATGATAGGCCAAAAAAGTGCAGCTCCCCTTTAATAACAGTAGTTTATTTGTCGCAAGGGAGGATTATTGACTTGGTAAAAAACAGTAAGCCTCTGTGGCAGCTAATTCTTCTGGTGGACTGACAGACTGAGCATCGGATATTGGAATAAACATTTAAAAATTTGGGCAATTGCGGAAGAACCGGAATGTAATACCCAGTTCCCATCAATGCTCGATGTTCAATGCCCAATCTTAATGAAGCTCAATTCTGATTCTTTGTTCACTCGGTTCTTTTTATGTAGTCGTTCACAACACACAAAAATATGCGACTTCTATGTACAGTAATTCTAATGTGAATGAAATGCGTCAGTGAACTGATGCACATGCACACAAAAATGACGCTACACGCTGGGCCTTGTGTAAACATGGCGCCCGTGTTGGTGTCAGTCCTGGTACATTTATGTCAATTTCAAGGAGTATTTGCAACCACAGAAAATATTATTTCACACAGGAGATTAATAATCTGAATCTACATGTAAAACACTTTCTTATGGCCAAGATCAGTGATTCTCAAACTGTGGTACACGGGCTCCATCTAGTAACACCTAATTAATCATTTAAACACAGTGTTACTGTTCAAACTGTGTGTAATGTTACAGTGGGCAGAAATATTAAATATGCCTGTTAAATAAAACCTCTGCCTTGTTTTTAATGAAGACTTAGGCCTACTACGCTACTGTATTTTAATGTTGGTCATTGTGGTGGTACTTGGAGAGCCAGGTGTTTTCTAAGGTGGTACTTGGTGAAAAAAGATTGAGAACCACTGACCTACATAATATGTATTGAATATGTTTTGGTGTAAATTTTGCTCCACAGTCACTTTTACAACCTGTTTTTTTGAATCTGTCTGCAAGATGATTGATTCCAGAGATGTTCCCACATTGCAAATAAAACCATGACCGAACCTCCCCAAAAGTATCATAATTTGTCTTTAAAAAGGTTTTACTTATATATGTATGTATATATATATATATATATATATATATATATATATATATATATATATATATATATATATATATATATATATATATATATATATATATATATATATCCATCCATCCATCCATTTTCTACTGCTTATTCCCTTCGGGGTCGCGGGGGGCGCTGGATCCTATCTCAGCTACAATCGGGCGGAAGGCGGGGTATATATATATATATATATATATATATATATATATATATATATATATATATATATATATATATATATATATATATATATATATATATATATATATATATATATATATATATATATATATATATATATATGTGTACATGTATATATATGTGTGTATGTGTATTAAAGATGTGCGGATAGGCAATTATTTCATCCGCAACCGCATCACAAAAGTCGTCATCCACCCGCCATCCACCCGAACCAACATTTTATCAAAACCACACCCACCCGCCATCCGCCCGTTGTTATATATCTAATATATACGATGCAAGGCATTAGTGAGGTTAGAAAGCTTATGCCTCTTAAAGACAGGAGACTTTGTGTGCGCAGTTGCAGCAAGCAGAACGATACTTTTAAGAAGTTAAAACATGTTTTAGAAAGACTAGGCCTATATTTTCGTTAGGTAAAAAAAATTTCTGAATTTATTTCAATGAATATTAACTTGTTAACGTTATAATGCTCAAATAGGGACGAGGGCGGGGTGCACAGTGAAACAGTGAACAATTTTGCGACAAAAATGAACCTTTATTTAGGGGCGGCGTGGCGAAGTTGGTAGAGTGGCTGTGCCAGCAATCGGAGTGTTGCAGGTTACTGGGGTTCAATCCCCACCTTCTACCTTCCTAGTCACGTCCGTTGTGTCCTTGGGCAAGACACTTCACCCTTTGCCTCTGATGGCTGCTGGTTAGCACCTTGCATGGCAGCTCCCGCCATCAGTGTGTGAATGTGTGTGTGAATGGGTAAATGTGGAAATACTGTCAAAGCGCTTTGAGTACCTTGAAGGTAGAAAAGCGCTATACAAATATAACCCATTTATCATTTATTTATTTATTTATTGATTGATCTGCAGCCATGACAAAATATCAGACAATCTCCATTGTCAACGACAGGCAGGAAAATAAAGATAAACACATAGCCTATGTTGTAGGCATAGGCATAGGCTCATACGTTTTTAAGTTGAAATAAAAAAATTAATAAAAAATGTGGCTCATAAGCCTTAGGCTGTCAATCACGCGCACAAACTTAAATTATACAACAACATATGTATGTCATCCCTATTTAAACAAAAATAAATTAAATAAATAATAATAATTGAATTATATTGAAAATAGACGGTCGCGACAAACAAAGCAGGCTAAATAGCTTTACATTGTAGCCAATCGGAGATGTGCTTCACTTGAAAGCGAGGCCAAATAATTAACACACAGTAGTATATCTCGAATAGAAAAAAACACACAATAAACAACGCAATTGCCTTAATTCCTTTGCATCGTAGTGCGCCCAAACAACACGTAACCATCAAAATTATTCAGCTGACCGAACTCAATATAGGTTAGACATGGGCTTATTTGGTATAGCCTAGGTAACGTAGACTAATTCGTTTAACATATCCAACCGTATGTCTACTTACTTTTTTTTTTTGTTAGCACTTTGCAGGTGTTGCACCTTTCCTGCTTCCTGCACCCAGACTGTAGTCGAAGAGCGCAGGGGAGACACTTCTCCAGGGTCGATGTATGCTCGGGGCAACACCCTTCACTTTACCCGGCAGTGGGTCTCCACAGCGGACGACTTTAGGGTGAATGATGAGTCCGGCGATTAGTTGCAACTCTTGCTTTATTGATTGCTTGCACACAGCCAATCCAACACAAAACAAAACAAACTAGTCCCCGCCCGCACTCACGCTACCGCTCCCTCTCTTCTCTCGCCCACACACTCACTGACGTCACTCACCTCACATGCTGTCACCTGTTAAAGGGCCACTCACACACATACGCTACTCTCATAACACTGGAATAAAATGGCATCTACAGTCCCAGGATTCAGGCGAGAGCGCCTGGCCTCTAAAATGCGCCCTGCTGCACTGAAGAAGCGCTCACTTGCGGCACTTGTTGCTGGGACGCATTGGATTCTCTTTATACATTTAACTATCTATATATATTTCCGAATTGGTTCAACCGCCACCCGCCCGAATCTATTTAAAATCTATTTTTTTCGCCATGCATCCGCCCGACCCGCGGATTATCCACGGAGTCCGCGGTTGTGTCCGCAAACCGCGCATCTCTAATGTGTATGTATCTATCTATATATATATATGTGTATCTATCCATCTATCCATCTATCTATCTATCTATCTATCTATCTATCTATCTATCTATCTATCTATCTATCTATCTATCTATCTATCTATCTATCTATCTATCTATCTATCTATCTATCTATCTATCTATCTATCTATCTATATATGCATGTGTATCTATCTATCTATCTATCTATCTATCTATCTATCTATCTATCTATCTATCTATCTATCTATCTATCTATCTATCTATCTATCTATCTATCTATCTATCTATCTATTGATCTATCTGTATATATATATATATATATATATATATATATATATATATATATCTGTATATATATATATATATATATATATATATATATATATATATACAGATATATATATATATATATATATATATATATACATACATATATATATATATATATATATATATATATATATATATATATATATATATATATATATATATATATATATATATATATATATATATATATATATATTTTGAAGGCCTCACCATAATTTTTTTTTTCAGACGCAGTCGAAAATAAACTTCTTTACATTTATATAGATTCACCTGGTCAAAACATTAAGTTCACCTGCACACTCTCTGATCAATACAGAGAGTGCGTGATAAACAGTTACGTTTAGCAGCATTCATGTCATTGCATGTCACACGTCGCCGTGATTATGCACATACCAAGATTAGATGAAAATAATACTATGCTTTTTTGAGTTTCCGTATAGCCTGAAGCAGAGAGCTTTATTTAATGTCAAAATAAGTGCGTCCACCTTGCTGTGACATCACAACATAGCCAAAATACTAAATCCCGCAGTAAGAAGTATCCAAAACGTGCCAGCTCACTCCAAAAAATTGCATTGTTTAACCCGAGTATACAACATTTACTGTACAAGTCAGAAAATACAAAATCCATTATAGGTCCCCTCTAAGGAAGAGGGTAAGATTTGTAGCTAATTTAAGTTTGTGGGGCACTTGTTGTGGCGTCTGAGTGTGTGGGTAAGCAGCAGTGACGTGGGGTGAGGCTCATGGCTGGTGAGGCACTGACTTCATCACAGTCAGATTTACAAACATATGAACCCTAAAGAGTATTTTATTTACCATTTGATTGGCAGCAGTTAACAGGTTGTGTTTAAAAGCTCATACCAGCATTCTTCCCTGCTTGGCACTCAGCATCAAGGGTTGGAATTGAGGGTTAAATCACCAAAAATTATTCCCGGGCGCGGCACCACTGCTGCCCACTGCTCCCCTCTCCTCCCATGGGGTGGACAAGGGGATGGGTCAAATGCAGAGGACAAATTTCATTACACCTAGTGTGTGTGACAATCATTGGTACTTTAACTTAACTTTAACTTTACACATACAAACTGTAGCACACAAAAAAGCACATTTAATAAAAAAAATGTTATTATGGTCTTACCTTTACTTATAAATGAAGTACATGTGCCGCTGTTGTGCCGGATAATGCACCCCCGCCGTAGAATGCACCCCCTGACGGGAGTGTTGTATCAACTAAAGCCCACACTTAAAGATTCCACGTGCAAGATTAAATCTATTTAAAAAAGTTATTTAATAAGAATCCAAAAAGTGCAAAAACAATAACGTTCGTGTTGGAGGAGTTGTGAATGACTGAAATATGAAATCCGCGCTGCAGTCTGCAGGTTTACCTAATGTTGTGGCCCAGCAGTCATTCACAACTCCTCGGACCATGCTTGTGTCTGCAGCGACCATGCTTGTGTCTGCAGCGATTACGTTGTAAAATGTTTGTTTGAACATTTGATTTGTTTGAGAAACTTTCTGTGTTTCTCTGCTATATTAATATTGTTTGAGAGCAGAACTAAACATAAAGAAAGAACAAGAGATCGCATTAGTTTGTGTTATTTGGTGGTTGCTATGCCTACATATAATTACAAAGACCTGGTTGTGCAAATAAACAAATGTCATGTTAAGTCCTAGTAATACCGCTAAATATTGTGTTTGTTGGTCCAATCCACCGTATTTTTGTCGTTGATTTTTATAACGGACACTAAAAGCTTAGTTGTTGTGGTTGTGCAGGAAAGCCTAAGTGCCTTATGCAACATGGATGACCACATGATAGCGTCTTTGGTGAAATTCGTTAGCATTAAGAAAATATTCTTAATAGTATTAATAAACGAGACGAACAAATCTCTCGTAGGCTCAACAGCATATACTGAATCTTGATATTGCTAGCAAACATTGCTGAACAACAGGGACATCTATAGCTAAATAATGAGACAATAATGAGACCTTCACACCACTAAAACAACTGCAGACATCAATTGTAGATGGTATGGTATAATATGCTTTTTATTGTCATTGCAAAAGTACAACAACATTTCATTTTCACCGCAAACCCGTTCAAGATCAGACAAACGTTGTACAGGTAGACAGAACAGGAAAAGTGATGGGTTGCCACTACGGCGCCCCGTAACAGGTGAGTTTGAGTAAAAAAAAGTTAATCTCAAACTGGGCACCCCTCACCTCAGAGGAGCCCAGTCTGAGATCGCCTTTTTTTGAGAAAAAAACTCTACAGCAAAGCACATATATATATTATGACATACAACTTGAGATTTGCAACAAGGAGTGCGTGGCGGACATCCGGCCCGAAACTGCCAGCCACTCCATGTTCCGTCATACCACGTGGGGTGAAGCGTTGAAGGCGTGGGATAGGCGGTGGGGCATATTTGTGTGTGGCGTGTATGTTTCATAGTATAGCGGTATAGCTCGGTTGGCAGAGCGGCCGTGCCAGCAACTTTAGGGTTCCAGGTTCGATCCCCGCTTCCGACATCCTAGTCACTGCTGTTGTGTCCTTGGGCAAGACACTTTACCCACCTGCTCCCAGTGCCACCCACACTGGTTTAAATGTAACCTAGATATTGGGTTTCACTATGTAAAAGCGCTTTGAGTCACTAAAGAAAAGCGCTATATAAATATAATTCACTTCACAATTCACTTCATAGATGCATATGTATGTGTGTAAGCCTGCAGCGTGTAATATGTTCTGCGACATTGGTGCTCTCGCAAACGCGATAGCACAGTCAGTCCAACAAAAGTCAACAAACAACAGGTGTCTGTCCATGAGAGACATGGAAGGAGTTTGTTGCATTTTCAATGCATTGTCCTCTAGGAGAGCATCTTCCAATTTGTCAATACCCAAAGCAACGCTTACTCCAATCAGCAAATGTCCTGTTATCACGATTTCCGAACAGGTTGATATTTTCAACATCCTCCACTGAAAGGGTTCGCCAGGCACGCAGCACTCCTCTTCTCCCAAGAGTCCGTCTTGTGTCCAGCCCCAACCGTTCCTTAAAGATAAGCAGGTTCCCCCAAACCTGAGATCTTGTCATTTTTGTTGAGAGGGCAAATGATCAATTCCATTGTTTAGATTTTAGAGAGCAGCGCAAAAAGAGGCAACAAGAAAGTTAAGACAAGACAAAACAAAGAAGCAAGCAGGAGAGGGGGGGAAGGGAGTGAAAAAGATGACAGACTAATATTTGTAGCAGGAAATCAACTGCAAAGAAACTTATCCTTTTTCTCATTAGCGTCATGATCACAGCAGCACAGCACTCGTTATGTCAATAAATATGTTACTTACCGATGCACGGACACATCCAACATTGCCTTTCACTGATTAATGCTTAATTTGTGGACCCCTCAGATGTAAAGACATGATGTGCCTCCAATCTTTTCTTCTTTAAATCCTTCTAAGTGTCAAAGGAAGCTTGGTCGAGGCGTGCAGTAGCGTCTGGGTGACGATGAAAAGTTAAAATTTTCCATCCATCCATCCATCCATTTTTTACAGCTTGTCCCTTACAGGGTCACGGGGGGTGCAGGAGCCTATACCAGCTGCACACGGTCGGAAGGCAAGGTACACCCTGGACAAGTCGCCACCTCATCACAGGGCCAACACAGATAGACAGACAACATTCACACTCACATTCACACACTAGGGCCAATTTAGTGTTGCCAATCAACCTATCCCCAGGTGCATGTCTTTGGAGGTGGGAGGAAGCCGGAGTACCCGGAGGGAACCCACGCAGTCACGGGGAGAACATGCAAACGCCACACAGAAAGATCCCGAGCCCAGGATCGAACCCAGGACCTTCGTATTGTGAGGCACACGTAGTAACCCCGGGTACACCGTACTGCCCCAGTTTAAATTTAAATTTTTTTTTTCTTCTTAAGAGTGTATAAATATCCAATTTTTAATATTTGTTAATGATCGTTTGTATATTTGCCTCTAAACCTTTCAAAACACGCCCAAATTTGCACTGATGCAGGTAAATAAACAGTAGCCTAATGGGACCATTGCCTGAAACCCGAAAGTGCCTTTAGGTCACATGATTGCGACCCAGCGATTGTCTGGTTAGTGTAAAGGTTGGTGTAGAAATATTATTGTCTGTGTGGAAATCGGGAGAAATTAGTGAGAAGGGCACTGAATTTCGGGACTTTCCCGGGAAAATCCGGAGGGTCGTATGGCTTAAGGTCCGAATTTAGCCAGGAGCTTAACCCATTTTTGGCATTTGCTCAAAGTTTCAAACAAACTAACAAACCTCGGGAACTACATAACTTCCTGGTGGAGGTAAAAAAAAAACTTCAGTAGTTTCAAAAATATTTGATTATTGTCTCTTACCACATTCTCCTGTTGTCTATATGTCATAAGTAAATGTGAGAACAATACTTTCCAAATTGAGCTCCGGTTTCGGTTATGTTGACAACTGTTTGTCGGTCAGATCCGCCCAGTCCGAGGGGCGTCGACTTAAATGAGTTTCACTGTATAATAGGCACAGGGGTTAGTGCATGTGCCTCACAATATGAAGGTCCTGAGAAGTCCTGAGTTCAATCCCGGGCTCGGGATCTTTCTGTGTGGAGTTTGCATGATAGGTTGATTGGCAACACTAAATTGGCCCTAGTGTGTGAATGTTGTCTGTCTGTGTTGGCCCTGCGATGAGGTGGCGACTTGTCCAGGGTGTACCCCGCCTTCCGCCCGAATGCAGCTGAGATAGGCTCCAGCAACCCCCGCGACCCCAAAAGGGACAAGCGGTAAAAAATGGATGGATGGATGTATGATAATTAAAGGCCTACTGAAATGAATTTTTTTTTTTTAAACGGGGATAGCAGATCTATTCTATGTGTCATACTTGATCATTTCGCGATATTGCCATATTTTTGCTGAAAGGATTTAGTATAGAACAACGACGATAAAGATTGCAACTTTTGGTATCTGATAAAAAAAAGGCTTGCCCCTACCGGAAGTAGCGTGACGTAGTCAGTTGAACATATACGCAAAGTTCCCTATTGTTTACAATGATGGCCGCATGAAGTGAGAGAGATTCGGACCGAGAAAGCGACAATTTCCCCATTAATTTGAGCGAGGATGAAAGATTTGTGGATGAGTAAAGTGCAAGTGAAGGACTAGTGGGGAGTTGAAGCTATTCAGATAGGGAAGATGCTGTGAGAGCCGGGGGTGACCTGATATTCAGCTGGGAATGACTACAACAGTAAATAAACACAAGACATATAAATACTCTATTAGCCACAACACAACCAGGCTTATATTTAATATGCCACAAATTAATCCTGCATAAAACACCTGCGTGTTTGTTACGCTAGCTCCTAGCTCCTCTGCTAGCTCCTAGCTCCATAGAACACGCCAATACAATTCAAACACCTGATCAACACACACAATCACTCAGCCCAAAAGACCGTTCACCTAACCCAAGGTTCATAAAGCTTATATATTTTTAAAAAGTTACGTACGTGACGCGCACATACGGTCAAGCTCTCAAATGTTTAGCAGCCAAGGCTGCATACTCACGGTACCTGATATTCAGCTGGGAATGACTACAACAGTAAATAAACACAAGACATATATATACTCTATTAGCCACAACACAACCAGGCTTATATTTAATATGCCACAAATTAATCCTGCATAAAAACACCTGCGTGTTTGTTATGCTAGCTCCTAGCTCCTATGCTAGCTCCTAGCTCCATAGAACACGCCAATACAATTCAAACACCTGATCAACACACACAATCACTCAGCCCAAAAGACCGTTCACCTAACCCAAGGTTCATAAAGCTTATATATTTTAAAAAAAGTTACGTACATACGCAAAAAAAAGTTGCGCACATACGGTCAAGCGATCAAATGTTTAGAAGCCAAAGCTGCATACTCACAGTAGCACGTCTGCGTCTTTGTCATCCAAATCAAAGTAATCCTGGTAAGAGTCTGTGTTGTCCCAGTTCTCTACAGGCGTCTGTGTATCGAAGTCAAAAGTCCCCCTGGTTAGAGTCTCTGTTATCCGAGTTCTTCCATCTTGACTGCATCTTTCGGGAATGTAAACAAAGAAGCGCCGGCTGTGTACTGTTGTGGCTGACTACGTTCGAAAAATACGTCCATTTCGCACCGACAACTTTCTTCTTTGCTTGCTCAGCTTCCTTCTCCATAATGCAATGAACATGATTGAAACAGATTCACGAACACAGATGTCCAGAATACTGTGGAATTATGAAATGAAAACAGAGCTTTTTCATATTGGCTTCAATGTGGAAGGCATACCCGTGTTCGCCGGTCTACGTCACGCGCATACGTCATCCTCAGAGGCGTTTCGAACCGGAAGTTTAGCGGCAAATTTAAAATGTCACTTTATAAGTTAACCCGGCCATATTGGCATGTGTTATAATGTTAAGATTTCATCATTGATATATAAACTATCAGACTGCGTGGTCGGTAGTAGTGGGTTTCAGTAGGCCTTTAAGAATCTATGTTACAAGCCTCTTGCTAAATAATGGAGTCAAACAAATAATATTTCACCTGCTGCCAAAAATATGCGCCGACTACATGTATGCATAAACCTCCTACAATTTGGTGTTGACTCTGCAATTCAAACCTCAGCTGGCATGGACGCCGCACCCACTGTTATTGTAGCTAATTTAGCGTAACCTGACCAGTGGATGCACCGTTAACCAAGCAAGCCTGTTTGCAATTCTATCATTGACACTGCAGTCACAATAAATGGATGGCGACTAAATTAAGAGGGAAAGGCTGACAATGGGTCTATCTTGTTGTGCTTTCTGTTAATCATTCCCCAAACCCCTCTGGCTTCAATAAAAGAGAATAAAAGAATATAAAAGAACAATTTGGGCAGCCTCAGCTGTGAATAAGCAACCCATCATTGGACACAATGGCTCAGTCACGCCGCCATAATTCAGCTTGTGATCTCGGGCACGCCCCCTCTCTCTCTTGCCATGTCTTTGTTAAAGTCACACGTCAAGCATATCATTTGCCTTCTCGCCGCCCATCCTTCATGGCCAGATGGTTAAAATCCATAATTCACATCCCCCCCATCACCACCAAAAAAAAAAAAGAGACTTCACATACTCGCATGCTATGCCATTACCCCCACGATGCCTCATTATTGGCCGGTTGCGGCCGACCTCTGTGGTTAATTAAGCTCAGCTTTGTAGAGCCAGTGTGCAGCAGCTTAGTGAGCTGGGAGGAGGTCCCTGCACCTGGGGAGGCTACCTGTTACAGGGCCTTGTGTATCACTGGTCATCAATCATACCGACGAGAGGTGCATCTTTCACATGCTATATACATTTGACAAACATTGCAGTCATCAGTCAGTCATTTATGTGTACTTTATAAACATGCAATATTACTTGCTAAAATTAAGTTATGGCGGTACCTCCATTTTTGTTAGCAAGCCGTTCCATACGGTCCAAAGAAAACCGAATCTATTAAAGGGGAACTGCACTTTTTTGTTTTATTTTGCCTATCATTCACAATTATTTATATATATATATACAATTTTTTTGTTTTTGTTTTTTTACGATTTTAAATGATAAAACAAACTTGAAAGATGTGGCTAACGAGTTAGTGGCTAATGTCTATCCGCAATCGGGAGTGTTTTAGCTACTTCTAAATTACTAATCTACACCTGACATCCACTGTAATTATACCAAGTACAAGAGTGAATCTAGTCCAGTGTTTTTCAACCTTTTTTGAGCCAAGGCACATTTTTGTCATTGAAAAAATGCGGAGGCACGCCACCAGCAGAAAACATAAAAACATTAAACTCAGCAGCTGATATTGACAATAAAAAGTTGTTCTCGCAAGTGTTGGATAAGAATTCAAACCATAACCAACCATGCATGACTATAGCTCTTGTCTCAAAGTACTGTCACATCACGCCGTAACTTATTTGGGGTTTTTTGGTGGCTTCCTGTGTGTAGTGTTTAGTTCTTGGCTTGCGCTCTTATTTGGGTGGCTTTTCCTGTTTTGTTGGTATTTTCCTGTAGAAGTTTCATGTCTTCTGTATGTTTTGTTTTAGCAATCAAGGCTATTTAAGTTGTCGCTATCCTTCTTTGCAGGGACATTGTTGATTGTCATGTCATGTTCGGATGTACTTTGTGGACGCCGTCTTTGCTCCATAGTAAGTCTTTGCTGTCGTCCAGCATTCTGTTTTTGTTTACTTTGCAGCCAGTTCAGTTTTAGTTTCATTTTGCATAACCTTCCCTAAGCTTCAATGCCTTTTCTTAGCGGCACTCGCCTTTTGTTTATTTTTGGTTTAAGCATTAGATGCCTTTTTACCTGCACGCTGTCGTCTGCATATTGTGATCACAACAAACCATGTTCCCGACATCTACAAAGCAATTAGCTACCGGCTGCCACCTACTGAGGTGGAAGAGTACAACATGGTTACTCTGCCGCATTCTAGACAGCACAGACACTCAACAACGGCACATTTGCAGATTATTATTACTAGTTTGCAAAAAATATTTTTAACCCAAATAGGCGAAATGACATATTCTCCCACGGCACACCAGCCTCTATCTCATGGCACACTAGTGTGCCGCGGCACAGTGGTTGAAAAACACTGATCTAGTCGATACTACTATCAATGTTTACTTATATAGCCCTAAATCACAAGTGTCTCAAAGGGCTGCACAAGCCAAAATGACATCCTCGGCTCACATCCCACATAAGGGCAAGAAAAAATTCAACCCAATGGGATACAATGAGAAACCTTGGAAGGCACCGCAGATGTGGGGACCCCCTGGGCGACCGGTGCAATGGACGTCGAGTGGATCTAGCATAATATTGTGAGAGTCCAGTCCATAGTGGATCTAATATAATAGTGTTTTACTATGATTGCATCAATGTTTTTTACCGTCCCAAAATATTTTTTCCTTTTTAAAAAAAATTCATATTATGTTTATAAACTCAGGAAATACGTCCCTGGACACATGCGAACTTAAATTATGACCAATGTATGATCATGTAACTACTTGGTATCAGATCGATACCCAAATGTGTAGTATCATCCAAAACTAATGTAAAGTATCCAAACAACAGAAGTAGAGATGTCCGATAAATGCTTTAAAATGTAATATCGGAGATTATCTGTATCGTTTTTTTTGTTTTTTGTTTTTTTAAATCAACATAAAAAACACAAGATACACTTACAATTAGTGCACCAACCCAAAAAACCTCCCTCCCCCATTTACACTCATTCACACTCATTCACACAAAAGGGTTGTTTCTTTATGTTATTAATATTCTGGTTCCTACATTATATATCAATATATATCAATACAGTCTGCAAGGGATACAGTCCGTAAGCATACATGATTGTGCGTGCTGCTGGTCCACTAATAGTACTAACCTATAACAGTTAATTTTACTCATTTTCATTAATTACTAGTTTGTATGTAACTGTTTTCATATTGTTTTACTTTCTTTTTTATTCAAGGAAATGTTTTTAATTTATTTATCTTATTTTTTTTTTTATTTTTTTTTAAAAGGACCTTATTTTCACCATACCTGGTTGTCCAACTATAAAAATGGGCCCCATTTCCTCCCTGCTTGGCATTCAGCATCAAGGGTTGGAATTGGGGGTTAAATCACCAAAAATGATTCCCGGGCGCGGCTACGCTGCTGCCCACTGCTCCCCTCACCTCCCAGGGGGTGATCAAGGGGATGGGTCAAATGCAGAGGGCAAATTTCTCCACACCTAGTGTGTGTGTGACAATCATTGGTACTTTAACTTTAACTTGAACAAATTAGGCATAATAATGTGTTAATTCCACGACTGTATATATCGGTATCGGTTGATATCGGTATCGGTTGATATCGGTATCGGTAATTCAGAGTTGGACAATATCGGAATATCGGATATCGGCAAAAAAGCCAGTATCGTACATCCCTAAACAGAAGAATAAGTTATTATTACATTTGAACAAAAGTGTAGATAGAAAATGTTAAAACAGAAAGTAACCAGATATTAAATGAAGAAGTAGATTAATAATCATTTTTTACAGCTTGTCCTTTATAATGTTGACAAAATAATATAATGGGAAATGACACAATATGTTACTGCATACGTCAGCAGACTAATTAGGAGCCTTTGTTTGCTTACTATTAAAAGACAAGTTGTCTTGTATGTTCACTATTTTATTTAAGGACAAAATTGTTCTTCAATTGCAATAAGAAACATATGTTTAATGTACCTTAAGTTGTTTTTGTTAAAATAAAGCCAATAATGCAATTTTTTGTTGTCTCCTTTATTTAAAAAAGTATTGAAAATTTGGTATTTTGGTATCGGTACCAAAATATTGGTATCAAGACAACCCTATAATGTAGTAAAAGACACATTCATGAAAATATGTAATATTTGAATCATTTCTGGAACTGATTTTTTCCGTGCGTTGATATCTGTTTCCATAACAGCGCACGTCTGACTTCTGGCAGCAACTTGTGTTCCTACTTCTGGAATCAAACATGCGTGTGTTTCCTAATCATGGCAGACTTGGTAACAGACAACAAAGATGACTATTTTTGGACAAATGAGGATTTACAACCTTATACTTTTGAAGCTAAATATACTGCTGCCTAAAGAAGCGAGCACAAAGGAAGAGTGAGACGTTGGAGCAGACGGTTAGCCGGGAGAGGGGGATGAAAGCGATTTTGACGCAATAAATATGGAACTTGGAGCCAAGCTATTGCAACATAAATAGATTGCTTAACCTAAAATCAACAGGAAACCTCCCGGGCCAGCTGGACCAGACAAACAACTGTTCATTGAGTGAGTCACTTTAATATTGATCATGATACACGCAGCACTTCAAATGTGTTAATACAACTACAGTGCATACGCTGTCTGGCTTGCTGTGTACAAACCAGCCCTGGCCCTAACCAATCTGGCGCCCTAGGCAAGATTTTAGGTGGCGCCCCCCCACATCGGCAGTGAAGTGTATATACTCACAAGAAACCGAATAGTTTTGTCTTTGACCTTTTTTTTTTACTTAAAGAAAGCAAATTAACATATTATATGAGAATGTTATGTTATGATTACCTTTAACCGAATCACAGCAGTGCTCAAATTAAAAAAAAGCATTCCCTCTCATGTGATATTGCTTAATTAACATTAATGATGTGCACTTTAACAGCTAGGCTTACAACTACACCTAATATATGAAGGGGTGGAAAAGTGACTATTACCTGCAGGGCAAACATTAGCTAACCAGAAGGCAATAACAATGTAAACAAAAAACACCTGCTTAAAAGATCTAATACAAATGTCCCTGAGGAATGTAAGGTGGGAGTACTGTAATTACCTAATGTTACATTATTATTTTCCATAACAATTTAGCCCCCTCCACAATATTAACCCGACGTTAAAACAGAACTAGCTATTTATTGATTAGCAATTGCAGAATCATGTAACATTAGCTTAATGCTAAAAAGCCAGGTTACTATCACATTCTGTAACAGACAAATAATTTAATGTAGGCTAACGTTACATATACCTGCTACCTCTGTCTTTTTCTCGTTTCTCCTCCTCTTCTTTTCTCTTTTTTCTTCCCTGGGCACCTGACAGTTTTGGCCGTTTTGACATCTGGTGTTGATTTTTTGATGTGGTGACGTCCAAAAAGAGTCATGATACAGGAAGGGAGGGGGTGCACCGTGCGGGGGGAGGGGGGGCGTAATGTTGTAACAAATAATATTTCTATTAAATAGGCTTTACTTTGCATTTTAATTAACGTGGGATTATTTTTTGTATTTAGAAATAATAGTACCAACTTTTTTTTTCTTTTTTTTTTTCTCCAACATTTGTGGCACTGGCGTGGCGCCCCCTGATGGACGGCGCCCTTAGCATTTGCCTATACGGCCTATGCCACGGGCCGGCCCTGGTACAAACAAAACATGAAATGTGGGCTAATACTTTAAAGATAGTGTAATATGATTGTTCATGTTTTTTAGTCAGTACAAATTGGTGTCGTATCGCAGTGTTGTGCATTACAAACTCAAACGCGTTTCGTGTTGACGTAGAAGCTAGCTTATCTCTGGCTGTAGCCAGTTTTTACAGCTAATACCGTAGCATGGCGATGTGTTACTACGCTAGAAAAATAGTCCCTCAATGTTTGCTCTTACAATAACAATGTCACTACTACTACTTGGTTATTATACAGGTTACAGAACGTAAATGAAGTGCTGTTGACGGTTTTTGAATGCATTTTTAAAGTGATTTAGAGGTAGAATTGGTTGCTCCCATTAGCTGCAATTCTAGCCACCTAGAACGAGCCGATTTTTTATATGTTCTGAAAAAAAATACTTTTGTCTTCTTGTCTCTCATAAGGATTTTGAATGATAGGCAAAATAAAATAAAAAAGTGCAATTCCCCTTTATTTTTAATTTTTTATGCTTTTCAAATTTTCTTGTAGTCAATCAATCAATCAATCAATCAATGTTTATTTCTATAGCCCTAAATCACAAGTGTCTCAAAGGGCTGTACAAGCCACAACAACATCCTCTGTACAGAGCCCACATACGGGCAAGGAAAAACTCACCCCAGTGGGACGTCGGTGAATGACTATGAGAAACCTTGGAGAGGACCGCATATGTGGGTAACCCCCCCCCCCCCCCCCCCCCCCCCCCCCCCCCCCTCTAGGGGAGACCGAAAGCAACGGATGTCGAGTGGGTCTGACATAACATTGTGAAAGTCCAGTCCACAGTGGATCCAACACATCAGCGGGAGTCCAGTCCACAGCGGGGCCAACAGGAAACCATCCCGAGCGGAGACGGGTCAGCAGCGCAGAGATGTCCCCAACCGATGCACAGGCTAGTGGTCCACCCGGGGTCCCGACTCTGGACAGCCAGCACTTCATCCATGGCCACCGGACCTATGCGACTCCCCCTCGCAAGGGACAGGGGAGAAGAGGAGAGAAGAAAAGAAACGGCAGATCAACTGGTCTAAAAAAGGGGGGTCTATTTAAAGGCTAGATTATACAAATGAGTTTTAAGATGGGACTTAAATGCTTCTACTGAGGTAGCATCTCTAACTGTTACCGGGAGGGCATTCCAGAGTAGAATAGAAAACGCTCTATAGCCCGCAGACTTTTTTTTGGCTCTGGGAATCACTAATAAGCCGGAGTTCTTTGAACACAGATTTCTTGTCGGGACATATGGTACAATACAATCGGCGAGATAGGCTGGAGCTAAACCGTGTAGTATTTTATACGTAAGTAGTAAAACCTTAAAGTCGCATCTTAAGTGCACAGGAAGCCAGTGCAAGTGAGCCAGTATAGGCGTAATATGATCAAACTTTCTTGTTTTTGTCAAAAGCCTTGCAGCCGCATTTTGTACCAACTGTAATCTTTTCAGTCAGACAATATTTTCAGTATAATAGATGGAATTTTTACCTGACATGTTTCGACTGTCATCTGCAGAAAAATAGGCCACGCCTATAAGAACAGCTAATAGGCAACACGTCACAGTGGTCAGGTGACCCTTTTGAAGAAGACTGCAGATGACAGTCGAAACATGTCAGGTAAAAATGCCATCTAATATACCAAAAATAATGTCTGACTACAAGAATATTTGTAAAGTATATGAATAAGAAAAGATAATGAACCTTTTTTAACAGTTTCCCTTTAAGACTGAAACATTCCCCCCCCCCCACCCCCCCCCCCCCACGTCCCACAAGAAACAAGGTAAATCCAATGAATCCATAGAAGACAAATATGACACATTTTATATAAAGAATGAGTACAATTATATGTGCAAACAAAGAGCTTGTTATAAATGAAAATTTAACATTTACCATTATGAAATAATCTTGCATAGAATGATAAGGGAAGGAGCCACCTTTGTAATTTGCTTCAAAATCGTTCTTGAATTCAATTGTGTTTTTCAGCTTCTTCTTCAAAGTGCTGGCACTCACATTATTCTTTGGCCCACGGTACAGTCGTACAAAAACGGTACAGAGACTGAGTCACCTACGAATGGGATTCTTAGTTTGGGCATTTGATGATGCAGAATTCTACGCGGGTAAATGGACTAGTTTGGTTCATGAAATGCTCGGCCGTACGGTAAACAACATGGTATACATAAACCCGGGGATACATTTTTGACGAAAACCGAATCATCCAAAAAGTGATCCACATTAACTCAAGGATAACACACTTTGTCTCTGTGGGTGTAGGCCGGGCCACTGTCCTCGTAAACATAAGGTATCGTTGTAGAAATGAGTCCGATCAGCCCCAAATCTGCTCAGCTGTTCCTTAACCATTAATGACATTTTCTGAAAATTTCGTCACAATCTTCCGATAATGTTTTGAGTTATGTAACGAACAACATAACTCAAAACATAACCAAAAAAAGACGAGAGGCGGAAATCTCAATAATGAGACAACTACGCTGCTTAATTATCATCGTCCACTTCATAGGAACAGATTATTTCACTTAGAAGATACCATCTTTATCTTACAGTTCAACAAGTCAGACCAGTGATTCTCAAACTGTGGTACGAATCACTTGATTAAAGTACAGTGTTTTATTTTCCTGTATTCAAACACAGTGTTACTGTTCAAACTGCGTGTATTGTTACAGCCGCCAAAAATATTAAATTTACTTGTTAAATGAAACCTCTGACTTGCTTTTATTGAATGCATAGGCCTAGTCCGCCCTGAGATCGGTAGGTCGTGAGTTCAAACCCCAACCGAGTCATACCAAAGACTATAAAAATGGGACCCATTACCTCCCTGCTTGGCACTCAGCATCAAGGGTTGGAATTGGGGGTTAAATCACCAAAATGTATTCCCGGGCGCGGCCACCGCTGCTGCTCACTGTTCCCCTCACCTCCCAGGGGGTGATCAAGGGTGATGGGTCAAATGCAGAGAATAATTTCGCCACACCTCGTGTGTGTGTGACAATCATGGGTACTTTAACTTTAACTTTTAACTACGCTACTGTATTTGAATCTTGGTCATTATGATGGAACTTGGAGAGCCAAGTATTTTCTGAAATGGTACTTGGTGAAAAAAAATTGAGAACCACTGAGTTGGACCAATCATGCCGCCGTACAGTGTCAATTGGCCACATTCTAAAATGTCTAATTTAACCTCACGTTCATTTCCTTTCTTTTCCTTTGACACCCATGGAAGAATGCATATGCTTGGGAGACATACTGAAGGACAAAAAGTTCAAGTGGCATTATCCTTTCCTTGTCTTCTTTTCCTTTTTGCACAGAATTAATAATTAATTTGGGATGCACAATATATATTTTTTCAATACAGATACAGATAACTTCTATGTTTTCAAAACCAATACTGACAACTTATTGATATCTACAATCTTTTTACATTTAGATTTAACTGCAGTTTGTGCACACCTTTTTATGCAAATAGCATGCAAATGTTTTCCTCTGAAAGATAAAGATGTTCCACATGATCGACACCCCTCTTTGTTTACAATGAGCTCAAGGGAAGTTTACAACACAAAATAGGTAGGCGAAAAGGAGTGCTTGATTTGCTCACCCTAACCTACCTACAGCACAGTACAGACAAGTTTGCCTCATTAGAGTGTTTTTTTCTATTTTGAAAAGTTAGCAGTTTCATTGGTGTGATGTCATAATTCATCATATCGGGCCCATTGTGCACCCCTACAATTAATGGGAGTGCATGCGCAACCACACAATATGGGAACTCAAAATGCCATAAACCAAGGATTGCATTAGTAAAGCTCAGTGGTAGAACTTAGTGCCGCTGCACAGTTTTGGATGGTCATTCATTTGTGAGATAAAACAAAGTACAGAATCAGCGGATGTAAGACTTTGCTCGAGCTAAATGGATTTTTCCCTGGGGTGTGTGGGCTCTTTGAAGTTTGCTGCCCGCCTTCACGAGAGCAATCAAACTCAAAAGTTCTCTTTTACAGTTTCAAGGATCGACTTTTTCAGCTCTGATAAATACAGATGCAGTAAAAAGGACCACGAGAAGTAGGGTTGCCAACTCTTTGAAAAATAAATAGGGACACCTTGCTGTCGGGCAGACTGATTTAATTGTGTTCCAAAAATATGTTTGCCTTTTTTGTTTGTGTGATTTGGACAACTGTTGTGCTCTTCCACTCAAAACTGAATGTAATTTAAGTTGCCCCTTGTTTACCACAGCTAACTGATTACAGACTTGACCGTAGTAAACACATTTTGACAAAGTAGGATGCTTACTAATTAATTGAATAGTTTCCTATTTGGAACATGGTAAATTGTAGATGGATTATACTTGTATAGTGCTTTTCTACCTTCAAGGTACTCAAAGTGCTTTGACACTATTTCCACATTCACCCATTCACACACCCATTCACACACTGATGGCGGGAGCTGCCATGCAAGTCAGGGTGAAGTGTCTTGCTCAAGGACACAACGGTCGTGACGAGGTTGGTACAAGGTGGGGATCGAACCAAGAACCCTCAGGTTGCTGGCACAGCCACTCTCCCAACCGCGCCACGCCGTCCCCATAAAATGTCTTAAAACATAAAGACCTTTTAAATGCTGTATGTTGTTCTTCTTTTTTTTCCTTTTTTTTAAAGGGTGCTTTCCAAACCATGGGTGTCAACCTAATTTTAGCTTTGGGGCCACATGGAGGAAAATCTTTTCCCAAGTGGGCCGGACAGGTAAAAATCGTGGCATGATAACTTTAAAATAAAGACAACTTCAGGTTGTTGTTTTTTTAATTTACTTTATCCAAAAATAGAACAAGCACAATCTAAAACAACGTAGAAATCACAAATAATCCTTTTAACCCCCTTTTAAGTTAGTTGAAAATTCTGAGGGAAAAAAATGGTGCAGTTTCAAAAACACAATGGAACACACTATAATTGTAAACATCCTCTGAGTGAATCTGCAAAGCTATCAAACTTTAAGTCACAACCTATCTGGGATTGAACAAAAAAGCAATACATAGATAAAAACTCCTGTATGTATCAAATACCTTATTTGTCATGTCGATGCTGGGATAACTGTTACGTACGGCGGGGGAAGGAGACGACACAACGGCAGGAATCAGTTCAATAGGTTTATTGAAACTGATGATGTACTGGGGTGTGTATGCTACTAAAAGCGTATGGTGCAAGACAATGTGAAGTATTAGCAATGTAAATGTTACCAGAGGGTGTTGTTCGTGCGTGTTGGATGAATCCTTCAAAAGTCCAGAGGGGCAAGGCAAGAAGACAGTCCGTGGGCAAGTGAGAGGTCGGGGGCTGGAGAGAGGTGTCGAGCGGGGGTCCAGGATCGAGGGAAGCAGTCCAAAATCCGGAGGGAAGTCGAGGCGCACAGCTCGATCACTGGATAAGGAGGGAACACTGCGGGGAACACAGAGGACATAAGACACCGCTATGTAGTCGGGCACAACTCTTATTGTCGTAGTTCCTCGGTGCACACGCAACTTAGTTTTCACTTCATTGTTTTCACTGAAATGTGCTATTCCTGTTTAAACAGTGATGAAAACGAAAACGCAGGCTTCCATTATTAGCGTCATTGTGAACTTCCTCATGCTGTAATTGTCTACGTGCTTACTGGTCAGAAGACAGTATGAAATAAATATATTTAAAAATAATTACTTACTTGTAGCGCCAGTGACAAAATCAACTCTTTATTTACACGAGGTAGCTCATTTCGATTGGTATTTAACTCGGGAAAACGTTTAGAGCGGATGGAAGGGCATGCGAATGCCCACTTCGCATACTCACTTTGACGGGTAGCTCAGTTCGACAGAACATTGGCCAAACTGCCGCTGCTAAGCTAACAAACCCTGCTGAGCAAAAATACTGCTCTGAATGCGCTCTCATTGACATCACTTGACAACAGGCTCTGTTTTTTAACACACACACACACACACACACACTCTGCACTCATGAAACGTCTCTCAACTGCATATGACAGATATTCTAAGTTGAGTTTTTTAAGTAACCCATTAGTTACTTTCCCTAGTAATTGATTACATGTATTAAAGGGTATTTCCGTGAGTAATTCAATAAATGTTTTGGTAAAGTAACAAGTAACTATAATTAATTACTTTTTAAAAGTAATTTTCCGAACATTGGTCGAGACTAGAGGTGTCTAACTCTAACCTAAGGCAGACAGACGACATCCCAGGCTTCACCAAATTACTACCTTCCATTTGGAGACACTGCACAGCTTATAATACTAATGCATATTCAAATGAGTATTTTGCATTCATCTACATTCGTCTAGAAATGAAGTGGTATGAAAATAAGATGAATTAGATATTAAAATATGTTTGGAGGGGAAATCATGAGATGCAAATGCTGCGAGCATAAATGACAGGTCCATCTTTTCCCACTTAATATCCATGGGGTTGTGGTTAATTGGGCTTTTGTAGTGCAATTACACAGCGTTTGCTCAGGCTTTACACAGACTGGCTTTGGGGTGGCTCCTGCTTTGTTATACTTCGTCCCTTTGTGGCCCTGCATGCACCTTTGGCCTCCAGGGACCAGATAATCTCCTTAATGGGGCATATTGCTCGAATGCCTTAAAGTCGCCTGCAAAGGTCGGCTAAATATACCTTAACATTGCTGAAACGATAACAATAATGCTTCAACATTGCTGCCCAATATATCAAGACAAGGGATGGGTATTGTTTACATTGTAACATACTGGTACCAAATCTTTACTTTTAAAACAGTGCCGGTGCCCAAACCCATCTTTTATAAAATTGAAAACATTTAAATTTTTGTTAAAAAAAAACCCAACAACTTTTTTTTAGGGAATTTTGTCACATTCAAGTTGAAGGATGATAAGTAAGTGCAGTTCATAAAACAAGATAAGCAAAAAAATGTTTGCAACAATACAGAACAAAAAACGTCTTGCTTGTATTGTAATGTTGATGCTCATAATCCAGAGGTTTGTGAATGCACCTCACTCGCCGTTACTGTCATTGGCATATTATGAGGTTGTGAGGTGTTGTTGTTGTTGTTGTTGCTATTATCTAGCGCTGCGGCGCTTATTATGTATATATTGGTACATAATAAATGGAAAACATGCACATTTGTAATAAAAAAAGAAAAAGAAAAACATTAATCAATTCTTATGGAAGTTATTCAAGTTAAAAATGTCACACCTGGGTGAAGTCTGGTCTGGGTTTCGTCTGGTTTCATGTTTTGTCATTTCCTGTTTTATTTTGAAATGCTGACTCTCCCTCTCGTTTCAGGTCACTTGCCCTTCCTCCTGTTTCACTGGTCTGACGTCTTTCCTGATTGCGCCCACCTGTGTCACCCTCCCTCATGTGTATAAATGTCTCATCCTCCTTCTGTCCTGTGCCAGAGTGTTTTGTATCTTTTGTGCGAACCTCCAGCGTCCACAGCCATTGCCACGTTCTTTGTACCCTTTTTGTCAGGTAAGATTAGTTGTTTAGAATTGCCTCCCTTGGAGCGCCTTTTGTTGTTTTTTTGCATATTGTTCTCTTTGCAACCTTTTTCCCTCCGCAGCTGGAGCGTTTTGATTTCATTGAGATTTTGTTAGTTTAGAGATTAGGTAAGATCGGCTTTTGGTAGCCTGTTAAGTTTCTCCCCTTTTTGACCCTTTCCCTTGTTTGGAATAAATATTTGTTGTCAAACTGTTGGACTTTCACAATATTATGTCAGACCCACTCGACATCCATTGCTTTCGGTCTCCCCTAGAGGGGGGGGAGGGGTTACCCACATATGCGGTCCTCTCCAAGGTTTCTCATAGTCATTCACATTGACGTCTCACTGGGGTGAGTTTTCCTTGCCCGTATGTGGGCTCTGTACCGAGGATGTCGTTGTGGCTTGTACAGCCCTTTGAGACACTTGTGATTTAGGGCTATATAAATAAACATTGATTGATTGATTGATTGAAACTCCTGCATCTGTGTCCAAAGTCCTGTTCCGGTCTTGACAGTACACTCTGGCCAGTTTGGACACAGCAGGAGCGAAGCAGTTGGCTGCGGCACTTCAAGCACAGGAATCCCGCCTCTCCGCTCATGAGGAGCAGGTGGCAGTCTTGGGCCAGGGAATTCAGGGGCTCGCTTGAACCCAGGACAATTTCAGGACTGCTGTTAACACTCAGGTGGGCCAACTTGCGGAATAGGTGCAACTTTTGATCACCCAGATGACCAGGCCTGGTCCCGCACCGCCTGAACCCAAGCCCCAGCCAGCCCCCAAGACTCAGGTACTCTCCACGATTCATACTGAAGTGGGAGCCCGATTGGCCCCTCCTGAACGCTTTGCGGGGGAACCCGGACAATGTAAGGAATTCATAATAAACTGTGAGATGCACTTTGAGCTCTCGCCCCACGCATTTCCCACCGAGCGTGCTAAGGTATCCTTCATGATCTCCTATCTGGCTGGGAGAGCAAGGAAGTGGGCCATGGCCAAGTGGGCCAGGGACTCACACATATGCGGCTCACTCAGAGACTTCACATAAACTCTACAAAAGACTTTTGATCCTGTCTCTTCCGAGCGCGAAAGGGCTAGAGAGCTCAGCGGGATTCATCAGGGGCGTGAATCAGTCTCCGATTACGCCATTCGTTTTCGGACCCTGGCTGCAGAGAGCGGATGGAACTCAACAGCACTCCATGACGTCTTCCTCAAGGGGCTGGCCGGCCCTGTTCTGGAGAGACTGCTACCCATAGATCTACCCACGAACCTGGACGACCTCATCGCGCTTGCCATCCGGACAGACCAACGACTACAGGAGTTCAAGTTTCTCCAAGGAGGCCGTCTGATGGATCCAGATCACCAGCCGCAGTTTTCCCTCACCGCCAGTCATGCACCAGATCCTCAACCAACAGGACGGCTTCCCTATTCCCTGCCTGAGAGCGGAGAGGAGCCCATGCAATTGGGCAGGGCACGACTCCCTCTGGTAGAGCGCCAACATCGCCTCAAGGAGGGGCGATATTTCTATTGCGGTGAGGTGGGGCATCTCGTGGCCGCCTGCCCTTCCAAGACAAACCAGGTGGGGAATCAGCATCCTGCTTCAAGTGCTACTCTGCGTACCTTGACACCCATTAAGGTAACCAATGACTCTATAAGTATGGTATTGGATGTTTTAATTGGCTCTGGGGCCGATGAGAGCTTAATGGACTGGGGGTTAGCCAAAAGATTGGGAGTGAGAACTAGGGTTATCACACCACCCATTAGAGCCAGTGCACTTAACGGTAGCGCCTTATTCACTACTACCCATATCACAGAACCTGTAGCCATAGACATAGATAATCACCACAAACTATTGAATTTTTTTTTTGTTCCACTCACCTGCTCGACCCTGGTACTGGGACTTCCGTGGCTCATTCACCACAACCCCCACATAGACTGGCCCACAGGCAAGATCAGGGGTTTGGGAAAGAACTGTGTGGGGAAGTGTATAAGGGTTAGTGCCCCTGCCAAAACAGCCACGAATATAAACTCTGTTTCTGCCACAGAACTACAGAACCCGGATTTGACTTTCATACCTCCATGCTACCAACACCTTAAGGAGGCCTTTAATAAGGCTAAAGCTACATCGCTCCCACCACACCGACCTTACGATTGCGCAATAGACCTCATTCCCGGTTCTACCATCCCCAAGGGGCGCTTGTACTCCGTCTCAGGTCCCGAGAGACACGCTATGAAGGAGTACATAGAATCTTCACTTAAGGCGGGACTCATCCGCCCTTCATCGTCACCCGCTGGAGCAGGGTTCTTCTTTGTAGACAAGAAAGACGGGACCCTGCGACCATGTATAGACTATAGTCCCCTCAATGACATAACAATAAAAAATCGGTACCCTCTTCCATTGATGTCTTCAGACTTCGATCAGCTCCGGCAGGCCAAAGTTTTTACCAAACTTGACCTGCGCAATGCTTACCACCTCATTCGCATTAGGGAGGATGATGAGTGGAAGACCGGTTTTAACACCCCTAGTGGCCATTATGAATACTTAGTAATGCCTTTTGGTCTCATTAATGCCCCTGCTGTATTCCAGGCCATGATTAATGATGTGCTTAGAGACTTTTTGGATCATTTTGTTTTTGTCTGTCTTGATGACATATTAATTTACTCTGACAATCTGGACATTCACAGGCACCATGTCAGCCAGGTTTTGCAATGGCTCCTGGAAAATCACCTGTATGTAAAAGCTGAGAAATGCAAATTCCATGCCGACACCATCTCCTTCCTGGGCTTCATTGTAGCCCCTGGAAGAGTGCAAATGGATCCGGCTAAAGTTAGCGCAGTTGCCAAGTGGCCAACACCTGATAGTCGTAAGAAGGTTCAGCAATTCCTTGGTTTTGCAAACTTCTACAGGCGATTTATCAGAGGCTTTAGCGCGATAGCTTCCCCTCTCCATGCTTTGACTTCTCCACAGATGCGCTTCTACTGGTCTCCGGAGGCGGAGAGGGCCTTCCAGGATCTCAAGCGCCGCTTCACGACTGCACCCATCCTCACACAGCCAGATCCACAACGCCAATTTGTGGTCGAGGTGGATGCGTCGAATGAGGGAGTTGGGGCGGTTCTATCCCAAAGATTGGAGGCAGATGGAAAGACCCACCCCTGCGCCTTTCTGTCTCGCCGGCTGAGCCCTGCGGAACGTAACTATGATGTTGGTAACAGGGAACTGCTGGCGGTCAAGATAGCGCTGGAAGAATGGCGACATTGGTTAGAGGGGGCAAAGCATCCATTCATAGTTTGGACTGACCACAAAAACCTGGAATATATTCGACAAGCCAAGAGACTGAACTCACGTCAGGCCAGGTGGGCATTGTTTTTCAATCGTTTTAATTTCACGTTGTCTTACAGGCCGGGGTCCCGCAATGTCAAGTCGGACGCTTTGTCACGCCTCTACGACCCCGAGCCTGTTGCCAAAGTACCAGAGCCCATCCTCCCACTGAACTGTGTGGTTGGAGCGGTCACTTGGCAGATAGAACAAGAAGTAAGGCACGCTAACGGTGAGACCCCTCCACCTAGTGGGTGCCCAGAGAATCGCTTGTTTGTCCCTGTCAATCTGCGCCCACAGGTGATCCATTGGGCTCACACCTTGCTGCTTACCTGCCATCCGGGGGTCCGGAGAACTAAGTTTGCTATTTCACAGTGGTTCTGGTGGCCATCCGTGGAGGCGGGGGTTCGGGAGTACATCGAGGCGTGTCCGGTCTGCGCTCGCAACAAAAGATCCTCCGGGTCACGTGTTGGACTTCTACAGCCTCTGCCTATTCCCTCCAGACCGTGGGCGAACATCTCTATGGACTTTGTCACCGGCCTCCCGGTCTCAAGAGGTAACACCACGGTGCTCACCGTGGTCGACCGTTTTTCCAAGATGACACATTTTATTGCCTTACCAAAGTTACCCACAGCCAAAGAGATTGTTCAGATATTGATGCAGCATATTTTTAGAATTCATGGATTTCCCACAGACATTGTATCGGACCGGGGGCCTCAATTCATCTCACGGTTCTGGAGGGAGTTCTGCAAACTCATTGGAGCTACAGCCAGCCTGACATCAGGATACCACCCGGAGGCAAACGGCCAGACCGAGCGCCTCAACCAACAATTGGAAACCGGCCTCCGATGCCTCGTGTCCCAGAACCCAACAACGTGGAGTTCCCACCTGGTCTGGGTGGAATACGCCCATAACTCCTTGCCCACCTCTGCCACTGGCTTTTCCCCGTTCAAGTGTGTCTACGGCTACCAACCACCAGTGTTCCCGGACTCAGAGCCAGAGGTCTCCGTTCCCTCCGCCCACGCCCTGGTGCGCCGATGCCGTCGCATCTGGCTTGCGGCTCGACAAGTGCTCGCTCGCCAAGGAGATCGGGTCAAGAAAGCCGCCGACCGGAAGCGCCGCCCAGCACCTAATTACCAGCCAGGACAGCGAGTATGGCTAGTTGCCAAAGACTGCACCTCAAGGTGCCATCCAAAAAATTGGCGCCCAGATTCGTCGGCCCCTTCCCCATCGCCGAGGTCATCGGTCCTGCAGCAGTATGCCTACGTCTACCCAGGTCGCTCTGTGTCCATCCTACCTTCCACGTCAGCCAAGTCAAGCCGGCCAAAGAGAACCCTATAGTCCCAGCCCCCCCCCCCCCCCCCCCCCCCCCCCCCCCCCGCCACTGGAAGCGGCAGATGGAGGTCTTCTGTACCGGGTCAAGAGACTGTTAGCGGTACGCAACAGAGGTTGAGGAAGACAGTTTTTGGTGGATTGGGAGGGTACGGTCCCGAAGAAAGACAGTGGGTACCCAATTGATGACCCCTCCCTGATCCAGGACTTCTATAGACTCCACCCTGAGGTCCCTGGGCCGTCAGGAGTTGGCCCAAAAGGGGGGGTTCTGTCACACCTGGGTGAGGTCGGGTCTGGGTTTCGTCTGGTTTCATGTTTTGTCATTTCCTGTTTTATTTGAAATGCTGACTCTCCCTCTCATTTCAGGTCACTTGCCCTTCCTCCTGTTTCACTGGTCTGACGTCTTTCCTGATTGCGCCCACCTGTGTCACCCTCCCTCATGTGTATAAATGTCTCATCCTCCTTCTGTCCTGTGCTGGAGTGTTTTGTATCTTTTGTGCGAACCTCCAGTGTCCACAGCCATTGCCACGTTCTTTGTACCCTTTTTGTCAGGTAAGATTAGTTGTTTAGAATTGCCTCCCTTGGAGCACCTTTTGTTGTTTTTTTGTATATTGTTCTCTTTGCAACCTTTTTCCCTCCGCAGCTGGAGCGTTTTGAGTTCATTGAGATTTTGTTAGTTTAGAGATTAGGTAAGATCGGCTTTTGGTAG